>NC_056735.1:85644455-85764455 GCF_019279795.1 Protopterus annectens
ATACCTGAACAGAATGCTGTCAGTAGCACATCTGAAGGATTTACACCTGAACAGAATACTGCTACTGGCACACCTGAAGGATTTACAGCTGAACAGAATGCTGCCAGTAACACATAGGTTCATAGGTTCATAGGTTCATACTAGGCTATCTGCCCAAGGGCATTTACAAGCCTAGCCCATAGTTTTGTGGCTTACGCCACCCCTTTAGTATGGGGAACTATACCCATTATTTTGCTGTGCCTCTGTCGAGCAGTGACACTGAGGTAATCCCTGGGGTATATCTGCGATCTCCCATCCATTGGTCAAGATTTCTCTTGAACAAGGCCAGCGAGGTGCTCTGCCTCACATATACCGGGATTTTGTTCCACAGCATAGGGAGTCTTTGGGTGATGAATCTATCCTCCAGCACGTCCTATTAATAGTCGTGTCGAGGTTTAAGTCTCCCCTTGTGGCTCGGGACGGATCTAGATTTTTGAGGTGAAGCATATTCATCAAATCTGGGTTTGACATGGCCTTGTATGTTAGGCAAAGGTCACCTCTGAGCAAGCGGTGACTGAATAGAGCTGGAGTTCTTTCAGTTGGGCAGCATAGGACAGATTTTGAGACCCTTTATCCTTTTGGTGAGGAACTTTGTGGCCTCTCCAGCTGCTGCAAGTGTCGGGTCAGATACATTCGAATGGGGCATTGTACTCAATCATTGGTCTGATGAGTGATGAGTAGAGGAGACAATGACCTCCCTTGATCTAGATGAGAATCCCTTCATGATAAGGTGGGCAATGTAGAAGGTCTTCCTAACTACTTTAGCTACATGGGTGTCGAATGACAGACTACTATCAACCTGGGTCCCCAGGTCCCTGATAACTTCTTCTGTGCTCAGTGGATTGCCACCTATTTGGTAGCTAGGGGTAACCTTGTTTTTCCCGAAGGGTATGACTATGCATTTTTGGCATTTAACTTTAGGCCATGGCTCTGGCACCAGTTATCCGCTTCTGTGAGACCCTTCTGAAGGATATCTGTGTCAGATGTGTTTTCTACTATGGCGCCCAGTTTGCAGTCATCTGCAAACTTTGTCAGCCATAACCCTCCTGTGTTTGCTTGTACTTGAGAAGTAGATGGCAAACAAGAGTGGGCCTAGGACTGAGCCCTGTGGGACACCACTTGTGACAGGCTTTGAGTCTGACATGGCGCCAGCAACTCTGACCCTGTGGGTTCTGTCACTCAGCCAGTTTGCAACCCATCTTGTGATGTATGGGTTAATATTTAAGTTGATGAGTTTTTCAATGATACCCGAGTGGGGTATTGTATCAAGGCCTTCGCCAGATCGAGGTAGGCTGTATGGACTGCCTTTCCTCATCAATGGCTTTGGTGACTGTTTCAAAAAGTCAACCAAGTTTAAAAGGCATGATCTGCCTTTGACAAAGCCAAACTGGGTTGGATCCAAAGTCTGCAAATTCCCTATGTCTTTATTTATGAGGTCCATTATGATCCTCTCCATGGCTTTGCAGATAAGGCTTGTCAAGCTAATGGGCCGGTAATTTCCAGGGTCGGTGGAGGCACCGCTTTGTGAAGTGGGACCACAGTTGCAGTGCGCCACCCCTGGGTAATGATCCAGAGGTAAGGCTCTGATTAAACAGCTGTCCTAGCTGTGGGTTTAATTCCTCATTGAGTTCGTGGAGCACACAGCTGGGGACACCATCAGGTCCCATGGATGCTGTGTTTTTTGCTTTGGAGAGAGCAGTTCTCACTTGGGCGTTGGAGATGTTTGGGGGCTGCAATCATTTGGTATAGATATCTCTCCTTTGGGGAGGGGAGAAGTTTGCACTGAACCTGTCAGCCAGTATGTTGGCAATGTCCATAGGATCAGTAATCTTCACATCATTTTGAACTAGTTCTGAGCATATCTGGGAGTTTCCTCCCAGGTTTCTAACATAGCTAAAGAAGGCCTTATGATTGTCTTTGAGTCTTTAGCTATTTTTCTCTCAAAATTTGCTTTGGATGATTTTATGAGAGCTCTTAGTTTTTACTTATAGTGATCAAGGGTGTCTTACCTTTTAAGGATTTTGCTCTATCTTGTAGTAGCTTCCTCCTTTGTTGTAGAGTTTGTTTATGGCTGGGGTCCACCAGACTGGACGCTTGCCTTGGTACAGAGAGTCTTTGTTTTGCTTGGGATTGCCTTATCCAAGCAGTCCTGCAGGTGCTGGTAGAAGGCATTTGTAAGTGATTCAGCGGCATGTGTACTGTTTTCCACGCTCGGGGCCTTAAAGGAGACCACACTAGTCTTTAGAAGTGTGAAGTCGGCTTTGAGAAGTTCTTTACTGTGGTCTTTTTATTTCAGGTGGGGTGGGATGAGGACCTCCAGCTTAGATTAGTTTGTGATCTGATCTCACCAGTGAGGGGTATACTTCGTGTTGAACATTGTACTCCCATGTTCGTGATGATGAGGTCAAGTATGTTATCTCCTCTTGTGGGGATGGTAACTAGTTGTTCCATGGCATTTGAGTTTATGAATTCCAGGAACTTTTGGGCTAGGGTGTTTGGGCTTGAGTAGTGTTCCCAGTCTATATTAGGGTAGTTGAAGTCACCTAGTATGATGGTGTTTGGTGATACATTTATCCCTCTAGTGTTTTCAGGAAGGCCATGTGAGGTTCCTGAGTTTGTGAGGGTGGCCTGTAACATGCTACAATTTGCAGAGCAGTCTTGCCTATGGTTAATTGCACCTGGATGGTCTCCGATGCATCGGGCGTTGCAACCAGTCTTGAGGTGGGGGAGTCCTTGATGCATATGGATACACCCCCCCCTTTCTTGGTATTGTCCGGATTTTGGGGCCGGAACGCATGATATGAGGTAAAACCTGATAGTGCTGGGGTGCTCTCAGGAGCCTTGAACCAGGTTTCTGTCACAGCACAGACATCGATGTTCTCCATACTGAGAAGGGCCTCGAGTGCGTGCATTTTGAGATTCAGACTTCTGGCATTGAGCAGCATTACCCTTAGTTTATTTCCTTTTTCTGTTCTAGGGTGGTAGGTTTAGAATTTGAGCCTTGCCTAAAAAGGCACTATGGGGTGGCAAGAGCCTTTGCCAATATCCGAATCCCAGGGTGACAGGTGCAAGCCGCCCCTTGGCAGCGTGGCTTGTCCAGCATGTCATCCCAGGCAGACAGACACTGGATCCCCTTTGAATGACACCAGTGTTTAAGCCAATTGTTAAAGCTGATCATCTTATCTCTGTATTGTGGCATCATTCTTGGTGAAGGTAGGATACTGCTCAAGGTCAGGGTCATACCTGCCTGGGCTACATAATCAGAGAGCTCCTCGATGTCTCTTTTCATGTAGTCCAAGGAGGTACGTCTCTGCTCGCTTACACCAGCACGGACAATGACTGAGTCATATTTGTACCTGCTGTTGAGAGACCTGAGTGCTTATGCTATGTGGCGGATTCTAGCGCCCGACAGGCAGCTTACTGTGACCTTCTCCTTACTCAGTCTGGTGAGCGGGACATCAGTGTGTCTGACTATGGAGTCACCAATGACTAGTGTGTCTGGCATTTTGTTTGGCCTTAAGGGCTGTGACTGTTTGACACTCTGACTGTGAGGTCTATGTGTTGCAGGTGATGTGTTCTGAGGTGGTGGTTGTTTGGGTGTCTGCTTTGGTGGCCTCTGCTGTTTTGGTAGATTTTGATCAGAGCCTCCGAGTATGTCTTTGTGTGTTTATGTGTATGATTTGAGGTTGTGGTGGTACTATGTGAGACTGGGTCTATAGTGTGTGTGGTAACCTTCTCCTCCTGACTGGTCTTGCCAGTCCTATGTTGAGAGAGCTCAGCCTCCAGTTTGGCTGTATAGTTGCATCTCTCGCATGTATTTGTGTTTTGTGGGAGGAGGAGAGGGTTGTCTGTGTACATGAGGCAATTGTAACATTGCCTCAATATTCCCAGGTTCACCAGCTGAGCAGGAGAGGACACTAGCAACTGATCCCTCGACATGCTAGAAGGAATAGACAAAAAAACTTTAAAGAAGATTCCGGGGGACGTGGATGACCGAGAAATGGGGGTTTGCCTTTTTGGGGTACTATCTATGACAAGAGCACCGTATCAAGGTAATAAGTACTGTAGGAGCATCTGAAGGACTTGCACCTGAACAAATGCTGCCAGTAGCTCATCCGAAGGACTCTGCTGTTTGTTGTAATAGACTGAATTTTTGTTTGAACTGTTACTTTATTTTATTTTTCCTGATGAAGTTATCCTCACTTTGTTTGTACACTAAAATTACATATTTGCAAGAACTTCTGGAGTGTCTGCTTCTTAATGCACTACATATGGTAGGGATTGCAGCAACTGAAACTTAATTCACAAACCCTGATATTTTGATTTCCGCTGTCGCTGCCAAGCAGTGAAGGTAATGGTGTGTGGCAAGTAAAAGGATTTTTTTCCTTTTTGAGTACTGTGTTGTATTTCTGGAGCCAGCCTACCATCTGGAGGCTTGTTGGAGGTGTTAATGAAGTATCCCAGTGGAGAAGCTTGTGTTGCACGATGACCACATTAGAGCAGTTGCTGCATATGATAGGTACGGCTGTTAATGGAAGGGCAGCAGTAAGCAGACTGATAACTTATTCTACCAAGCCACTAATCAGTGAGGAGAATTAGGACCCTTTCTGGTAGCATCTGAGAGAAAAGCAAACCTGGAGAGTTAGGGATAGTTCCAGTTGGACTCAAATAACTGACAGCTTAAACCTTATTGGTCATGTTCTGAAGCAGGTTTAAGTAACAAAGCTTTGAGTGTGAGATAACCCCCTTACTTGTACAATACCAAATTATACCATTTTGATGTAAAACATGTGTTGTTTTTGCTTTTTAGTTTGTTTATGAGGACTGCCACCTGAGCTTTTTTTTTTTTTTCTGTGATCCGAAAATTCCTGACATGACATCATAAAAGACTGGACAAACAATGCCTCACTGTCTTAATTTGTAAGCTATTGTAGTTCCATAACAAATGCATCAGTAATGGTGTCTTGCTATTATTTATTTTATTTATTTATTTAAATTTGTTGACCGGGAGTGTCCGACTGGACGCAGGTCCATTTTCAGCGGAGGCCCGGGGAGAAAAGCTCCACAGTTAAAATAAACAGACAGTATTTACATTGGATTACATAGTGATTAACAATTTACATAGCAATTACTTACAACATATTTACAGATGAAGAACATAGTACATCAGTAGACAACTAGAATCTTTATCTGTGAAGTGCATACCAGACATTAACAAATGTTACAAGAAGAAGAAGTTCGTGCTGTATAATAAGTACTGGCTTATGAGCATCTGAGCTTGCTATAATCAAGGTAGTTAGTGGAGTGGAAAGAAAGGTAGTGGTTGGATGGGGTGGATGATATTAGGGTGGGAGTTGCAAGGGCATAGCCAGCATGTTTTTAGTTGCGCTTTTAGTAAAGTTTTGAAATGGGTGCATGATGGTATGGAGGTAATTGTGGGTGGGAGTGAGTTCCATAATTTGGCTATGGCACAAGAGAATAGTGCTTCACCAGCAGAGTTATTGGCTTTAGTGATCTGCAAGTGATTTTTGCTGCTGGATCTTAATGGTCTGGTGGTGCGATAGGGTTGGAGTATATTCTAGAGAGATGGGACTTTTAGTGGATGGTTTACTAGTTTGTAGGCGAGTGAGAGTTGATACCACTCAAGGAGGTGAGGGAGTTCAAGCCAGCCCAGTTCAGCAAGTGAGAGACATTGGTGACTACGGTAGGATGCCCCTGTGGCGAATTTGGCGATTTTTGTTGTAGCCGGTCTCTAGCTTGTTTAGATCACATTGCCTTAGGTTGGTATATATTGGAGAGGCATAAAGTAGGGTGGAGATAAGGTGGGAATTTGCTATTGAAATATTTGCTGCTTTGGTGAGAAATTGCTTATTTCTGTATAACGCTCCTAGTTTTTTGTGGACTTTTTTTATAGTCATGGATATGTGAATGTCAAATTTTAGTTTGTCTATTTCCACTCCTAGCAATTTGGTGTGTTCATTTGGGTATATAGTGGTGTTGTCTTTTGCCATGATGTTAAAGTGAGAGTTTCTTTGAGTATGTTTGGTGGGTTGGAAGATGAGTAGTTTAGTTTTGTTTGGGTTGAGTATTCATCGGGCATCGGATAACCATGTTTCAACAGAGGAGAAGGCTTCCTGTGTGACTTTTTGCAGTTTTGGTAAGGACTGGGCTGAGCAGATGATGGTCGAGTCATCTGCGTATTGTATGAGTGTGCCATGTTTGGTGGCAGAGGCTAGATTATTGGTGTAAACAGAGAAGAGTAGGGGTCCAAGGATGGATCCTTGGGGAACCCCTATGGAGACAGGTAGTTGGGGAGATATGTCATTTTGCCATACAACGGATTGTTGGCTGTCCGGTAAGTCTGAAACCAGTTGGTGACCGATTGTGAGAAGGATAGGTTATTGAGGACAGAGATAAGTTGTTTGTGTGGGACCATGTCAAATGCTTTAGATAGGTCTAGGAAAGTAGCAGAGGAGAGATAGCCATTGTTTTTATGCTGAAGGATAGTGTTAGTAAAGGAATGTAAGGCATTGGTGGTGCTATGGTTTGGTCGGAAACCATGCTGAGTACTGGAAAGGAGGTTGTTAGTAAGGAGGTAGTCTGAGACCTGAGAGTGTATGCATCTCTCTAGTATTTTGGATAGTGGAGAGAGAATAGCTATGGGGCGGTAATTGGTTAGTTCTGTGGAGGGTCCGCCTTTGTGGAGGGGAATTATATGTGATACTTTCCACAGTGTAGGAACGTAACTTTCTGACAGAGATCGGTTAATCAAGATGGATACTGGGTAGGCCAGAGCATCAGCTGTGATTTGTAGGTATTCACTTGGGAGGCTGTCTGCTGCTAATTTGGTGGGTTTAAGTTTAGTTAAGAGTTTTTTTATGTTGGAGGTAGGTACAGGAGAAAAAGAGAAGGCAGTGGGGAGATTACTAGTTGAAGGTGTGGGTTGGAGGGGAAGGGGGGTTGTGTTGTTTAGCTAGTGATAGCATGGTTTGGGTGAAGTGTGTGTTGAATGAGGTAGCAATATTTTCTGAGGAGTGAGGGATGTTAGGAGGAGGGGTACTGACTTTACCTGGGTGGAGGATGGAGTTTATGGAGGACCAGAATTGTTTAGGGCTGTGTTGTGAGGAGTCTAGGGCAGACTGGTAGTATTGGGATTTGTCCTGTTTTATTAGCTTTTTGACTCTATTGCGTAGTTCTAGGAATTTCTGTCTAGCTGAGGGGGTTTTGGTTTTGCACCAGTGCTCCCAGGCTTTATCCCTGTTTTTCATTTCTGACTTAGTGGTTTTCTGTAGCCATGGGGAGGGTTGTGCTTTGGTTCTGGAGAATCTTATGGGGGCATTGTAATTAAGGATGTTCAGGAAGGTAGTATTAAAAAATTCAACTGCATCATCTAGACTGGGGGCGTGGCCAAGGATGAACACAGGATAGCAGCAGATTTCTTCAGCTCCACCAATTTCATTACACTGACAGGAATTAATTACTTAAATTAATTTTTGAAGTAATTTTCTTTCTAAATATGTTTGTTTTATATAGTTCTTGAACTATATCTAAAAAAGAAAGGAAATTTTAACAATATTCCTGTCAGAAATCACTTTGGAAATTTTCCTGTCAGTTTATCAGTCTGAAATGAGTTCCAGTAAGACAAATTCTCAAGACTCCAGCATCAAGAAAGAACTTCAGTCTCTGATAACTATAATCCAGCAACTTATTGCTAAGATGGATAAAATGGATACTAAAATTGATACCTTCATAGAAAAAACTACAAAACAAATAGACTTGTTACATATAGACCTGCAACAACAGAAGATCCAGATGACAGGCATAGAAGAAGCTGTGAATGACATGGAAAATAGAATACAAGAAGAGGAAATCAACATTGAGTTTCTGCTGAAACAAAATACACATTTACAAACAAAGCTGGATGACCTGGAAAATGGATCTAGGCGCAATAACATTAGGATTTTTGGACTGCCAGAAAATATTGAAGGTAACAATATTACTTCTTTTCTAACAACATGGCTCCCTAAAACTTTAGACTTACCAGAAGCATTCTCTTTTGGTATCGAAAGAGCACATAGATCTATAGCTAAAACTAACTCTAACAAAAACTATCCTAGATCAGTTATAATTAGATTTCTATCATCTTTTGATAAAGAGATGGTTCTTAAATCTCCTTGGGCTAAAGCTCCTGTTAAGATTAATGAGACAACTGTGCGTTTTGACAATGACTATTCTACCTTGGTAATAGCTAAAAGAAAAGTTTTTCTGCCACTAATAAGGGAGCTTAAAAAAGCACAGTTTAAAACATACCTTCTGTTTCCTGCCAAGCTAAAAATCTTCCTTCCTGATGGTCCTAAAATTTTTGATGACTTCGACTCTGCTTTACTGTTTATCAAAAAAAATAAGATTTTGGATAAAATAGAGGAAATGGAATGGGCTAGTCCTTCATTAAAGAGACTGGCAACTGAAACTTCGTGGAAGACTTCAGAGAAGAAGAAGAGACTAAAAAACAAATGATTTGTTCTGTGTTTTTTTTTCTTTTTTTCTCTCATCATTTTACTTCATTATTAATCTTTTTAAATATAGTTCCTGCATTTCCAGAAAGCCACAAATATTCTGAAAAAGATTTAATCAAAGTTATTCTCTGTGTGGTAGCAATATTTTCTGAGGAGTGAGGGAAGTTAGGAGGAGGGGTACTGACTTTACCTGGGTGGAGGATGGAGTTTATGGAGGACCAGAATTGTTTAGGGCTGTGTTGTGAGGAGTCTAGGGCAGACTGGTAGTATTGGGATTTGTCCTGTTTTATTAGCTTTTTGACTCTATTGCGTAGTTCTAGGAATTTCTGTCTAGCTGAGGGGGTTTTGGTTTTGCACCAGTGCTCCCAGGCTTTATCCCTGTTTTTCATTTCTGACTTAGTGGTTTTCTGTAGCCATGGGGAGGGTTGTGCTTTGGGTCTGGAGAATCTTATGGGGGCATTGTAATTAAGGATGTTCAGGAAGGTAGTATTAAAAAATTCAACTGCATCATCTAGACTGAGGTACTTTAGAGGATGCCAGTTACATTCTTCGAGGGATGAGATGAATGTGAGTGGGTTAAAGTTTAGTTTTTTACATATTTTACATATCTGCAAAGAAACTGTAAACCAGTTTTTGCAAGTTGAACATCTCACATTGTGGTTTCACTACTAAGCTAATTTTCAATGTAATTTAAAGAGGTAAATTGGTTTTAGGTACCCGCAATGCTTTGTGGTTGTATTCGGATAATTACCCAGTAACTGCCATGAGTGGTTGTGGTTATAGAGAAGATCTGAATAAGAAGTGAAACTGCAAACTCAAACAACACAGTGTAATCTTCACTATTTTTAAAATCATGTACAGCAGTCACATTAGGATTGTAATGAGAAAATGAGATTAATTGTAAAACAAAGATGTTTTGGAATGTGACCAGTAGGCTTTAATTCACAGGAGAATCACAGTGTGCTTACGTGGATATGCGTACTGTGGACTGTAGTGATTTTGCTAAAATAAGAAGTTGTTTGCTAAAAAGGGTGGGAAGCACCTGTGAGACTCGAGCCCTTAAGTATCGTGATTGGAGTTTCTCTAGCAGCAAAGCAGTAAGAGGACAACTGTTTGAGTTGGTGTATTATAAAATTATGGTTCGAAGTGGAGGATCTTAATGATGCTATGATAGAAGTACCGGTCTATATTACATCAGCAGCCAAAAGATAACCAGTGAAATCCATCTCCCACGAATGGCTGTTTCAGCTAATTTTTTCCTAGGGTAAAAAAACGCTTGGCCATCATCAGGAATTTTCTCTTTTTCCCACTGTGATGTGATCTCAAAGTTGGTATATTTCATTAGGGGGCGTGTGGGGGGCATAGCCCCCCCCCACATTGGGCTGTGTGAGGGTGAAAACCCCCCCCACACTTTGAAGGGTTTTAAATTTTGTCTGGTTTTAGGTTGGCCAAGCATTTTTTTCCCCTAGGAAAAAATTTGCTGGAATAGCCGTTCGAGAGAGCTGGATTTCACTGGTTGTCATTCGCTGAAAGGGGTTTTTGCAGACATAATGTAGACCCGAAAATACTTGTACACTGGTTCAAGAGGAAGGACATTACTAGCAATTGTTTAAAAGCGGGTGTATCAAACAGTCTGTTAAGATGCTGAAAACTTCGTCACTTATGAAATTTTATTTACGGAATTACCTGCTGAAGCAGTGCATAAAACTGTGATTAGAATGTGTCAAGGAGCGGTATGTTTCTAAATGCTGTGGTGGAGCAAGTGAGTCAGACACTCCTAGTCAAGAAGCCTTGGCATGGAAAAGACCATATTTTATTTTTGTTCCACCACAAAATTTAGAAAGTGCCTAATAAAAGAAGATGGTTAAGAGTTACCCTAGGTGTAGTAACATTCCCAGTTGGAGCCAGTGCAGAATAATAGTATCCCAGCATTACTTAGTATTTCATGCTGTTTGCATAACTTAACAAATAGCCCAGTTGTATAGAGCTAGTCAAAGTACTCTCTTATGACATTTACAGCTAGTCATACTGAATTAGGACAATTATTTTGTGAATTTTGTGATGTTCTGAAGAATCTGTAATAGGTAATATAATACAGACTCAGCTTGGTGTTATTTTAAGTTGAGCAAGTGCTGCAGATGATCTTTTAGCAGAGGCTAACATACAGCAGTGTAGCCCATCAAGAATGTACCCCATTTGAGGGTATTTTTTTGACTATGTGTATTTTAGTCAAATGCAGAATTTATGTTGCTGCAGGTAACTCACTCTGCACATTATGTGGAAAACAAGTTGATAAAAAAATGCTGAAACGTAAGAGACTTTTCTAATGGAAACAATAAATGTGTCAGCAGTCCATGTACTGAATCCGTGCACTGCACTCACGCTTGGATTTTTTGCTTACAAATGTTGAAAAAAACGTTGGGGGTTGGGACTTAAAAGCCGTTTTATTAAAGCTTGCAACAAATATGCAGGTTAGACTTGAAGCATATCAAAGTCTAGTACCTTGTTTGAAGTTGGGACTATAATTCCTGTTTTAATAGTTAATTTATTATAATGAAGTTGTAGCTCTCCTTTGTTTCCATGTTTGGAACTGATGAAGGAAGAAATACCCAAAACGTGTTTTGTCTTATTTTAAGTGTCTTAAATTTTCTACTATTTCCGGACTGAGTACTTTTCTTTGCACATTAAGCATGGTCAGCACTTGTAAGTTTTGACATTAACCTCATTTCAAAGCTGCAACACCATTTTTGTATTGCATCTGTTTCACACCTGTAGCTCCTTATAGTATCCAGACCCTTTTTGTGCCTGGCTTCTGTAACCAAGTGACTTATAGGTTCATAGGTTGGTACTAGGCTATCGGCCATAGGCCTATACAAGCCTAGCCATAACAATTCCGTGGATATTTCTTCCCACAATATTTACTTTCCTGGACCCCTGTCTAGCAGGGCGACTGACATGATCCCTGGGATGAATTTCCTTTCTCCCATCCGATCATCAAGGTTCCTTTTGAAGAGGGTCAAGGAGGTGCTCTGCTTGACATGTATGGGGAGTCTGTGGGTCAGGAACCTATCCCTCCAGCATGTTTTGTTCATTGTGATGACAAGGTTTAGATCCCTGGAGCATGTGGCTCTGAGGGATTGGGATTTCTTTAAGTGGAGCATGTCCAACAGCTCAGGGTTTGACATGGCCTTGTATGTTAAGCAGAGATTGTCTCTGAGTAGACGATATGCCACAGAGTATAGCTGGAGTTTTTCTAGACTGTCAGCATATGGTATCTGCTTTAGGCCTGTGATTCTTTTAGTGAGGTATTTCTGTGGCCATTCTAGCTGTTGCTGATGTCTTGTGAGATGCATACCAAACGGGGCGTTATACTCTATAATGGGTCAAACGAGGGATGAGTACAGTGGGACAATGACCTCCTTTTTTTGGATGAAAATCCCGTAGTGATGAGGTGTGCCACATAGAAGGATTTCCTGACTGTTGTGGCGGTGTGGTTATCGAAGGTGAGACCACTGTCCACCTGTGTCCCTAAGTCTGTCATCACACTTTCGATGTTTAGTGTACTGCCACCTATGTGGTAATTCATGGGTACGTGTTTTTTTCCAAAGGGGATAACTATACATTTCTTGGCATTAAGCTTGAGTCCTCTGGCACCAGGCATCTGTTTCTGTAAGGCCCTTTTGTAGAATATCCACATCATTTGGGGATTCAATAATGGCTCCCAGTTTGCAGTCCTCTGCGAACTTTGTTAGCCAGAGTCCCTTAATGTTGGCCTGTACTTCAGAGAAGTAGATGCCAAACGAGTGGTCCCAGGAATGAACCCTGAGGTACTCCATTTGTCACTTGTCTGGAGCTGGTTTGGAGTGGGCTACTTTTACAGTCTGGGTTCTGTCGGTAAGCCAGTTGGCAACCCATCAAGTGACGTAGGGATGTATGCCCAGCTTAGTAAGTTTATCTATGATTCCAGAGTGGGGGATGGTGTCGAAGGCCTTGGTGAGGTCCAGATAGGCTGTGTGGACTCCTTATCCTCGTCCACAGCTCTGGAGACTGATTCGAAGAAGTCAGTCAGATTCAGGAGACAAGATCGGCCCTTTACAAACCCAAACTGGGTGGGGTCCAGTGTTTGAAGGTTGCCAATGTCCTTGTTTATAAGTTCCATGATAATGCGTTCCATGCCCTTGCAGATCAGGCTCATCAGACTGATGGGATGGTAGTTCCCGGGATCCAAGGTGGATCCCCCCTTGTGGAGTGGGATAACTGTAGCTATGCGCCACTCAGTGGGCACGAAGCCTGAGGTGAGGCTATGATTAAACATGACACTTAGGTGAGGTGCCAGTTCATTTTGTAGTTCATGTAGTACACAGCCCGGGATGTCATCTAGTCCCATGGATGCTGTATTTTTAGCTTTGGAGAATGCGGTTTCTACCTGTGTGGCCATGATTACCAGAATTTGGCAATCTTTTGGTATTGAGATGGGCCCTTTAGGGGGTGAGAGGAGGATGAAGTTGACACTAAATCGATCTGCCAGGATATTGGCAATATCCTTGGGATCAGTATATTTAATGCCATTCTGTTGTAGCTCAGCGCAGATCTGAGCATTGCCATTTAGATTCTTAACATAACTATAATAAAAGGCAGTATAAGACAGTGCAAAGAGTTGTTAACAAAATCTTCATATTTGCTTTACTGAGAGCCCTACATAGATTATTTCATGGATTAGTACTAGGCTAACTGCCCTTGAGGGGCATTTTAAGCCTAGCCTACATGTTATTGAGGGGTATTGTATGATGAGCCATTGTGGGACACAAGAAAATTCATTGCCAATGTCCATTTATATCACATTATACCCCAGATATTGCTAGCTGATTGTTAGTAATTATGAAAATACAGTATTTTGATTTTTACTTAGTATTTCAAAATCAAGTGACTTACAAACTTTTGCAAGACATCAGGTGAAACTTGTAGGTGTTCTTGAAGAAAACTACCTTTGATTTGCACTGTAAGTTGTATATCTTTAGAGATAATTCAGTGTTATTTGTATGGCTAATTATATAATTAGGTATATGTTTTCATATTTTTATAAATATTTCAGTAAACATGCACTTACAGAGGAGTTTCTTGTTGTGTCTTTCTGCTTTTCCCGGTTAGGGGTCGCCACAGCCGAACTCCGGTCCGCTAATGATTGGCAGTAGATTTTTACGTGCCGAGTTGCCAGCCCTGACGCACAACCTTCAACGAAGGTACGCCCATTCACGCATGTCTCCACACAGAAGACGCTCTAGCTGAGAATCGAACAGGACAACATCTTACTGTGAGGCGACAACGCTACCGCAGCACCACCACCGCAGTTACCTCAGAGGAGTTTCTTGTTACCATGTAAAATGTTGTGTCTGGTTAACAAAATAATTCTAACAACATATGTCTAGATAGTATAATTGCCGAGATATGGCACTTTGTTAATGTTTAACAAAAATATAATTGTGTGGTTATAATATATTATAGTAGTTATGGAAAGACCATTAATTCCCTGACTTATCATTTGTAAAGATAGTTCTTACTGATAGTATTTGTACAGTTTTAATGGCTTTCATTGTTCACACAATATTTACATTTGTTTATCTTATGCATTTTTAAGATTATTTTGCACAAAATGCTGTGGCATGCAAGATGTGTGTAGGCTGCTAGAAATATAGCATTACACACATCATAGGTGTTATCAAGTTATCAGGTAATTTGTTATAGCTGTTTGCACACTACTCAACGTAAGAGCAGAGGGGCAGAAACAGGAGCATTTCCCTATTTTACACAGTAATTGTATTAAAGTAATTGTGTAGACCTGTTTCAAAGATTTAGCAATGTGTGTGCCCATATATGGGCCTTAGTTTTATTAACAGCTTGTGTGAAAGTAATATTTGAGTTAGGAAGTTAAAGACGAGGGCAGAGATCTTCATTTGACTTGTGCCCGAATCCTGTGGTGTTTTAACAGTCTTAATGCTGTTTGCTGCAAACGAGCAACATGTATAATTTAACTTTCTCTGCTAGGACCCCATTTGCATGCAACGGGAAATGTGAGCATGTCACTTTTACCAGACTATAGTTGTAAGTTCAACCCTCAGAAGGATTAATTGTGCCTGATAGGTCTTACTTCCTTTTACAAATAATTCCTAGTAGTCAAGACAGGAAGTTACTCAGCATCGACACTTTGTGCATGTTTTTAGTAACATTACTGTGCTTTTGTTATGTTCTGTAAAAGGCATGTTAGTACAGCAAAGTGTTTGTTTTTTTCTTTAGCTACACATATGTACTGAAAACTGATGTCTGTTGGACTACTTATTCACGTTCTTTACATTTTAAATTGATAACACAGAAAAGTCATAAGCGATTTTATCTGCAATTAAACATTGCGGTTGACCTATGCTTTAACTGACATCTGCTGTTTCATAATGCAGAATTGAAACAACTTTTATCACATTGATTAGTGATCTCTGAACTTGAACTTTCAAAAGGCCACATGCTGGGGACAGCTGTTCTGTTGCAGTTTCTCAGCTATCGCTGGGTTGAAAAGTGCAGTGGGCTGGAACTTGTTAACTTTTTGATTGTAGGCCACCTGGTTCTGGGTTTCTGTGTTATCTCACACTGACATTGTGTACATTATTCCCAAGCATGCAAGGTACAAGGCATTCACATCTCACTGCTTTAGCCGTAATATTTCTAGTGTGTTTCATTTGTTTATATGGCTGTTATGTATGCATACCTTATGAATTTTTTTTTTATATATTTGTATACTCCCGGCCACACGTATATGAAATGTTACATTCTTGAGCCAGCTGTTGAAATGTTACCTATGCCCCTGACACTTTTCTCCTTTATTGTTTCCCTGAAGCTTTCCGGTTTGTTCCAACCATGCATTTTCTCTGAATAGCAGAGGCCAGCTTCCACGAAAAACCGTGCCCTTCGCATTTATTTTTAAGGGAGAATGTTGTAACTGCAAGTAGTACACTGACTGCTGCATTATACAGTGTGACAGTGTGTCATCGAAATCTGTGGGTTTTTTTTTTCTGAGTTTATTTTATTTTTTTTTTATTAAATGGCATTACTTTCTTGGGGAGACACCTTTGCCACTTGGGACTGAAACTAAGGGGAAGGAATTCTGTAGGGCCCAGGGCCCAGAGTGTTACAGGGTCGAGGGTCTTGGTTACAGCAGCTCCGATTTGCAGCACTATACATAACAGGTATACTGCACCTGTTGTAACGTTGTAACATTTCTGTACTTTCATTGTAAAATTGACACATTTCTGTCATTTTTTCTCAAGTTTTGCACAATTCTGGCATGTCTGTTACCTGTAATAGTTTCAGAAGTTGTGCATCAGGGATGTCTAGTACATCCTTAATATAGTTCAGTTATACAGCATGTGGTAAAATGCACACACAAAGCAATGTGGAAGATGTTAAATATGTGTGAACCACATATCTTAAAATATAATTTGGAGTCTAATTGTGAATGTTGTTGCAATTAGACATATTAGTATTTTGTCAAAAACCTGTGTCATACTACTAGAATTAATGGAAAATTGTATAAATACATATGCTAAATTGAGCATACCTTTGCATCTTTGTTTTTCGTAAATAATTTTCAAATCCTCCTCTCAAGGTAGCATCTGATGAGTCTTTAATAGAGTGGCTCTATCCATAAGGCAGGTTCTGCATTTGCTGTATGTCAGTTTCACATTTACTGTACAGCACCCTCTTTTTATGATGCACTCACTAAGTGTCATTGTTTTAGTTGACGTGGAATCCTGTAAGATGCTGTCATTACAGTAAGTACAGGCTCATAAATGAGGTATTTATCAGTAGTTTTGGACTACAGAGTCTGAACTCTGCCTTAGGGACCAGTGTTATAGTGTAATGTTGCCATTGTACATTTAAGACCTAAGCCTCTTTGCAGTGACTATCTTTTGAGACCCATTTGCTCACTCACATTGTCACACCTCATAAGGTGGGTGTTAGTAGGTGGTATGTCCCTTTGAAGTACAGGTCTTTACATATTTTTATAAAGCAAGCTTCATAAAAAAATAATAAATACATTTTTAGTTTGGTAGTCCTTTAGTTGTCCCATAAGACCTGTTTAAGTCCTCCAGTATATGAATTCTGTTCTTACTGTATGTGTCAAGAGAGATACTTAACCTCAAAACACAGGTCTTCCAACAATGATGTCAAGATGTGTTTGGCATTTTCAGATTTGTGTGTAAATTAAGTGTTGCTGTGTACATAGTACTTATTGCTTATGCTTTTTATACCGCTATGGGTTACGCAGGTGTGGTGTTGGCATTCATCTGTTTCTCCAAAGTTCATTTAAGTAGCGCTAGCAAACTGAACTGAGCGTTTGCATTTCGGTTTTTCTTTGGTGTGATTTCCTTGTTATTCCTTTTGCAGGGGGGATGCCCCCTACCCAGTCATAACCAACTTTGAGGTCATCAAACCTTACAGAAGGCTATAATTTCCAGAGCTCTAAGGCTGTTTTCATATGACTGATCCTAACTATATTGGCTTTGGTGATGTGGTCATCTTCTAGACAGTGCAGTACTGTGTTTTAATGTGTTGCCATGCCGTACACATTTCTTCTGCAGTATTCTAAGATAATGGCTGAACGCCTGCCCCTGCTGTTAACTAGTATCACCCGGTAATGTATTTTTTGTCAAGAATTCTAGACAAAGGCAGAAAAGGACTGGGACAACCAAAGGCCGCACATCAGAGATCATTTTAAATATTATTCTAATTTACTTGATAGAGCAGCAGTGTTTGCAGCAACATGCATTTTCTGAACAGTACAAAGTATGAAACTAATGTCTGACGGGATTGGCTGACTGTAATCCTAAATGGTTTACAAGAACATCAACATTTTTAAGATGGACAGCACAAAACTCTGAGGCAAAATCAGGGACAGTTGAGAGGTATGAATTGTAGTCCTGCGTTTACTTCCATTCATAAGTAGTTACTCTGAAAGTCACTTAGTAACCCAGTGCTTATGGTGGTTAGTGTACAAAAACAAGTTTGCTTTACTCGCCTTAGAGGGCTGGGCATCTGTTAAGAGTTAATTAGTAAGCAGGCTGACATACCGCCCCTAGAGAAGTCTAGTACATTTAAATAAAATGTATGGCCACGGTATTTGAGTTAGAAACACATTAAGTGCATTTTGTATACTTTGTATGTAAACAGACCCCATTGTCTTTAAGTTGTCTTCTCAAGCTTTGGTAGGTAGCAGCCTTGAAATACAAAGTGAGATGAATGCACTAATTCCTACATAGCCTGAACTGCCTAACTTAAATTTAAAATCATTTGTACATGAAACGCCATTTTTTCATCACTGAGTTTGTGCTGGTGATGGTGGGGTCAGTGAAATTAATGGGGGTTTGCTGAAGTTCTGAGACTGTACTTGTAAACCTTTGGATAATGGAACCAAAACTGTGAGTGGGGCAAATGTATACAGAGTGGTATGTTGTGGTACCTTGGAATATTTTCCCTACTCAAAGATGTACTTATCAAAGGAGTGTTTTAACAGCATCATTGTTTTTATATTAGAATTAGTTTTGTTTTCAAAGTTTCATGACTTGCAAGACTGGATTGTACATTTTTGATAATGATTTATAATAGTAATATATTTATTAATAATAAATGTGATTCTGATTTGGAACTGATTAACTTCAGTGCATGTGAAGTTTTTCTCGAATGATTTACGCATTATCATCTTAATTTTACTGCAAGTTGTAGTCAGGATTATACAGGTTATGATGCCTAATTGTGGGTGGTTCTGAAGAAAGCTGATCACAGTAATGTCCACATGCAGAAATGTAAAGTCATGGTTGTTGATCAGTGTTAAACATTTCATTCTGAGGTAATTTATTACCGTATGTTGTATATGTCATTTTTCTATGGCAACTACTGTTAATCTAATTGTCTCTTTATACATTTGTTGTGTGGGGATAGAACACTGATCCCTACGGACCATTTTCAACCTCAACTTGGGGTGTACACTGAAAGAGCAAACAAGATTATAAAACCAAGAAAAGCTTCAAGCATAACAACCTAAAAAGTTAACAAAATTAAACGAGCATTTATTGTCCTCAGTAGGTTATAAGATGTTTACAGTAGAAATACTCTGTCAAACGACCCAGTAAGATTATAACATTGCTTTAAGGTATGTACTCTCAGATGAACAGGAGTATGTAATGTGTGGACAGGATATGTAGGACAGGGAGGGTGGCCTAATGGTTAAGGTGTTTGCCTTACAAACACAAGGTGCAGGGTTTGAATCTCACAAGGGATAATTGGCTAGGCTTAAAATGGCTCGCAAGGGAAGTTAGCCTAGTACTAACCTATGTTTACCTATGTTTACCTATAAGATAAGATATGCTGAGAGAAGTGACCATTACTGGGTTAAGATCTGAAAAGTAGTGAAGTTCAGTCCCCCTGATTCTGTGCCAGGACAGTGGTGCTGTCCAGTCTGTCCCTGTCCAGTGCCATTTCCATTTCCCAACCTTCATTCTGTGCCAGGACAGTGGTGATGTCCAGTCTGTCCCTGTCCACTGCCATTTCCTATCCTTCATTCTGTGCCAGGACAGTAGTGATGTCCAGTCTGTCCCTGTCCAGCGCCATTTCCATTTCCCAGCCTTCATTCTGTGCCAGGACATTAGTGATGTCCAGTCTGTCCCTGTCCAGTGCCATTTCCATTTCCTATCCTTTATTCTGTGCCAAGACAATGGTGATGTCCAGTGTGTCCCTGTCCAGTGCCATTTCCCATCCTTCATTCTGTGCCAGGACAGTGGTGATGCCCAGTCTGTCATCCAGACTTGGAATGTTTTTAAAGCCCTTTGTAGTTAGGGATGCTTGTATTCTTTTTGTGTACCTTGGCTAACCTAGTAAGCCCAATGGACACAAATAGTTGTCAGAAGTGACCCGGGAGCTCTGTGAGATTAAGTGGCCTGCTCAGAGCCCTGCAGTAAGCAAATGGAAGTGGAAAGAATTAGTTTGACTACAGGAAACAGCTGTTTAACAGTTTATCCTTTGCACTAACTAGTAAGCTGGGCAGACTCGAGCTGTACCAGGACAGAGTGCCAGTGTCCAGGTGTCGGGCACCACATCCATTCCGTGCCGAGTTTGGAGTAGTTTTCCATTTGCTCTGAGCTAAGGCCATTTCTTTTTTGTCCAAACCTCATTGGCATTCAGCCTGTGATTGGGGACATTTCTCTTCTGTGCCCAGACTGAGGATGGTTTGACTCTTATTATTTATTTATTTTTTGCTGTTTCCATTCGTTAAGTACTCCTGGGCAGACTGCTTTTCTTCTGTGCCTAGACTGTGGCAACCTTTTCTACAAGTTGAGTTCTTCTGCATGTATTCAGTGGCATTTATTCTGTGCAGATTTAAGAGCGGCTTGTGCTGTATAGTGGGAGCACATCGGTCTCCATCATGCATTTGTCTGACTGTTTCTGTTTTGTGCTCCGTCTTTTGCAGTTTCAGGTTGTTCCACTATTACCCATTCTGGACACCTCTGTTATGTGTCTGCAACAAAGTGACTTTCACCCTGCCCTTGACCAGAACTTTCTTCATTATGTACCCTGACAATTGACTTACTTCCCACACACGTGTTCTTTGGGTTTTGACCTGCAGTCTGTTAAGGCAGTGTTCGTCTGTACCTTGATCAGAAAATTGTGAAAAGCTAGTGTTTTAGCTACTGAACAAGATTTGCCCTGTTGAAAATCAAAGTTCTCATGTTAGGGCTTGTTCAGATGTAATACAGACAGGTCTGCCATGTGCGCTACTTTTGAAGCCTTTGGGACAAGTTGCATTTCTAGCCAAGATTCCACAGAAAAGAAACTGCCATTCTGGTTTGCTATTAGATTTTCATCTCTAGTATTGTCAGAAGTTTATGCTGGTTTCCATCTCCCTGCCCGTATTAGGTTGATTTGCTTTAGAAAGGAATTGCATACAGTTAAGTCTAGTAGTAAAATGAGGCTATGAATTTGTAGTATGAACCCTTCATTCCTGTAGGGGAGGATGTTTTGTGACCTGGATATTCTGCTATTGTTAGTTTTGACCTTTAAGTTTATTAAAGTACTGTTGTAATACCAAGTACATATTTGTAGTTTTGAAAAATGCGTTAGGCCTTTTTGTAAGTGACATGAAGAATTATTAAAAGAACTTAGAAATGATGTACTTTTAAAAGAATCAGCAGAGTTGAAGAAAGTACGAAAGTACAAAAGTATTCAGAACATACGCAGTGAATGGATGCCATAGAGGAAATGTAACGCGTCACATTTTCACAGAGAGGGTGTCCGATACTGGAACACCTTCCCTCAGGAGGGAAGTTGGTTAAGAAGTATGAGAGAATTCATTACTGTATGAAGAAGATAGAAGGTCAGTTGTTGAAAGGAGGAAGCTGTCTTTTTTATTAAGGTTTTATTAAAACTTTTAAAGGTTTTTATTAAGATTTTCAGCATATTTATTTGATACTGTGATAGGTGCGGTATATATGCTAGTTGAAGGCATCTCTTTTCAGCCCCAGTCTAAGCTGTAGGTGAACAGAATGCTGTACAGCAAAATTTTTGTTGAACTATACAAACTTCTGAGTAAAACTATGCCATATACACATGAGAAAAGGTTGCAGTTTCTGGAGTAGCTGTTGCTGGTTCCTGACTATCCATGTGCCTAGGGTTTATTCTTCTTGCCTTTGTTCCTTATCTGTTATAAAGGGGTAAGGGCAAACGAAGCAGCGCAGTCAGTCCTAGCTTCCTCATTATTACGCTTTTCATTTTGTCTGTCATCCGAAATTGAATGTAAACACAGCTGGAAGCCCTTTGGCAAAGTTACTCATTCAGGGAACAGTTTCTTTTTACAGCTAGGTGTGTGTGTGTGTATGTGTGTGTGTGTGTATGTGTGTGTGTGTGTGTGTGTGTGTGTGTGTGTGTGTGTGTGTGTTTAGAATAAATCTACATTTGTTCTTAATGCACAATGCTTGGAGTTAAGCAGCATGTAAAAGTTTCTGCACAGTGATTAGCAAATGAATCAGACGGCACTAGTGCAAAGTACTCGGGTGATTTGAAAAAAAAAATTGCTTATGCATGCTTGAAACACACTAACAGCCATCTGTGACAGAGTGCATTACGTCACCTCTACATGCAGTGGTATTATGATCTAATTTAAGAGGCATTCTGCAGGTGGTAACTTTTGGAATTTCCTCTCTTGATATTCTTGGCTTCGTACAGTTATAAATGTTTTCCCATTTATGCTATTAGAGGCACGTGTATGCACCTCCACTGTGTTATATTATGTGGAGTACAGGGAGAAATTTTCAGCTCCTGCACTCTTCAGATGTTCTTGTGCATCACTGTTGCACTCATAACATTTGGGATCTCTGCCTCAGGCGTAGTCTGAAGACTGGCATGACCTCTAGAACGGACTACCCTTATCCCATTCAGTTCTTCATGCGACATTGATGCTCACATCAAGTTTGTGCTTTGCAGTCCAGTGTTAGTCCAAGCCTGTAAATAGCTGGAACAGTTAAGTTTTTTTTTTTTGGAGAGCCTTTTATAGCTAAATTATTACAAGTTTATACAGAGGATTTCCCTTTCCTAGTTTGTACTTTAACAGACATATGGAGAATGAACACCATACACAATGATGTAGAGTGTATCTGCCCCTTAGAAAATCAATAGGTATTCCTACAGGTGATAGATTCCTCACAAAGATTACCCCAGCCAGTGTGTCTTATGTATTACTAATTATTAGATGGAGGCCATCCAGGGATACCTAACCAAAAAGGTGTTTAGTGGTTGCGGTTGTCAATGATTTGCCAGAAGACTTTTATGAGGAAGAGACCAAAACACTAGCCAAAGAATAAATAGGCACTTAAAGTCACACTTTCAACTGAGAAACCAACAAGATGTTAAACTGCTTTCATCCACAGCCAGCATCACCTTTAAACAAATGAGAAGTGGGTAAGTTGGTTTCATCCATGTCCAGTCCCCTCTTCCATTTTGTGATGGCAGTCCTCAATGATTTTCCAGAAAAAATTATGAGGACTAGGCCAAGAAATACGAGACAAAGTCTGCAGGCATTCTTTGAAATTAGAAATAGTTTAAACATTGTTTCCCAAAAAATAATAATGTACAAATGCACACTCATCCTGAAAAGCCATTATTTAAAATGAGAACACAAGAAAACAAGTTGCTTTTCATCCAGAGGCAACCAGCTCCTCCACCAATTTAGTGACAGTAGTCTTCAGTTAGGCCAAAATGAGGCAAAGTCATAGACTATTTTGACTTTGGCTCACACAAAACAATAGCCAGATGGTAAACTGTCTAACATATTTCACAGAAATGAAGTCCTACTTCAAATAGCAAGCAACGTGTTTCTTTCATCTATAGCCAGCTGTAGCCCATCCACTGTTCCACTTATTTAGTTATTGCAGTTCTCAATCCTTTATTTAGTTGTTGGCCAGGATATTAAAAAAAATTCCCTTCTGAAACAATGACGTGTTTCTTTCATCCACAGCCGTCCCACAGCACTCTTATTTAATGACTGCAGTGCTTACTTCAATAGCTGTCGACTTCTTTAAGCAAGAATTAGTGACAACTCGAAAAGTAATAGTGAACCAAGGTTCAGAATTGGGAACGGTTTTAAAATATTTTTAATTTTCTGGACAATAAATATGAAACTTTGTCTAGTGTTATTGTCTGAGAGCAGTCGTCCGTGATTTACCAGAAAAATCAAATGTCTTGTAAGGGACAGGGCAAAAATATGAAGTAAATCGGTGGCATTCTGCAATATCAGGTACAAGCGACGCTTGTAATTATGTCTGGTTTCATGAAAGGATACAAAATAAATAAATTAAAAATTCTCGTCGTACATTGGCATGATCTGATGCGTTTCCTCACACTTTGTTACTCCCTGACATACAGAGTGTTTAATGTTTACAGGCTGCAATTTCAATCCATTACTTTCCCACAAGTCACAAGAAGGCAAACAGAATGTTATGGCATCGTGCAGCATGGGTCATTGACGGTCTTCACCTCTGGTCATTTATTTATTAATATTTAAGCAAAGAAACTTTTTTTTTTACTTAGAAGTAATTAAAGGTAACAAGGTAAGTGATTAGCATAAGCAACCTGTGCTGCATGTGTGTAGAAGTTTGCACTGCAAGTATGCAGATGTAAAAACCTGCAGTGTCATTTATCAGCACATACCCTCAAAGAGGGTTTGGGTCTTTTGCATGTAAACATAGCCGTCACCCTAGCCCCAACTACAATGAAGCTGGCAGCCACTTTCAGGGGCTTTTACAAGTGCAGAGAGGCATTTGATTCCGATCTAATACAAGAGCAGAATATGTATGAAACTGTATTTTAGATGTATCCTTCTGCATGGTGGGAAGTAGGACTTCCAGGGATGTCATGTGACCCTTGTTTCTGAAAGTTTCTGATGCACTGTTCTGTGGCCCTTGAGCTTATCTCACATAAGTAGATGGAACCCTTAAGCACTGAAGTGGCATCTCATGGATGTGATCTTTTCCCGACTCTGAGATCAGTGATTGAGTTGGTTTCTCACAGATTACTGTTGCTGCAACAGAAGAGGCCTTTGCAGCTTTTGACAGTGCTTACATCTGTTTACATTTTTGCATATTTCTTGTGCATGAACAAAACTTTCAGAAGTGTGAACTAGTCCTGATAGGAGAGCAGGATTCCTAGGGACAGCATGATCCTCATTTCTGTGCATGCCTTACAGAGGTAGTGATGCTGTGTCAGAGAAGCTGGGTTCTTGTTGTGCTGCCCAGGGAAGGAGCCACTGGTGTGGTGTAAGTGACAGATAATCATCCACCTTCCAGATGGTTGCAGTATTACAGGTATGTCCTGGGTGCATGCCTTTAGCTCCTCAGTGACCCTGCCCTTTTTATGTCCCTTACCTCCACTGTGTCTGCCTTTTCAAATGCATGCACTGAATTCTTGAAGATGACAAGTAACAAATTTCAGTAAGCTGCATTGCAGCTATCCCTTGCTAAGCTGTATTAAACATGCATTTTAATTGCAGATTCACTGTGATATAATTAACCTTGAAGGGACGGTGTTCAGCAGATCGAACTAAATTCCTGACATAAAAAATGGAATGCTGTAATGGAAGCGATGCTTGAATGACCTTTTGTTTAATTTAGCAACGATGAAGGTAGGATTTTATGCAGGTCTTCCTCTGATGCTTCAGTGAAGAAGTTGAAGATGATGAAAACTCTGTACTCTTTGATAACTTGCCAAGTTCGGTGGCACAGTGGTTAGCATCGTTTTCATTTAAGAGCCATTATGGAGGCTTGATGTATAGCTGAAGGTCTTTATTTCTACAGAGGGCATGTGCATCCTCTGTTTCTGTCTTTTTAGGCTGATCAGTTGAGTAGATCTGGCAGCGGCTGTAACAGTACATGTACTCCCAGTATTGTATCGGAATAAATGACAGAGCTGTTGTAAGAAAAAAAAAGACTTTTCAAACGTTCTTGATATACCTGTGAGACTTGTTCTACTTATAACCTCGTCTTTGCCCCTTGTAGGAAGTGATAGTTGTGCATTAGTGGACTAAGGCTTCATCATTTGCCTGGGATGGCGTTTTAACCAGAAGTCCTTAGAGCAGGGTAAGCATATATTGGAGTCGCTCAAGCAGGGCACCCGCTAACATAAGTGAGCGACACGTAGTGTCACCGGTTCTTCTTTACGATTTGTATAGCAATGCCATAAGGAGTCTGTGAGCTCCATCATGAGTTCATACTGGATAAGCTGTGCCCCCCTTTGGAGTTGCCCCATTCTTTTCTTACCAGGAAAGGCAATCAGGCATTGCTTCATCTTTACTCTTCCATCCTGCCATGCTGTCAGTACTCTGAGCTGCTACTCCATCTTGGGTAAGAGGCTGCATGCATAGTGGCCTATCTGTGTCTGTAGGGCACTCCACACTTAAAAGTTAATGTTCCTGCAGAAAGTTAAGAGTCTGGTGACTAAGCAATGTTACTGAGGGAGTGCTAAGCCTGGAAGGAGGAGGAGCATTGTTAATGCTTATGTTTGTGCAACTTTAAGTCAGATCCAAAGCTGCTACACAACAGTAATTACTATGGCAGCAGATTCTGATGTCAGAGGCAGTAAAGCAGCACTTTGGCATGTAAAGAAGAGTCAAGAACCTGAAAAGATTGCTGTTTGGTTCCTAACATTTTTGCTGCCACAAGGATGTAGGCTGAATGGATGTGGAGTGGCAAATGCTGTTTTATCAGTACAAATCACACCAGATATACTTCAGAGAAAGTCCAAAGACCCTTCACTATAGACGTCCTTACTCTGGATCCTGGGAGTAAATGCAGAACATGGCAGAAATGAGAAATCCCTAGGCAGTTTTTATGAAATGTCCAGAGGGTATAGTTTTAGAGGGGCAGGTACTCGGGAACAAGACAGCATTTCATGAAGTTGGGGCAAAATCTGCACAGATTCAGCACTTACAGAGCTGGGGTCATAGGTTCATAGGATGATACTAGGCTATTGGCCCAGAGGCCCTTATAAGCCTAGCCAAGAATTTTGCCCATTTTCCCTTAAAGTCAGCACCTGTTCCCCCTGTCCAACAGGGACGCAGGTGGGATCCCAGGGGTGTATTTTCTGTTTCCCATCCAGTCGTCTAGGTTCCTGTTAGAGGGCTTGAGAGGTACACTACTTGATATGGAGAGGGAGTCTATTCCACAGATGGGAGAGTCTTTGGGACACAGATCTATACCACCAACACATTCTGTTAATGTCACAGACCAGGTTAATGTCTTGCATGCTGGTTGCGTGAGTGGAGTTTGACTTACGGATATGCAGCATCTCCATCAAGGCTGGGTTTGAGACAAACACAGGTCTGCTCTGAGCAGTCTGTACGAGACTGAGTAGAGGGACAGGGCTTTTAGCCTATCTGTATAGGATAGGTGTTTGAGACCCTTGATTTTCTTGGTCAGGAACCTCTGTGGTCTCTCCAGCTGCTGCATGTGCTTGGCAAGGTACATACCGAAGGGGGCATACTCAATAATGTCTGATAAGGGAGGAGTACACGGATGTTATGACCCCCTTGTTCCTGGATGAAATACCCTTATTTATGAGGTGGGCCATGTAGTAAGCCTTCCATACAACATAGGCAATGTGGTGGTCAAAATCTGGTTGTTATTGCCCAAGTCCCTCACAACTGATTGCGTGCTTAGTACGTTGTTATTAATGTGATAATTAGTGGGGATGCCATTTTCCCCTAAGGGGGTAATGATGCGTTTCTTGCCATTCAGTTTGAGGCCATGCGTCTAGCACCAGTCATTAGTTTGGGTAAGGCCCCTTGGAGGATGTTCACATCACTAGGGGAATTTAAGATGGCACCATGCTTGCAGTCATCTGAAAACTTGATCAGCCACAGACCACTGGTTTTGGTTTGTACCTCAGAAAAGTATATCCCAAACAGTAGAGTCCCTAAGACCGATCCTTGGGGTATACCGCTTGTTATGAGTCTACTACTAGAGGTGGCTTCCCCTATTTTGACTGTGAGTTCTATCATTGAGCCAGTTAGCTACCCATCTGGTACCATATGGGTTGATGCCTAGTTGGGAAAGTTTCACTATTTATGAATAGTGTTGAAGGCTTTGGCTATGTCAAGGTAGGAGGTGTGCACGGTCTTCCCTCATCCATGGCTTTGGTGACTGTTCAAAGAAGTCAACCAAGTTTAACAGGAATGATCTCCCTTTGACAAAACAAAACAGTGTGGGGTCAAGTGTTTGGTGGTTGCCATTGTCCTTTTTTTAAGCTCCATGGTAATGTGTTCCATGGCTTTGCAGATCAGTCTAGTTAGGCTGGTAGGCCGACAAATTGCCTGGGTCAGTGGATGCTCTACTGTTGTGTAGAGGGATTACAGTGGCTGTCCTCCATTCAGCTGGGATGAAGCTGGTGCTCAGGCTTTGGTTAAATAGGATGCCTAATGGTGCTGAGACCTTATGCCTGAGTTCATGTAGGATACAGACAGGGATGTTATTGGGTCCCATGGAGACTGTATTTTTTGCCTTTGAGAGGGCATTAAAGACCTGCTCCCTGGTGATGAGTGGAGTGTCAGGTGCTGAGGATGTCCTGGTTTTACTGATGGGGGGGGGGCAGGGGAGTGAAGTTTTCACTAAACCGGTCTGCCAGCAAGTTGGCTATATCTGTGGCATTCAGAGCAGATTTGGTGTTACCTTTGAGATTGCAGACGTATGTGAAGAAGACCTTGTGACTGTCCTTGGTGGATGTGGCCAGTTTGGACTTGGTTAGCCTTAGAGGATTTCTCCAGTGACCTTATTTGCTTGTTCAAAGGAGAGATTGCTTCCAACTTGGCACCTGCTCCTTCTTGGTCCTGGACAGCAATGTTTCCTTTTATTATAGAGTTTGTTTATTGTTGCTGTCCACCAGACAGGTTTATACTTCCTTGAGGAAGATGATTTGGTCCTGTCAGGTACTGCTGAGTCCATACAGTTATCTAGGTGCTCATATAGCTTTTTGGTGTAGGCTTGGACATTAATGCTAGTTCCAACTGAAGGGATGGTGGCTGTGAAGCTGCTTATACCTGATCTGAGGAGATAGTATTCATTTTTGGAAACGGTTTTTTGTTTGTCCCCGACAAGGGTGGGGGGCAGGGGAGATGGTGACTACAAAAGATATCACTTTATGGTCGGATCTTACCAAGGAGGATGACACTGTAGGGGTGCTACAGTGGCTGCTCATGTTGGTTAAGACCAGGTCCATGATAATTTCACCTCTCGTAGGGGTGTTGACCAGCTGATCTAATGCATTGGCATTGACTATGTCGAGGAATCTCTGGGTGTTCGTGTTTGGGCTAAAATAGGTCTTCCACTGCATGGTTGGGTAGTTAGTCACCCAGGATCAGAGTAGCGGGTTGAATCTTGATGGATTCAGGTAAGTGGAGTGGGCATCCTAAGTCATGATTGGGGGTCTGTAGCTAGTTATGATGTGAATAGGTGTTTGATCACCAGTTAACTTCACTTGGAGTGTCTCCTGTGCGTCATACCATTTGACCAGCCTGGAGGTATGTATATCTTTGATAAATATTGAAACTCCACCTCCTTTGGCTTTGTAGTCCTCCATTTGGGGTCTGAAAGTATGGTAGTATGAGTAACCTGCTATGGGTGGGGTGCTCTCCTCAGCTTTGAACCAGGTTTCAGTGACTCCACAAATGTCAGTATCCTCCAGGGCAAGGAATGCTTGCAGTGAGTGCAGTTTCATGCCAAGAGTCCTAGCATTTAGCAGCATGACCTTTAAATTTCATTTAGAAGAATTAACATTAGTCACCTGTTTGGTTGGAGGGACTTACAGTAGTGGGGCTTTTCACTGCTTCATATGGGCACATAGTTCAGCACTTTCCTCCTAGGAGGAATGAGAGGTGCAGTTGGCCTGCTTGGTATACAGCGAACACAGTATGGAAGTCTACTTTCCTGTTGTGGAAAAATAATGGATAAGGTAATACTGGATAAGTTATTGTCAGAACTGGATAGGTTGGGACTTGAAACCATATAGCAGCATGCATATGTTGAAAATAGATCTATTACCACCTGTAACATGATGTTCTATAACAATATAATAACAGCTATGAATGAAAAATTGTGCTGTGATGTAATTTATAAAGGTTTAACTTCAGCATTTGATAGGGTCATACACAAAACACTGATCAATAAATTAGTACAACTAGGTATTGATGTACTGTTGATAAGATGGATAGCTGCATGGCTTACAAATAGGACATGGCAAGTATCAGACAGCAACTGGACAAGTGAAATCCTTGGTTACAGTCAGGGTGTCCCTCAGGCTCTCTCTTAAGCCCTTACTTATTTAGATTGTATCTTTCAGACCTAATATTTTCATCTGAGGTGTTCTACAGTCTATATGCAGATGACCTGAAATTGGGTAAACTGATTACGTGTTACAGATAAGGCATGTCTGCAAAATAATTTGACTAAATTGACCATTTGGGCACAGGAGAATAATATGCTGATAAATACATCAAAAACTAAGCATATGAGATGTGGGAGACATCAATTGAAAGGCAAATATTTAATACAGCTTACAGTGATTGAAACTGTAGACTCATTTAAGGAACTGGGTATATGAGTTTTTCTAATCATATCAACCAATTGGCTAATGATAGTTATAGAACTATAGGTTGTATAAAAAGATTTATAAAGTCTAGGAAATCAAACATAATGAAGTCATTGTTTGTTAGTTACATTAGACCCAAACTTGAGTATGGAATAACAATATGGAAACCCTATAAGAAAACAAGCATGAATAAACTGGAAAGAGTACAGCGGAAATATACCAAGGGCATCCACAGATGTGAAAATCTAAGTTATTATGAAAGACTAAAATATCTGAACTTGTACAGTGTTTCTTACAGATATTTAAGAGGAGATCTTATTCAGGTATAGAGAGCATTTAGGGACAGCTACCTCCGGGAATGTTTGGGGTTATCAAAAAGTACTAGAGAATCATCAGATAACCCACGTAGAAGGTTCTATAGGAATGAGAAGTGTACTAACTAGTTCTGTGACAGAGTAGCTGATGCTTGGAACAGGCTGCCAAATTACATTAAAGCAAGTACTAGTTTAGATATTTTTAAGAACAGCCTGGACATTTATTATGGGAACAAGTGTTTTGGTATATTGGCAAGCTAGAAGGGCATTAATGCCCATGCTTGAAACATTTGTATGTATGTATGGAGAAGTGAGCAGACTTGGGTGGACATGGCGACCTTCATCTGCTGCAGATTAGGCTGTCCCTGCCTCCATGTTCTGTTACACCAAAGAAATATAGGTAATTATCACCTACCTGTCTATTTACTGTTATCAGAACGTTAAGGACTCCGTTTTGTATTTTTTTCCTGTCTGACCTACCCTTTAATAAGTTGTTGTTTGTCTTTCGGCTTTTCCAGGTAAGGGGTCGCCTCAGCTGAACTCCGGCCTGCTAATGATTGGCAGTAGATTTTTATGAAATGCCGAGGTGCCAGCTCGACGCCCAGCCTTCAACGAAGGCACGCCCATTTACGCACGCATGTCTTTCGAACGCTACCCAACCACAGGGAGGACATGCAGACTCCACACAAAAGGCACTCCCAAGCCCAGCCGAGAATCGAACGGGAGAACCTCTTGCTGTGAGGTAACAACGCTACCGCCGTACCACCGCGGCATACCCTACCCTTCAGGAATAAGTATTCTTTTATTTTATTTTTTTTTTACCCTTTAGTAATAAGTATTTTTTTATATCCTTTAAGAGTAATTCTTAGCATACTTTCTGTAGAAGCTTGTCTCTGACTTGCATGAAAGACTAGCTTTAAGGCTGCGGTATGTTTATTCACTGCAGAAACAAATTGCTTGTTGCACTTTAAGAAGGGAATAAGTAAATGCAGGAATTCAGCACAGAGGTTTAACTTAAAAGATACAAGTAACATACAGCTTTTATGGTACAGATCACAGAAGTAAGGCCTGTTTTCTTCTGCTTACAAGGTTTTCCAGTTTATCTATGCCTGTTCTACAGTAAAACTAGCAGGTTCATTAGAGGAGTAACATCCTTTTTTTTGCACTGCGCTGGAGCATATCTTCTGTTCCTGTGTAGGTTAGTTTGCTTTCAGAGAAACTGACAAGTTATATATATTTATTTTCACCAAAGAAGTTGTTTAGTCATAGCATTGTTTAATGTTTCAGTTGGTTGTGTCAAAGTGTGCAGATTATGCGTTTGTTCTTTGTAGTGTATTTCTATGTGGTTGTTTTGACCTGTATTCCACTCCCACATGACTTGAGCAGTCAATTAACCAGCATTTTTGGAACAAGCATCTGTGACTAGTGTATCTTATCTAACTGATAAAGTTTGAGAATTCTATTTATTTTTATAAAATACTACTGTTTTTGGAGGAGTGAGCTGGGAATCTAAGGTTTTTCTTATTTGCTCTTTTCAGTAATGTAGTCAGACTTCTGTGTTTCCACACTGTGTGCTGTAAATGGGCAAAATACACATCTGGTGTAATCTTTTCTTGTGAAATTACTTTGTATTTAAAACAAAAAAGATGTGTGCGCACCTAACAAAAATGCTGACAAGGAGACCTGACTTCTGTAGTTCTGAGAACTGCTCTAGCTGTAAGTGGCGGGGTACCCTGCCGTACTGCTTTTTTCTCCACCTTTTCCTGTACTGCGATTCTTTCACTGTCTGTGTGGTTCCAAACTGTGCAATCACTCCAACAAGTAGTTCAGGCCCTCATCACACTTTTCATGGAAATATTTTTTTATGTCAGATGTGAGCCTTCTTTAGTTCATGGACAGTTCATGCCCCTCCTACATTTGTGCCTTGAGCCATGTACATATAAAGGGCAGTCAGCAAGTTTTTTTTCCCCTCAAATAACTTCTGCGTTTGTCCATCCAGAGGAGGCGCAGAAGAGCCTGGGAGGTTAGCATTTTCAGTGGCGAGACACACTCGTCATTATCATAGTGATTCTTGTACACCCATCCTCTCACCAGTGTGCATACGTCTCTCTCATTGTCTTTGTGACCTGCCTGTGAACACTTATTATCTCAATGTCTCAATGTCATGGTGAGCCATCTCAGTATAGTGTTCCTCTGAGCATTACTGAAGGCCAGTTCCATGCAGCCCTGTTGTGTACAACAGTTTTCTTGCTAACACAGTAAACTTTTCCTGCACAACTTTTCTTTCCCCATCATTGTGGTCCTCCTGCGTACACTTCTCTTCTCTTCATCATTGCAGCATCCATCTCCTCACCAGTAGTGCAGGCCTGCTCTCTCTCCACCTTTCCTGTCACAATCACTGAGGCTTTCCTTTCTGCATCATTTCTCCCATCACCATCAGTGTGCCCTTCTTTGTACAGCCATCCTGTCACCTTCAGTGTTCCCTTCCTGTGTACAGCCATCCTGTCACCAGAGTGCCCTTCCTGTGTACAGCCATCCTGTCACCATCCTGTCTTCAGAGTAGCCTTCCCGTGTACATCCATCCTGTCTCCAGAGTAGCCTTCCCATGTACAGCCATCCTGTCACCATTAGAGTACCCTTCCTGTGTACAGCCATCTAGTCACCAACAGTGTATCCTTTCAGTGTTTACCACTCCTCTAAGCATCAATGTGGCCTGTTTTAGTACAGCTTTCTTGTCACTGTCATAGCAGCGCTTCTTTATGCACAGTTCCTCACAGCATGACTGTTTCTCTCCCCTGTAAGCCTTTCCTTTCACCATTATTGAGGACCTTGGTTTTATGTCCATCCTCTGACTGCCATTCTGACCCTCCTCCGTGCACCTTTCTTTCCACTGTCGGTGTGGCCCTTCTCAGAACACACTTCATCTCACCATCAATGAGGCCTTTCTCTGTGCACCCTTCCTGTTACTGTCATTGTGGTCCTCCTTTCTACTTCTTTATCTACCTAGTGTAGCATCAAATAAAAGTAGATTAGTGCCTCCAAAATTCCCCATGTGTATTAAGTTGTATGAAACTGTAGTGTGTAGACACATTGAATAGGAGTTTGAGCAATTTTGTAGGAAAAGGAAGGAGTACAATTTAACTAAAGATGAGTGGAAGGAACTACAGGAGATGAGGTTAAAACTGGATAAATTGGTCTTTTGCCAAGCAGATAAAGGGGAAAATTGGGTAGTAATGAGTAAGGAGAATGAAAAAATGGTAATGGATTTGGTTGGGGTGAGAAGTGAATATGTAGAACTAGAAGTTAACCCTATGCGCAAATTCAATGAGGAATTACTCAAAATATTAGAAAAGGGAGAAAGGCTAGGATTCTTTACTAGTAAGGATGTTCAAAAACTATTTAGAAAAGAACCAAGAGACCCCAAATTCTACACACTGCCCAAGAGACCCCAAATTGTACACACTGCCCAAAATACACAAGAATTTACAATGTCCCCTGGGGAGACCTATGGTCTCAATGTTGGGTTCCTACATGGAAAATGTGGGAAGGTTTTTGGACTTCCACTTGAAAAAGTATTTAAGTAGAGTGACATCCCATATAAAGAATACTAAAGATATATGTGATAAAGTGAGTACAATAAAGTGGAAAGAGTACTATTTTTGGGCTACGGTTGATATAAAATCCTTGTATACTAACTTTGAGACTAGGAGAGGTCTGGAAGCTATGGGTAAAGTTATGGGAGGAGGACCATGTAGCTCCTTTTGTTACTTTTGCTTATATTCTGCCTAACCCACAATTATTTTAAGTGGGGGGTAAATTCTTTTTGCAGTAAAAAGGTATGGCAGTGGGGGTGGCATTTGCCCCCTCATATGCCGTAGTATACATGGGGGAAGTTGAAAAAGAACTTGTATATCAGAATAAATAATATTTTATTGAGAATGTGTTATTTTTTGGTAGATTTATCAATGACTTGATATTCATTTGTAAAGGGGATCAGGGGAAATTTGATGGGTTTATGGTAGATTTGAACAGAAGCAGTCATGGTTTGGAATTTGTATATGAAGTAGATCCTGAGAGTATTAAGTATCGAGACATAGAATTGTATGTGACAGAATTAGATCAAATACAATTCAAAACCGTACAGGAACGTTACAGCAGTAAGTAACTTCGTACATGCAGGAAGTATGCGTCCCCCACATCTAATTAAGGCTCTACCCTTGGGTGAGATGAAACGAGTATTTTTTAATACTTCTGTGGAGAGGTTTAAATTAGATGTTTTGCAGGATACGATGTTGAGATTAAGATCTAGAGGATACCCAGAAGATATTGTTTTTGTACGCTAAATAAATAATTCTGGGTGAAGAAAAGGAAAAAGATGGGAGAAATAGGTGGACCAGGAAAAGTCATTATAGTGATGGGAAGAATGCTCAGGGAAGGCAGGAACAGGGAAATCTGTTCTTTGTTACAAAATGTTCATCCTTCAGTTTAAGAATGGAGAAAATAATATAAGACATTTTTGGTACATGATTAAGGAGGATGGTAATATAGGCGCCCTGTTTCCTGAACATAACTTTCTTCTATGGTAGATATCCTAATTTGAAGGAAATATTAAGTGGGGATGACAGACTGCATATTGAGAGGATAGGAAGGAAAGGTATGTGGACATGTGGAAACTGCAGTGTATGTGGTAGGTTTAAAATCTGGATGCAAAAAAGATTAATGAAAGGTTATACAAAAGAAGGGTACACTTGTAATTCTCAAAGCAATGTTTATATAATAGGCTGTGGATGTGAGAGGGAAAAATGGTACAAAGGAAGGTGAGGGTAAGAATCCTGGAACATCTAAAGGACATCAGGAACAAAAACATGTTTAGTCCAGTAGCTGAGCACTTTTGGTCCACACATGGGGGTAATAATGTCAGTTTGTATTATAATGTTTTGGCTCAACCATTTCTAAAGATGGGGAAGTTTTAAAGATGATTTAGGTAAGTTGGGAGTGCAGATGTATTATAAATTACAAAACTTTGCAACCCAGAGGAATGAATATTGATAGTAATCTGACATTATAATGCATTTAATTTATATATATATATATATATATATATATATATATATATATATATATATATATATACACACACACACACACACACACATATATATATATATATATATATATATATATATATATATATATATGTATGTGTGTGTGTGTGTGTGTGTGTGTGTGTGTGTGTGTGTGTGTGTTAAAATGTATAGTTGGTGATGCACATGACAGTAACCTGACATCATAACTTGTAATTTTGAATGTATTTAATCTATAAGAATGTGTTAAATGAAATTCAAGTGATGTGTATGTCTTTAAATAATTAATTGATTAATTAGATGAGTTTGTATTGAATGGGGTATAAAGCAGGAGTGTAGCTAGGATTTTCAAATTTGTACTCACAGCTCTCGAACTGCTACCCCCATCCCCAGCCAAGCTACGGCCATTCTCGTAATTCACGGTTCGCTCTTTTAATGTCAGTGAAGAGGCATTCGCTGTAATGCATCTTCAGTAATATAATGTAATATAGAGTCTCTCAAACTCGGTTCCTTGAATTGAAAATGAACCTGAAAGTCAGTTCTTTGAAAAATGCAGCATGGTAGTTGGGGTAGAGGATTAATGTTTTTGTTTTCTGTAACTAAGGTACAGGTTTTGAGCTTGAGTAAATTACTAACCACCTGCTATCCCTAACTAGGGTGTTTCATTCACACCCCACCTACCTCTTAGTGCAAGAAATATGGGCAAAGCCTAAAATAAACAGGGACAGATATTAAATAATGCTCTCGTGAACTTAGAAAGTTGCTAGAATAACAGGATTTGTGCTAGTATGAGAACGTTGCTAGAATAACAGGATTTGTGCTAGTATGAGAACGTTGCTAGAATAACAGGATTTGTGCTAGTATGAATTTTTCTAAAGAACATGGTCTGAAACTCTGTCATTATTTAGCAACTTCAGCCTTCAATGATTTTCTAGAAAATCACAAAATTTATGAGGAACAGACAAAAAATATGGGGCAGAAATCTGGACATTCTGCAAAATTTGGACAGTTGAGAGGTATGCTATCTACCACACACGCACATACCTCCCAACCTCTTAGAACAACAAACCCATAAACAAAACTGAGGCAAAGGCCCAAAGACTTTTTTTAAATATTGCTCTTATAAACTTAGAAAGATAATAGAATAGTAGTAGGTCTTGCATTAGTACGAATTTTCTGAAAGGTATGAAATCTGAAACTCAAATGTCTTCCATTATTTTCTAACTTCAGTCTTTAATGATTTGCCACTAATTTGCCAGAAAACCGCAATTTTATGAAAAACGGACCAAAAATGTGATGCAAAAATATAAAATTGCCAGTCGATACAGCTGGGAACCTGTCAAAGAAGGGACACCATTTTAATATGAGCACAGTTAACTTGAGCAGCTGACAAAATTAGAGAATCTGCATGCATTTCTGAAATAAAAGTAATGTATAACTCTGATCATTACAGTTATTTATAAAAGTAAAGCCTCCACGTTTTCTTCCAAAATTGCTATTTTGCGGAGGGATTGTTAGGGGGGAGCAACATTTTGAGCCAAAATTGGGGACAGTTGAGAGGTTTGGATATTCCTAATTCTATAAAGTGATTTATTTGCACGTACCTCTCAACCTCTTAATGCAGGAAATCTGGACAAGGCCAAATATATTGGGGGAACATACAAAATGTGCTAAAAATTGATATTGTATAAACTTAAGACAGTTGCTAGAATAACAGGTCTTGCTTTAGCATGCATTTTTCTGAAGGTTATGACATCTGAAACTTAATGTCTGTCATTATTTAGTGATTTCATTCCTAAATGATTTGCCAGAAAAGTTTTATTTTGCATTTTACAGCACCAACACCAATATATATCTGTTAAACAAAGCAATGCAGTCTCACAATGAAACTAGACTTAGCATTAAAACTTCTCTGCCCTTGAAACTCACATTCATTGAAACAGCATTGAAACCCACATTCAAAGAAAATACATTTTGCCAGTGGCAGATAAAGATTAACTTTGGGCTGTTTTCAAATCATAGGCCCCTTGCACATGAAACGTACACATGCTCTTTGATACACCTTCCTGATTGTATTAAATTATATTCCTTGTACAATACAGTATAGTTGTTAGAGAGCGTTTTAAATTTGTTTTGAACATTTTTCCAGTAAACAATGAAACAAAATGCATGTACCAATAATGACAAAACAGCCCAATTCAGAACAATTCCATCATAAAAGTCTACTCAAACTTCTACAGTCCACCAATATCAGTAAATGTGCACAATCTCTGAACTAATAAAAGCCATCTACAGAATTCCACATTAAAGAAATCTGTAACTAATGAAGAGGTTGCTGCTAGCAAACAATTTTATATTTCATTGTTTCATATACAAATAAAGTGCCTGTTGCCCTTGAGGAATAAATTGCCTATGTTGCATTAAAAGTGATACGCTAGTAATATTGCAATAGGGAATGGATGGCAAACTGATAACAGGTTCATAGTTACCACTAGATATCTTCACCAAAAAGGACTACAGCATCCACCCCCCTTTACAACACAGTACAGTATCAGCAATGCAGCTACCTACTGTGGGAGAAGAACCCACAGCCTTCTGCATCAAAAGCAAGTACACTACCTGTTGTGCTATTACCAATATAAGCATACTCCGCATAAAAAGCACTAAACTTTAGTTCCTCTGTAGGCTCAGCTCCTTGTAAAATGTACTCAACACTCAGCTGTATCTCTGAACTTTGCAGCACAAGAAATCTGGAAAAAGCCAACATTTATTGGGGAGGGGCAAAAGCCCAAAAACCAGGGACACATTTTAAACATTGCTTGTATAATTTTGGAAAGTTGCTAGAATAAAATGCTGTGTTACCACCATGCATGTCTTGAACCCAGAACCATATGCATTACAGTCAGTGCAACATACCACTATGCTAAATCAGCAGTTTGAAAAATAGGAAGACAAACTTAATGGCTATTAGATAGCTCTCAACCTCTTAGCACAAAAAACCTGGACAAACAACAAAAATAATAACTGGGGAATACAACTTCAGTTCTCACTTCTCACCACAACTGGGGAATATGACTTCAGTCCTCACCATAGCTCACAACTGTTAGAAATACAAATCTGAACAAAGCTCAGAAATGGTGCTGGTTAGGGACTTTAGGCTCTTCTTACCAGACCTCCCAACCATACCGAATTACTCGGTATTTACCGAGTTTTGGGGTCTAAATGAAGGGGTGCCACGATTCCCGATTGGCACCCCTTCATTTACGATTTTTTTGCTTCATTTATTTTTATTTTTTTAAAAATCGCGCTGTCGGAGCTGACGTCATCACGTGCGGGATGACGTCAGCGCCGTCAGGGCTTCCAGCCAGTCGGAATTGAGCTCAAGGAGCTTGCGTCATTATTTAAATTTTCCGCCTATTTCTAGCTGGCTGCGCAGTGTGAGCGGGAATACTGAACAGCGAGAACGCCGAGAGAAGTTGAATCTTACCAGGCAGGCTGCAGGAACATTAACGGCAGACTCAGTAATGTTGCTCATCATTTTTTTTTTTTTTCCAAGTCGGGCCGGCTGCGAGGCGCGAGCAAGTATACAGCAGCAATGGGAAATGGGAATTACAGGCAGCAGTACCATATCGGTTACTTTTATTTTTCCAAGCAGCAGGCAGCATCGCGACTTCGCGAGCAGGTAAGCATGGGAGTCTGTAGAATAATTATATTGCTAAGTCCATTTCTGATTCGTAAGGAAACTGCATAAAGTTCTTAGGCAGGCTTGAATCTGCAATTCACACCCTCCAGCTACTAATTCAGTTGTTTCAGCAGCAGAGCTGACCTATAACAGACACAGTAATACCCCTTCTGACAATATCAGTACATGGGCTTTTATTGTAAAATTTATATTACTGGCTGGACTACATTTCTTGTTTTCTTTTTAACTTGCGATCTATGCTGCAGATACCTTACTATATGTGCCATGGCTGAAACATGCTTTATACAACATCTACTTAGGTAACAGATGCTCAAAAGTAAACCCTTTTTTTCCAGATCTTGGTATAGTCTGTTATTAAACAATTCTTTATCACTTGCAACTGTGGATATCCTTTTATTTGTTTTCTTGTTTGAATTTTGCTAATTAGGTAAGCACAGCAAATCTTCCACTCCTTTCATTAAAGGCAGTTCTTGCTTTGTTGTTTGTGGGTTTGAGATTCATTAAGTTTCAGTCTTCCTATTTTTTAAACTGCTGATTTAGCATAGTGGTATATTGCACTGACTGTAGTGTATAGTGTTCTGCTTTATCACTTGCAACTGTGGATATCCTTTTATTTGTTTTCTTGTTTGAATTTTGCTAATTAGGTAAGCACAGCAAATCTTACTCCTTTCATTAAAGGCAGTTCTTGCTTTGTTGTTTGTGGGTTTCAGAGATTCATTAAGTTTCAGTCTTCCTAGTTTTTAAACTGCTGATTTAGCATAGTGGTATATTGCACTGACTGTAGTGTATAGTGTTCTGGGTTCAAGACTTGCCAGTAACATGCATGGTGGTAACACAACATTTTATTCTAGCAACTTTCCAAAATCATACAAGCAGTGTTTAAAATGTGTCCCTGGTTTTTGACCTTTTGCCCCCCACCAAAAAAATTGAAAATAATTGCAAGAAGCTGAGCAAGATGCCTATGACTTACACTACTGTCATTCTGTTTATAGTTTGTAGAAGTAGACTTTCATGATGGAAATGTTCTGAATTGGTCAGTTTTGTAATTATTGGTTCATGCATTTTCTTTCATTGCCTACGGTATAGCCTACTGTTCATTCAAACAAATTTAAAATGTGCTCTGTCTAACAAGTGTGCTATATTATACAAGGAATATAACTTAATAAAGTCAGGAAAGTGTATCAAAGAAAAGAACACATGTATATTTCTTGTTTTGTGTGCAAGGGGCCAATGATTTGAAAACAGCCCACAGATAATCTTTATCCACCACTGGCCAGATGCATTTTCTTTGGATGTGATGCAGGTTTCAATGTTTCAATGAATGTGAGTTTCAAGGGCAGAGAAGTTTTAATGCCAACTTAGTCTATTTTCATTGTGAGACAGTATTGCTTTGTTTCTTTGTTTATCAGATGTCTGTTAGTGTTTGTGCATTGATGTGCTGCAAAATGTAAAAATAATGTAAAAATAAAATCCAAATAATCATTGCAGAAGTAAAGCAGTATGCACACATTAGTGTTTATGGAAAATGAGGCGAAATAGCCAAGTAATGGGACACTGGAATGGCTGCAGGGGGACTCTGTGCCATATTTTGGTTGTCTGTTCTTCAGTTTGTGTTCGAAAGTTGGTATCCCACAATTCCATTGGAGTAGGTGGGGTTACATAATTATGTATGCAAATTTGATGTTAATCAGCGTACAGATTTGTACCTATTTTTCATGGCCCTTGTCCAGATTTTTGATGTTTCCAGGTTGAGAGGTATGCTTCTTACCCTGAAGCAAAGGGTCAGGGTTTGAGCTTAAACACCTGTTGTATTATGTGGGGGCATTTACACACAGACACACACACACACACACACACACACACACACAGACACGCACACACTCCTTACCTGATAATCTGTTCACCTGATTGCTCCATACTTTCCTGATCTGTTTCCCGCTCGCACTCCTATCTGTTCACGATTGCTCCATTCAAGCTATTTCCTACTCGCAGCCAGCCGGACATGACGTGAGCTCCCGTTTGCTTTTACCACAACACCCAGCATCCTTAAAGGAGCCATGATTGCTCCATTCAAGCTAAAGCTAATTTCCCCCTCGCAGCCAGCCGGATATGAAGTGAGCTCCCGTTCGCCTTCACCACAACACCCAGCAAGCATCCTTAAAGTAGCCAACGCGGTTTGTAATTTTTTTAAAAAAGCTCCCCCCTCTTCTAAATAAGTTGTACTGAAATCAGTACAGTGCGTATGCCTCCCGACGTCCCTGGTATAAAGGAATGGAACACTAGGATATAATTATTCTTTGAAGGCGAAAGGCCGAGGTACCAAATAGTGGTGAAGAAACTGTGTGATTTTTCCTGTGTGAAGCTTGCTACTTGTGTTTCTTCTGTATACCCATCCTCTCACAATCACTGAGGATCTGCTTAGGACATTCTTCCTCTCACTGTCATTGTGGCCCTGTTATGTACACTTTTACTCTTGCTGTCAGTGTGGCCATCATCTGTACACCCTCTCATCATTACTGTTTCCATTTACCTACATAATCTCCCTAATATTCAGTGTGGCCCTCCTCTATACGCCCTCTCATCATTACTGTTTCCATTTACCTACATAATCTCCCTAATATTCAGTGTGGCCCTCCTCTATATGCCCTCTCATCATTACTGTTTCCATTTACCTACATAATCTCCCTAATATTCAGTGTGGCCCTCCTCTATATGCCCTCTCATCATTACTGTTTCCATTTACCTACATAATCTCCCTAATATTCAGTGTGGCCCTCCTCTATATGCCCTCTCATCATTACTGTTTCCATTTACCTACATAATCTCCCTAATATTCAGTGTGGCCCTCCTCTGTACACTATCTCATCTTTATTGTTTCCATTTATCTACATAATCTCTTGTCCTATTCAGTGTGTCTCTCGTCTGTGTCCCCACACTGACTATAGCTGGTCTCTGTGCACCTGTCCGGTTTTTATTTGCCTGTCCTGTGTAAATCCAAACATCTCATGAACACTGCTGTCCTATTCTGTAATCCACCCCTCACTGTTGCCATAGCCTGCTGTTGTATATCCTCTACTACACTGTCCGAGTATCCATGGTTTGTACACCCCCCCCCCAAGCATTAGTACAGCTGTCAGCACTTTTGAGTATATCTATTCCCTTCATTCTTAATGCAGCCCCTCTCTTTGAGCAGGCAGGTGTGCAAATAGACACACACACACACAAACACTCATGCAGTAGTGCTGCTCTGTATACCCACCTCTTCACGTTCACTGTCTTCCTCCTGTATACATCCCTCCACACCATTATTGTATCCTCCCAGGTCTAGCCATCCCCTCACCACCACTAAGACACTTTTCTGTATACACTTCTTACTGACTTCTTTTAAAAAAAAAACAAAAAAAACACTCTTCCCCATCACTGTAGGCCTGTACTCCTACTGTTTACATCTGACCCTGCAGTGTTTACCAACCCCTTATAGTCACTATTACTTTGAGCAAACTTCTCTTATATAGCCATCCAGTCACCATCGTGTAACCTTCTTTTTTTCTAATTTCTCCAAATCTTTTGTGTTTCTAATATGATGATGGGAAATGGGCCCAATTCCTAAAAAGTACAATTAAAGTTCATGAAATTAGTATTGTTTCAATCATTGATATCAGCCAAAAGTGCTCTTCGCAACACCCGTAATGTGCCCAGTAATGACTCCTGCAGTTCGTACAGGGTTACATGGATTGGTAACATACCTAAATACGATTGTAGATTCTTTTTTATAAGACCCGTTGCTCTTTCTACTGTTGGAATTGCCTGGATATCTTTTTTCCGCATTGCTCTCATTTCTGCCTGCAGAGCCTGATATTTTATGACTTTGTGTCTCTGTATGCAAGACACTGTAGTCACTGGGTGTGGCGATTTCAATGATCAATGCTACTCTTCTTTTCTTGGCCAACTGTATCTGGTTTTTCTAGCATCTATCTTTTGAACTGTTGGTAATGGGTGATCCCATGTGATGTAAACTTCATCATTTTCTACGATGCTTTGTGGCTCATGTTTCCAGTGTTTTTCAGCCACTTCAGTACTATAATGTTTGCACAATCCCCAGTGCAACAGTCTCGCCACATTATTATGCCTTTCAGTATACAGTCCTTCTGCCATTAGTATGTCACAACCAGCAACAAGGTGTGCGACTGTTTCCAATTCATTTATTTCTCCTACATCTTCAACGGACTTTGTAAACCAGCATGTACGTAGACCACTATCTTGGGCTGCCAATATTAACCTTTCATTTCTTGGTTAGAATTTGCCTCTCCTTAACCATTTCTGCATTCGTTCCTGATCAACTTGAGGTTCTACCAGAAGTTTTCTGTACTTGCAACTACATTTATGTTTTTGCCACATTTCTTGCCTTCTCATCTGGTCCTTCACCTTACATTCTTTCTTTTGTTTTTTGGCACATTCAGTTGCTGCTTGGTTTTTATCCACTTTTGGTTTTATTTCCATTCCTGCTTGACGTCGATATGCTTCTGCTAAAGAGATGTCATCTTAGATTTATTCTCTTCATGTTTCAAAAGTTTCACTACATTTGGATCTGGTGAGGTCAGTATATATGTGTGTAGTCCCACAATTGCAGATCTGTACATGTAATCAATTTTCAAGGTGGCCCATCCCTCCTTCGGAACGGGAAATATGTAATCTTGGTATGCACTGATTTTTATAAATCATGTGGTGAACATGAAGCATCCTTCTTGTTTTAATATCCAATCTATCCAACACTTTTTGGGGCCAGTCAATCACTCCAGAACTGTAAGTTAGGACAGGAAGAGCAAATTGATTTATAGCTTGGATCTTGTTCCTAGATGTCAATGCTGCTCTTGGGATTAATTTTAGTCTTCTAAAGAATTCCTTACTTAGTTTTATTCACATTTGTTCATGTTTTATTCTGATCCTTCATCAATTCCCAAATATTTATATACTCCCTCTTGCTCAAGTTCTTTTATATCACATTCTTGTCCCAAACTGATGTTTTCCTGGTGCTGCAGTTTTCCAGCTTTAAAGGTTGCTTTTGCACATTTATCAAGACCAAATGGCATGCCTTCTGTATACCCTCCCCCGTGGTCACGAAAGCCTTTCTTGTATTATGTTATATTACTTTGGCCCTCTGCTGTCTACAGCCACCTTTACTGTAGCCATTTCTCCTCTGTAAATACTTGCCCTCAGCATCAGTGCAGCTCTCTTCTTTGCACTTATCTCCTTCGCTGTCACATGGGCAGTTCTATGAGTGTGTCCTCCCATCCACACAGTCACTTCTGTACACTCGTCATCATCATCATCACTGGAGCACTTGCCTGCAACCGTTCTCCTCATAATTAATAACATTAGCTGTAGATGCATCTGCTTTTTCCCTTTTCTTGGCATATTTCCATTTCTTGAAGGTATGGCAGTCTTGGAGTTAGAATATGTACATTTTGGGGTTTGTAGGGAGTGTAGTGGGGCTTCTCCATTCAAAAAACAAGTTTAAAGGAGAAACACGATTTTTGATATTTTTATTTCTCATGTTTAGATTTTTTTCTCAGAGTTTTGGGACTCCCTGTTGTGAGTCTGTCCATAAGGAGACATCTCCCACATCATCAACATGACTCTCCTCAGAGTATGAATCCCCTGACCATCACTGTAGGGCTCATTTCACTGGGGACCATGTCTGTATATCCATAATCTCACAGTCATGCTGACATTCATCTCTAATCCCCCCCTTCCTTACCAAATTTGTGGCCCTACTCAGTATCTCTATTTTCCCTCTGTCACTGGGATCCTCCTTTGTAGCCTCAGCCTTCCATTTTCACTGGAGGCCACCTCTGCATACTCATCTGGTGACATTCCTCTTTACATCCTTCCCTTTACCTTCACTATCACCCGTCGTAGAGTACCTGTCTTTTCACTGTCACTGGGTCCTTCGTCTGTCATTTCTGCACACCATTTCCTGTTTGTCGTGGTGTTTGTCCCGTGTGTGCACCTAGGCTGTCTTTGCGTATGGTGTTACATAATGCATTTTAGTGTTTGCCAAGATCAGAAACAAAACTGACACAACAAGCCGTTCGTTTTCAAAAATTCATGTCTTTATATCAAAGCATGTCCATGTTGTCTTCTAATGTATTGTATTGCAAAGCCATCCTCCCACAAGTTATTCAGATTAGCATAAGTAACCAAACTTATTTCAAGCCAAGGTGTCTGTCTGTTAGACAAGATCCCCCTTGCAGAAGAGTAAGGTAACCAAAAGCAGTTTACAGAAGTTCTGTTTATATCTTGGATGGATTAGTGTCTAACGAGGATGATTGTACATCCAAGGAGTAAATGTTATGTCTGAAAACTACTTCTAATTACACTGGTTTTACTAGGCCGTCTTCAACAGGAACTCACTGAAAGAGAATATCAGAACAATTAAAAATAATTTTACTCTAGACTAGTTCTAGTTCCAAGAAAAGTCTGCCCAGGAAGGCCAGTTCTATGCTTGACCTCACAGGCTCGCCTGCTTGTGCTCTTTTCTCACACTTCATGGTGACCTTAGACCTGAAAGGTGCCTACCTCCAGCCTGGCTCCGTGGTGCAGAGGGATGGAGCCATAATCGTAACCTAGATGACCAGGGTTTAATTAGTGATGTAGCACTAAAGGAGCGAGGCACAGAGGGAGGAAGAGGATTGAAGGGAAATGGTTCACTTGCCTCTTAGGGGGTGCGTACTTAGGGGCTGATTAAGTCTCTGTGATTTCCCTGTTGGAGACCAGGAAACCATGCCTTGTGCATCCTGGGGAGGAGGGGGTCACTTGGGGAGAGTATAAGGGGATAACCTCCAAGGACAGCCCATCAGATGTCCCACCCCTGTAACCTTTCAGGTGCATACCACTAGGGAGTGGATCAAACAAAAAAAAACCTGGAACCTTCTGGATGGCTGTATAAATGATTATTTCAGGCCTGGGGTTCATGACTGCCAGGACAGCAGGGGAAAAGAGAGAGAGCAAAAGAAAAACAAAAGATGCTGTGACAGTGTAGTGTGCTGTGCTTCTAGCAGAGGTCCATGCTGGATGGATGGAGTCCTCAGTCGTTATCTAGCAAGGGTGATGTAACTTGGTTGAAGGGATAACCGTTTTCTGTGCTAGTCTATTGATGACGTTTGACCTTTTTATGAATTTGGAGTCCTCCACATTGCTGTACTCACAAGCCATCTTGTTAGTCTAGGAATAATGGATTGTAGGGCACATCATGTTCAGACTGTGTAGTAATACAGTTAGAAGGAAAAAGGTCGCAGTGGTAGGGGCAGCCTCGGTGGTGCAACGGTTAGCATTGTTGCCTCACAGCAAGAGATTCTCTGGTTCAATTCTCAGCTGGGGTGCCTTCTGTGCGGGGTCTGCATGTCCTCCCTGTGGTCACGTGAGTTTCCTCTGGGTGCTCCGGTTTCTTCCCACATTCCAAAGACTTGCAGTAAGTAGACTGGGCACTCTAAATTGGCTGTAAGTGTGAGTGTGTGTGCGAGTGAGTGGTGCGGATGAATTACTGTGGCAGGGCTAGCCACCTGACGGTGTAAATCTTACCTTGAGATGATTGTCACTGTTGAAGTGACACCCCGACCCCATGTGTAAAATGGGAAAAAGGGGTTGAGGATGAATGAATGAACGAATGGAAAGTTAGAAGGAAAAATGATTTGGCCTGATTATGCTCAGAAGTCTCTAAACTCCAATAAACCTAAACTAACCTTAGCTATTAAAAGGCAAACAGAATGTGCTTTGTATTTGGTCCGCACTTGCACATTCATGCATTGTGATCTAAGCAAGAAGGTTTGAGTTATGATTCTTTATGTGCAGTTATTTTGGTAAAAAAAAAAAAAAAAACTGATTGCCAGAAGAAACAATTTGCTAGTTGCTTTTTATTTTAACTGGAAACTTCAGCTGTGTGTCATTTACAGCTCTTTTGTTTGGAAATGACATTACTTTGTGATGCATGTGACGTGTGACTCATTGGGGTTATTGTGTCATGCTTTTGCATCATTTGTCCTCTATCCCTGCAGTGTTCTCTGGGTAATGATGTGAGCAGTAAGTGTCCGTTACATTGCGAGTCATGGAGCATGCCCATTGTCTGTAGTAGTGTTGCATTGTGGAGCTCATTTGTTTGTTTTATGACTTTCCCCTTTATTTCTGTGGCCTCACAGGATCTTGGCGGAGCAGACAGTCTGTACCGTATACAGACCTTCTTAAGTTGCTCGTGTGCACGTTGCATTTCTTTTTCATTATTTATTCCAAGTGATTGTGTTCAGGATGGCTTTTGGATCCCTGTTTAGTTTTTGGCACATACCCTGCATTGTCTAAGTAGCATTACACTGCGGTTTGGCACATACCCTGCATTGTCTAAGTAGCATTACACTGCGGTTTGGCACATACCCTGCATTGTCTAAGTAGCATTACACTGCGGTTTGGCACATACCCTGCATTGTCTAAGTAGCATTACACTGCGGTTTGGCACATACCCTGCATTGTCAAGTAGCATTACACTGCGGTTTGGCACATACCCTGCATTGTCTAAGTAGCATTACACTGCGGTTTGGCACATACCCTGCATTGTCTAAGTAGCATTACACTGCGGTTTGGCACATACCCTGCATTGTCTAAGTAGCATTACACTGCGGTTTGGCACATACCCTGCATTGTCTAAGTAGCATTACACTGCGGTTTTACCCTTTCAGCATCTCTTTTGATAAGTGGTTTCCACAACAAAGTGCATTTTCTGGGTAAGGCCTTGTCACTGATGTAAGCCTTGGCCTTGCCTGTTTTCTTCCAGAGGTACCATAACAAGCCACTTTATTTTTCTCTCTTGGTTTTACTGCTCACCTGGTTTAACTAAAGTAACAGACAACTGTGTAAAAGGGGGCTGTAGGTGTGCTCTTCCAGATTTTAGTGAGACAGCTGCCAATGCTCACATTAGATATTGGTGTAAAAGATAAAGGCTACCTAATTTTGGAGTAGATCTGAGGCTAGTGACCTAGCTCAAATATTAGCTGGACAACAGGGCACAAAGAATAGTCCTGACCAAAGTGGTGCGACACAGGGCTCAGTTGTAGGTCATTTTTCTTCCTTGCCTGTAACAGTAATATCGCAGAGGCATGAGAAGAGAAGTGTGTCACTCTGTAGCTAGTACAAAGGTCATTAGCAAGATTTGACTCTGAAGATGGGATGAGAACTAGCAATTTGTACATCTTGTCAAAAATATTCCCCTTATACCATACCGAATATCGACTTGTATATGAGTTGTCAGCTACTGTTGCAGTTGTTCTTAGCTGGATTCTCACATTAATTGTGAACACATTCATTCATGCACTCCTTTTTCATCCTTAAGCGATTATAGCCTTGAAATTACTGTAATACAAGTAAATGTCCTCACATTTTTTAGTAGTTCCAAAACTCAGCTCTCCGTGCTTATGGTCTGAGCAATATAGACTTTACTGAGAGGGACTGGTGTCCTTATTTCTTTGTCTTATGTCTACTAATTGCTGGGATGGGTTCTTGCATCCTTGCAATTCCAAATAGGAAGAAAACGGTAATTAAAAATGAGGGCAGTAAATTAATGTGTTTGTACCTTTCAGGTTTTAGACTTAGGTTATCCTTGAAGTTAATACTTGCATGTATAATACTTGCAGTAATGTTACTGTTTCTTTAATGTTACAGGTGTTTTAAGTAATGCATTTTATTGTTACATTTATGTTGTTTGTAGGTTCTTTGTACTAAAACGTTATATGCAAAAGCATCTGTTAAACATGGACCAGCAGAGGTATAGGTACGGTGGGACCCCAGGTGCAAAATTTTAGGGGGTATGACCTGTCGGAAGTAAATGCTGGCATTGTATTTGTGGTCAGGGGTCAAGACTGAAGCACTTGTTATAAACTGTTGAAGCTTCCTGTTATTGTAGCAAGCAAAAACAAGAAAAACGGCTCAGGAAAAATGCCAGCGTCCACAAACAAGTATTTAATAAAATCAATGTCCTTTAAAAACCAATGTTGTGATGGAAAAAAGTCCAAAATAAGCCAAAAAGCAAGAATCAACAAATTGTGTTTATCTCAACCGAGTGCTACACAAACGCAAAGGGTTTTACCCAGCACTCCAGAGGGAGCAAATGGAACCAACTCATCAAATGTTCTAATTAACCAAGTTCCAGTGAATGAAAATGGAAACCACAAAGTGACTGCTTACAACAACATGGGCAACAACAGTAACTGGGATATTACTACAGAAAGCACCATTACTTGGGGGCTTATTGGGTTCTATGATCTAACCACTTGGTTGAATGAGCAACCACGTTTAAACTCTAAGAGCAGAAATGCAACTACAGGAAACCCGTCTGGAAGTAATGTGAGTATTTCCTTTAAACTTACTTTTTGACACTAAGCTACTTAAAATTAAAAAAAAACTGCAACTTGAATTGCAATATTTTGAAACCTGTATAAAAGAGAACATTGTCCCTAAAGGCCTCCGCACTTGGTAATACCCCACAGGTCTAGAACTAGGTTCTGAGTTTTTTAAAGACATTATTCAGTTGTTCAACACTCAAGGTTTAGAACTGCTAAAGATTATGTGCAAACACTATTCAATACAAATTAAACACCTCACTGAGGAAGTGGAAAAGGACATTAAAAAGGACACGATGTTTGACGGATATCAGTATAACTACCAACGAATTTTTACCAGTATTTCCCAACAAACTGATAGAATGAAAGAAACCAAACTTGGAAAACTCAGAAGAGATTTAAAGGACTATGAGGAGGGTACAGCCTACCCGAAACCACCTCCCTCCCAGTCCCGTAACAACTTCATGAGTAACACCAATGACACTCCACCTGATTATGGTACCAACGACCCTGATATGGACAACAACGTTTTGACATCACCAAGACCAGGGACAAGCCATGTTGCACCCATGACGAACAGGGACAGGTCTGAGAAATTTGAAACCGAGGTGCTTCTGGTAACCATCAGTCAAAAAACTTTCAAGGGCAGACAGCGAGGAGTCTCAACAGACATGGTGCGAATCAGAGGAAATGTTACTTTACAACACTTGAGCTGCGAGCAACAGGAGGAGGTAATGGGGTACCTCCCTGATGTTGAGGTAGACAAACCGGACAATACTATCATCAACTACAAACTTGTTACCAACGCAAAAGGAGACTTTAACATTTACAACTTAAATGAGTTTACCATGGGCAACAGTTTGGTTGAATTACTTGCAAATGGACTTAACTTTGTTCCATCTAATAAGGGTGATGTGGTTGAAACTCTGTTAGATTTTAAACTTTACATTAGAAAGCTCAATCTAACAGCTTTACTAGGTGATGGGACACCTGACAGGTATGCCTTCAGGTTAGCAAGCACCTATAATCCACCTACACATCCACTCATTCACCTTTTTGACCACATGTGTGAAATAGAAATAAGGAAATTGTTTAGTAAGAATGTTTGTTCTACTGACCATCATAATGTCACCACAGAGGACAAATTGAAGTTGATACAATTTAAAAACCTACCCATCCGTATAATGAAACCAGATAAAGGTGGCGGGTTGTAATGGAAGGGAGTCAATACATTGATAAAATGACAAAACTTTTTGAAGGGGTGAGGCTTACCAAGAAGTGAGTTTAAGTGAGTTAAACATAGCACAAAATAGAATAAAAATGTTTATTGACTTATTTATCGACTCACTGACTGATATACATATCAACAATTATTTAAACTTGCCATCACCCCGACTACCCTCCTTATTTGGGTTGCCCAAAATTCACAAAGACCTCAATGACCCCCCCTATGAGAGCACTGGTAGACGCTCGTCAATCTATCACATACACCTGTGCTAAGGTGATTGAATCCATACTGAAAATGTACGTAAGTAAAGAAAAACAAATTTGCAAAAGATTCGTGGTCATTCCTCGAACAAATCAACACCCTTGAATATAATGACGAAAATATTTTTTTAACTATTGACGTTTGTGATCTTTATGCGTCTATTCCCCATGACACCGGTATCGAGTGGGTAGTTGAATTCATCAGTTTAAGAGGAGCAAGTGACTCTGAGCAAAGATTGATTGAACAACTTTTGGGTATAGTTTTGGAATACAATTTCTTTGCTTTTAACAACAACATTTACTTACAAAAAATTGGGGTAGCTATGGGCTCCCCATGTGGAGGCAGTTTTGCCAACTTAGTTATGGCCCATTGGGAACATAAATTTGTTCTTGAAAACACTAATTTGAAGAATAGTATTTCCTTTTATACTCGGCACTTGGACGATATTTTCATTATAATTTCAGGTGGCAGTACTTTAGCAAAAGAACTGGTTGAATATTTTAACAACATTACTGATTTTTTAAAATTCACCAGTGTTTACCAAGAGTTGAGTATTAGTTATCTTGATGTACTCTTATCAAAAAACATATTGGGTCACCACTATACAGCTAAAATTTATAGAAAGAGTACATACTCTAACTCACTCTTGCATTTCAACGGTTCCCACCCTTTGCACCAGACAACGTCCGTTATTAAAGGACAAGTTGTACGGGCTGCCAGAATGACCACCATGCAAAATTATTTTTTAGTGGAATGTGAAAACCTGTATGATATGTTGTCACACAGGGGTTACCCCACTGAATTAATCAACAACATAATAATGGAAGTCCAAGTTAAAAGAGAAAAAGGAATATACAAACCAATTTTGAACAAAGACATCCCACTAGTACCAAGGGAGTCAAATCTAGATCTTGACACAACTGTCGCTGAACAGACTAACCACACAAACACCTCTAACTATAATACACTTGAGAGTAGAAGTTTAACACAAACAACAAATGGAAACATTAGGTTTGTTTTTACTTTCAATGTAAGAGCAAGAGAAGTGGTGGACATATTGAAAAGAAATTGGCACTTGCTGACAACTGATAGAGACATCATCCAAAAGTTAGGACCATCACCGTTAGGACCATCACCGGTTGTCACTTACAGGCGTGGTAAAAATATAAAAAACATCATAGAAGGTCGACACAACACATGCAGAACAGCAGGTATGTTCCATTGTAAGATGTGTAATTATTGTAAGTACATAGACATTGGCAGCAAGTTTGTTATCAGAGATAGAAATTATGTTTTGAGAAACAAATTCAACTGTAACTGTAAAGGTGTTGTCTACCTGGCTTTGTCAACTATGCCCAGCCTTCTATGTCGGGAAAACCGACAGAAGGCTTTGTGACAGGATCTACGATCACACACACGCAATCAGTAGACACAAACAAGAGAATGCACTAGCAAAGCACTGTATGGAAAAACCCAACCATTCCTTTAAATTTAAAGTTATTGAACAAATACAAGATCAGGACAATTTAATCCATACTATGCTTAGAGGTGGCTCCAGTTCACTAAATTTAGAAAAGTTAGAACTTTTATGGCAATTACGTTTGGATGCATGTCGCCCACTAGGATTGTTTATTCGCTCGCCTGTATACTTAAACTTACGAATTGGTTACGTTAGGTGTACAATTTTGCACTTAATGCACACAGTCCTCCAATGCGCATATTTTGCATTTGACCAACCAGGAGATAGGTGTTTATTACTTGTTGTGTTTTAGTACATTTTAAGGTAGTTTGTTTAGTATTTAATGACATTGCTTTAATAATTGTCTTACCCTGTTCTGACAGGCCAGGTTATTAAATACACACCGTACATATGGTTTAATACACTGTTGTTGTTTGGGGGGGGGGATGTAGTGCGATAGCGTTACACGTATGGGCACCCTTTCAATATTTAGACTTATTATACATCTGGGACATAACTGTAACCCTGTTCAGTACTTCACATACAGGCATTGACAACACATTCAACATTAGCATTTGTATGTTTTTATATGTTAATGCTCGTTGATATAACATCCTGGTTTGTAGTAATACACATATACACTTCTCGCTTTTGAGAAGTAGAGTGTAAAATAACTAGAATGCAATGCATGAAACACATTGAACCACTGTGTTCAACTCAAATTACTTGTTAGGTTTTCTTTATTTTTGCATATTTTCTTTCTCTTTAAAAGGTGAAAAGCAAGTCAGCACTGCTCTGACTCTGAAAGAGTTAACTTTAAGTAACATCTGTCATGTGACTACTTGTGCTGCATTTAAATTCCCTTTGACTTAGAGTGCATTCTCAGGAGGCTCTCTCAGCTTCTGTCTCTTCCTCTTTCCCCTTCCTCTCTCTCCCCTCTCTCTTTGACCAAAACTCCAGAGGGCCTCATTTAGCTTTTTCAGAGGCTTTGGGGGCTTTCTCCTTCTCCTTGTTCTCTACCTAACATAACCTTAAATATTAAAATGGCAGAGCAGAAGATGATTATGATGATTATGTTCTATGCTGATAAGAGGAGGAGGTGGAACTAGTTTGATGTGGTTTTTTGACAGTGTTCAGTGGTTTCAGGGTCTTCTATGGTCTTGGAAGACTTGCAGGAGTGTCCTACTTATTCTGATTCTGATGTGGATGATTCCCTCTACAACCTCCTCTCTCCTGATTTTTTCTTTAGAGACATCTTCTCTGGGATGAGAGCTTACTTTAAATGAAGGCCAGGGACTACTCTGATTCCAGGAAAAGTTTTTGTTTCCAGCATAGGCCCCCAGCTATTCCTCCTGTGTGTGTTGAATGTGGAAGATGTTTTGCAGAGGCCTTCTGAACCCTGACTCTTTGCCTCCTGCTCCTGTTAATCCTGTTCCCACTGATAGGTTCATGTGTCTGAACAAGTGGGTAAGCATTCTTTGCAATGTGGTTTTGATGCTGTACAGGCCTCCTGAGGGTGGCCGCTACTAGTTCTGTTCTTCGCAGGCATGCCTGGTTGAAGGATCAGAATTTAGCTGAGCATGTTAAGACGATTTTTGATGCTCCTTGGATCCTGTGTGAAGCAGTTTTAAAAAAAAATGGAGGACAAAGATTCCCAGTCTAGAGGTAGGTCTAGACGGGTAGGGCAGGGCTCAAAGTTCTTTTGTCTTTCAGCTGCCAGTAGATTCCCCCTGGCAGCTCCCTTGGGAGGAAGAGACTGTCTCTTTCAAAGGGCAGGTGTTGATTCTCATTTATGGTAGGTACAAAACTGTACTTTTTTTGGCTTATTTTGGACTTTTTTCCATCACAACATTGGTTTTTAAAGGACATTGATTTTATTAAATACTTGTTTGTGGACGCTGGCATTTTTCCTGAGCTGTTTATCACATCAGTTTTTTGTTCTTGGTGGTTGACTTGTAGCAAGCAGTTTGCTACATTTTAAAAAGAAAAGATTAGTTTTGGTCCTCATGTGTAAGATAACGTATTTTTTTGGCTCTTCAACTTAAAAAGTTGAGAGGGTGCTAGGTTGGGGGTAAATGGGGGATGATGGACAGCACAAAGCAGCGGAATTGCTAGCTATGTCTCTGCAGACAACTTGACCACTTTATTGTACTATTGTACTTTTTCATTCTTATAACTATATTTTGTCTGCAAATCCCCATCATTGCTGGAGAAGATTGATTGCTTAGCTATTAGTGTAGTGATAACGTATTGTTGAGCTTAACTTTTGTTCTAATATTTACAGCATGTTATACGGGATGCCAGAAGTTCAGAGAAGCTTCATAGCAACTCTAAGTGAGATGGTCGTGAGCAAACAATGGTAACCCTTTTGCCCTGATTTGTACCTTTTGATTTGGTCTTCAGTTTTTTTTCCTCTTGATGTTGTTGTAGGTAATTGTACAGTGCTAATCACTTTTGTTTACTAACTTCATATTCTGAGCATTACCTTTCCCCATAACTAATTTATAAAATGGCAGAGATTTGGGGTATTGTCTATTAACATTGCTTGTGTCTGTGTTAAATTAACTACATTGTTTGCTCCGTGGTTTTTAACACTCCTTTTCTGCTTGTCTGTTCATTCCATTTTAAGTAATGTTGACTGGTGATGTCTCTCTAGCTTGGTGCAAATAAATAATAATAATAATAATAATCTGTTAATGACATAGGCCCATTGCACACACTGTTCCTTTTCAGAGGTGACCAGTGAGGACTGTCTGGTTAAGTGACTTTACCAAGATCACACAGTAGGCAAATGCAGGCTGATAGAATCAAACCCCGTACCACAGGAACTACAGCTCACAGCCTTAACCCACTGTAAGAGGCTTCACTTGTTTTACACGTAGAAAATTTGACAATGAGCTACTGTGTTGTCGCTAACTTTCTGATACTTGCTGTTAGGTTTCTAACTTTTCTCTTTGTTGTTCTGATGTTTTGTTGTTTTAGTTGCCTAATGAACTGCTGATCTTTTGTAAACATAAACTACAGATGCTATTCTGACATTTCCTTCATAATGCACTGTACTGAGATTTGTTATCTTTGCTTAATGGCTGAGGTCTTGGTTCATACTACTCAAGTCAGAAGTGACTAACTTCATGACACCCATGCAGACGGGAACTGAAAGTTCAACTGCTGAATCCTACACTAAGGCACTGTACGAGCACATCCACTCATGCATGAATCGTGCCATCCCAAATAGAACGAAGGTGCTCTCATCCAAAAAAAAAGGAAGCCAATCTGGTGGTCCCCTGCCATAAACAAACTTTACAACAAAAGGAAGAAACTGTTGCAGAAAAGAGGAAAATCCCAGGATGCAAAAAACTCCCTTACAAGCCTCAGTAAGAAACTGAGATCCCTCATAAAATCCTCCAAAGCTAGTTACGAAAATAAAATTGCCAAAGATTCCAAAGACAACCACAAGGCATTTTATAACTATGTCAAGAGTCTAAATGGCAATGCTCAGATCTGCTCTGAGCTAAAACATAATGGCATTAAATATACTGATCCCAAGGATATTGCCAATATCCTGGCAGATCGATTCAGTGCCAACTTCACCCCCTCTCACCCCCTAAATGGCCCATCTCAATACCGGAAGATTGCCAAATTCCGGTAATAATGGCCACACAGGTAAAAAACGCACTCTCCAAAGCTAAGAATACAGCATCCATGGGACCAGATGACATCCCGGGCTGTGTACTACATGAACTACAAGATGAACTGGCATCTCACCTAAGTGTCATGTTTAATCATAGCCTCACCTCAGGTTTCGTGCCCACTGAGTGGCGCACAGCTACAGTTATCCCACTCCACAAAGGGGGATCCACCTTGGATCCCGGAAACTACCGTCCCATCAGTCTGACAAGCCTTATCTGCAAGGACATGGAGCATATTATCATGGAACTTATAAACAAAGACATTGGCAACCTTCAAACACTGGACCCCACCCAGTTTGGGTTCGTGAAGGGCTGATCTTGTCTCCTGAACCTAATTGACTTCTTCGAATCAGTCTCCAGAGCCATAGACAAGGGTAAGGTGGTCCACACAGCCTATCTAGACCTTGCCAAGGCCTTTGACACCATCCCCCACTCTGGAATCATAGATACACTTACTAAACTGGGCATTAATCCCTACGTCACCCAATGGGTTGCTAACTGGCTTACTGAAAGAACCCACACTGTAAAAGTAGCCGACTCCAAATCCAGCTCCAGACAAGTGACAAGTGGAGTTACCTCAGGGTTCATTCCTGGGACCGCTCTTGTTTGGCATCTGTGGCTAACAAAGTTCGCAGATGACTGCAAACTGGGAGCCATTATCGAATCCCCAAATGATGTGGATACTCCTACAAAAGGGCCTTACAGAAACAGATGCTTGGTGCCAGAGCCATGGGCTCAAGCTCAATGCCAAGAAATGTATAGTTATCCCCTTTGGGTAAAAACATGTATTCGTGAATTACCATATAGGTGGCAGTACACTAAACACCGAAAGTGTGATAAGAGACTTAGGGATACAGGTGGACAGTGGTCTCACGTTCGATAACCACATCGCCACAACAGTCAGGAAATCCTTCTATGTGGCACACCTCATCACTAAGGGCTTTTCATCCAGAAAAAAGGAGGTCATTGTCCCACTGTACTCATCCCTCATTAGACCCATTATAGAATACAATGCCCCGTTTGGTATGTACCTCTCAAGACATCTGCAACAACTGGAAAGGCTGCAGAAATACCTCACTAAAAGAATCACAGGCCTAAAGCAGATGCCCTATGCTGACCGCCTTAAAAAACTCCCAGCTATACTCTGTCACATATCGTCTACTCAAGAGGCGATCTCTGCTTAACATACAAGGCCATGTCAAACCCAGAGCTGTTGGACATGCTACACTTAAAAAAAATCCCAATCCCTCAGAGTCACACGCTCTAGGGATCTAAACCTTGTCATCACAATAAACAAAACATGCTGGAGGGATAGGTTCCAGACCCAGAGACTCCCCAAACTCTGGAATAGATTGCCCATACATGTCGAGCAGAGTGCCTCTCTGGCCCTCTTCAAAAGGAACCTTGATGATTGGAAGGGAGAAAGGAAATTCACCCCGGGATCATGTCAGCTGCCCTGCTAGACAGGAGTCCAGGGAAGTAAATAGTGTGGGAAGAAATAGCCAGGGAATTGTTATGGCTTGGCTTGTATAGGCCGTAGGGCTGATAGCCTAGTACCAACCTATGAACCTGTGAAAAAGGACCATAATTGCAGAATACCTACTCTCGACCTGAATTGTTTTGAGAACTGAATTGTTGTGCCGTTTGTGTCAGCTTCATATTAAAATGCCTGTGCCTTAGGATGCACGTACCTGGTCAGTCGTATTAATAAACTTTACTTTTCTTATCAATGCCATTTCTTTGGGGTGGGCTGACATCCTCTTAGCTTCCCCTCTACATGCGGTAAGAGAAGCACTTGTCCCTCCCCCTCCAAAACGAGGAATTAAATGAAGCAACGCTTGCAGATTTTAGTCACACTGATGTGATGTGAGCTTAAGTTAGTGTTTGAGGAAGTAAGTGCACTAAAGTAACAAAAGCAAAAATGGAAATGAGCATTGTTATAAATCTGTGAGGTGAAGTAGAAACCGTGGGGCTTGTGTAATGCAAGGAAGTATTTATTTGTTTACCGGGAAAGTCCAACTGGGCCATGACAGGCTGCTTTTCATCCAAGGCCGGGGTAGAAAATCTCCATAGTTAAGAAATCATACAAGATATATATGCTACAATACAAGGCAAAACAGGATATGTCAACTATCACAAAATACTGAAATTACTTTATAAAAAAAATGAGAGATTCTGGAAATCATAATATTCCACAGTTACGTTTCAGTTTTATTAAGTAGCAGTAATAAGAAGAATTTCATCTGGGTTAATAAAGAGGTGCAAGAGGAGTACGTAGGGCATTACTGTGAGGTAGCAGATTGTTTGGTAAGAATTTCTAGGTGTAGCTAAGCTATTGGGTCTTTTGATGACAGTGAGTAGGAAAAATGGGACATTAATCTTAATTCACACAGTTCTCTGACTATTTCTGGGGCACGCTGTGCAGGATCTGGACATACCAGTGATGTGGAGATACTGTCACACTGAAAGGCAGCAGAAATTGGTGCTGAACTGCTAGATGTGCCAAGAGACCAAAACAACTTGTGTACACCCAGCAGGTTGTTATGTATACCTGGAATCTGATATGTTGGATGTGGGAGTCTTCCTGGCTGAGAAACTGGTAGAGTTCAGGAATGTACTGCTTGGATGTAAAGAAAATCTAGAGGAATTTATGAAAGGATCCTTTTTTATTTTCTAATTTCTAAAGAATTGCAGCTTTTCCATGTGGTGAGATAATGTGCTGAGTAGACATGGTGGTCCTTAAATGCTGACAGCTTATTTTTCACTCCATTGCACCTGTGCATTGTTGGCATACATGTGCCTCATGGGTGCCCAGGCACTTGTATATTGGTGTCTTTGCTTCTGTTTTTAAGCAAAGTGTATTTTGCCACATCTTTGATTATTGATGAAGACGCTCCTCTCGACATGTATCATCACTAAGTACTGTCTGCTTTTTCTATCTCTCAAGATTTACTTTAGCATTACATTGTATAGGATAGATGAAAGAAACTACCTTGTTTTTTCACAATGTCACCAGTAGCTGAGGTGCTGAGAACAGAGTATAGAGTTTTAGGCTACTGAATTTGAGATTTCAGACCTGAACTGGGTTCACTTTGCTACTTTGTCTGTGCAGTTAAACTTTTTTTTATTTTAGCTGGCTGTTGGGCCCCCTTTTCCAAGACCACTTGGCTTACTAACATTTTCGGTAAGCTGAAGGCTTTACAAAACCTGAGGAAATCCACACTTCCCACTCCTCTATAATACACAGTTTTACTACCTAATTAACATTTTATGTGACGTTAAGGTTTACAAAAGCTGAGGTGTAGCACAAACTTGCCATCCTATCTGATAAACAGTTTAGCTGCCTAAACAAGTAACTCGAAGTTAGTTGACTTCTTCCATCACCTCTTTCTCCATATTTGTGAGGTACACTTTGGGCTTTCAGTTGCTTATGGTAAACCAAACAGTGTAATACTGGTGGAACATAAGATGACTGCCTATGCACACTTCACCTTTTTCTTCTGGTACTGGTTATGTTGCTAGAGTCCTACCTCTTACAAACCTGCTTTGACAAAAAGTTCTTCTTTAAGTGGTTGGATCTTGATCGCTAGATACGGTCATCCGTGTCTATTTCCTTTTCTGTGTCTTGGTATTGTACTGGAAGTCTGAAGCCTCTGTTCTTTGCAACAATACAGGACCTTTCTGAGTAGGTTCATAGGTCATTACTAACTTTATGCGTAAAGGAGGCCATCAAGAACCTCAGCCACATCACCTGATACTGGTGGGAGACTAACGCTGTCCACCATTAAGTACACTTTCTCCGCATAACCCTTGTAAAAGTTTGTGATCACCTATGCAGTCATACAGATAGGGTTTAAAGGTTGCTAGGGAAGTACTCTGATAAGTAAGGACAACCTTTCTAGAAATGGGGTACATATTGGGTTATGTATCTGTCAAACCATCTGCCCTGTTGATGTGATAGTGTAGGGTTAGATCTCAAGACTGGGTGTTTGTTTTACCCCTTCTTTATGTAGATGAAGGAATTCAGAGTGCTGGGTCATACACATCACAAACAACTAAACTGAGATCACCCCTCAGAAGTCTCTCTGAAGCTGCCTAGAGCTTTTAGTATGTCAGAGTAGCTACAGGTGCTGAGATGCAAAATCTTTCTGGTGAGGAAACGTTGAGGTCTGTCGGACAGAATTAGGTGTTTGGTGAAGTACATGTCAGAGGGTGTATTATATATTCAGTGATGGATCGAAGAAGGCATAAGTAGAGTTGGGATTATAACTTCATTGGAACTTGAGGAGGTACCATGAAGGATATGCTGTGTAAGGTAGAAGGATTTTCTAGCCGACACAGAGAAGGTGGTAAAAGGAGAGTCTGTTATCAACATACGTAGCCAATTCCTGGTGTGTGTGCCAGATGTAAGTCGAATGTTATCTGTATGGTAAGCAGTAGTGATACTCGGTGTACATAAGGAAACTGCCTCATTTGTTACTGTTGAGGGTGAGCCCATGATTTATTTGGTCCAGCCTGTGCTGAAGGCTATCAGAATGGCATTTGATAACAGACCACCATTTTTTCTTAGTCATCTGCAAAGTTGATTAGCCATACACCCTTAATATCAACTTTTATGTCACCTACACAAAAAATATGTACATATATGCATGTGCATATAGATATATATTAGTGTGTGTGTGTGTGTGTGTGTGTGTGTGTGTGTGTGTGTGTGTGTGTGTGTGTGTGTGTGTGTGTGTGTATATATATATATATATATATATATATATATATATATATATATATATATATATATATATATATATATATATATATACACACACACACACCTATCTAGGGCCAGTTTAGAATGTCCAATCCACCTGCAGCTGTAATCCTTTCAAAGAACTCAACTAGACTAAGCAAGCATGATCTACATTTTGCAAAGCCAAACCAGTTTGTATCCAGGGATATAAGGTCACCTACATTGTTTATTACTTCATTGGTTCAGCTGTAATACATTCCATAGCTTTACAAATAATACCGTCCATCTGAGGCCTTTAATTGTGAAGTGTGGTTATCAGCTTCATCAAGGAGAACCACCACAGGCTCCACACCCAAAGTGGACAAGCCACCAGTTGACGTACTGTTCCTATCTCCCCCAGGCGAGCTCTTTCAGTGCTTTGCCTGGAAGATGAACCGGAGACATTTGGTGCAAAGTCAGGGCTTTATCCATCTTTGCCAGTGCAGTTGACTGACTGTCTTATTTGTTTGTCTTGACCTTAATGGTATTACGTTAAGAGGTTATTTGGTTGCTATGTCCACTTTTGACTGTGGTGTTGAAAGTTACCTTTTTATCTTGGGTTTGTGCACCTAGCTATCTTTTAATTTTTGACTTCTGTCCGGTCTATATATCTGCGTAGTCTTGGTGAGATTTTGTGGAAAACAGGGTCCACCTCATGAAGGTACTCACCAACACTTGAGGATGAATTCAGTTTCAGCACTATTGGCTCTCCTTTGCTTGCTGACTTATCTTTCCTTTCAGACCCCTCATGTTCCTCTGTGACATTTCAGTTTCCTGTAATACTGTGGCCTAGCTTCGTTTTGTAAAGTAAATTGGCAGCTGCATATATTGAGAACACATAGTCAGATATGATAATTACACAAAAATGTTCTAATTGTGGATTGAAAAACATAGCAAACTGGTAGTCAGCATTGAACTTGTGGGATGCACTTCTCACTGCAGTTTCTCCTCTTGCCTGACCCAGTTTTATCCATGTAGTAGGTACCATATTGTTGCTCAGTACAAAATATTAACGATTTCTCATGTTGCAGCTTTGCAGCCTGTTTGTGTAGTGTGTGGGGATGATTTCTAGTCCAATTCAGCCACAGTGTTCAGTAATTGTATAAAACTGCACAAAAAAGGAAAGTTAATAAAAGTAATATTTTACAAGTTTCACTCTAATGTTGTACAAGTACATTCATTCATTCTCTAATACGTGCTTTATCTAGTTCAGATTTGTAGGCGAGCAGGAAACTGGCATTGAATTGCTTCAAGATAGAAAAACAAATCCTGGACATGATACTTTGCAGTGGCTGTAAACAGTCACTCAAAATCTTACATTCAGTTTGGAAGTTATAGCTAGGGTTACCACCTGTCTCACTTTGGGAGGGACAGTCCCTCTTTGGGCAGTTGTGTCCTGACAAAAAATATTAAAAATGGCAAATGTCTTGAGATTGTAGGACATAATTATGTCCTATATTGTATGTAATAGTTGCATAACACAGTTATTCTGTATCTAAAATACCTAAATGTTATAAAAAACAGAATAAGTAACTAAAATGCGACAAGAATAAGCTATTATTTAGGAAAAAAAGTTACGTTCTATCCTTTGTACTGACTGTGTCGGCCTGTAAAATCTGATGTTTGTCCCGAAAATGTCCCACTTTGGCCATTTGAAAAGGTGGCAACCCTAGTTATAGCTGCTGCACATAGTGTAGGTCTTTGGGACATGGGAAGAAACTGAAGCAGTCACTGAAAATTGAGGGCAGGATATGCTGAGTTTACACAGAAAGCAGGCTAGGCATGCACTGTGCTCCAAGCTGGAAAACCAGCAGTGTGAGGCAGTAACACTAACTGTTGCATCATTGTAATGCCTTGTATTACTTTAAATAGGAACAATTACTGTTATATCAGAACGAGTTGACTGTTACTATACACATGTTCAAACAAACTTAGTAAAGTATGCATCTGTTACATTAGGTATGTGGCTATGGGAATAAAATCCATTTTACTTGTTTCACATGCATCGTTGTCACTGCACACACACACACACACACACACACACACACACACACACACACGCTCATGCACACTCACACTAGCGCACACGCATGAGCATGCACGCACTGACACATGCACACACGCACACAGACTGTCTGCTCCTTACCCTTCGTCAGTTTCTTACCCAGTTCTGGGTTTTATATCCATGGCACACAGTTTACCAGAGCAGTGGTAGACTTGTTAAGTATTTCCTCCGATGCTATTTAAAACTGGAAGGAACTCAAGAGGAAGTTGAGCACTGAGGTGTACAACTCCTAAAGGGGGGCACTTTATGCTGAACTGAGATACTGTTGCTAGGTTGGGTACACAGCTGGCATTCTAGGAAGGGAGGAGGTTGCATCGACTGATTACAATTTAACTTTGAAATTGATAATCTTGTGTTTTGTACAGAGATTGTTTTTGAAACACATGCTCTGAATATCGCCTTAAAATACTTGCTAAATTGTTTTATAATTTTATATTTGATAAGATGGAAGAAATGTTGCACTAGTTAGTTTAATTATAAGTGCCTTAAAATAAGCTCTTCAAAATAAAAAAATCAGAGGCATTCAAAAGCCAGGTACCTGAAATACTTGTATGCCCTTAAGGATTTATTTCTATATTTCCTATGAGCCTGTTTCAGAGGAGTTTTAATGTATTAAACAGTGAAGTCTCTGGCTTGCCAGGGTCTTTTCGATGATTCTGCCTATGAAGTTTTTATTGTATGTAGTTGGCTATATACAATTATACAATTGCATGCATCTAAAACACCACATACATGTCGTTTTGTTAGGCTGCTGTGACCCAGTTTGCTCTAAGTGGCTTACGCAGGAATTGCCTCTTGTGCAGGTATGCAGTCGTGGGAATAAAGCTGGCTCTATTCTTTATTGATCATTGTTTTCTACAGTGTAATATAACTGGAAGTCCCTTATTAATGGATCAGCCGAGAGATAATAAATTGCTGCTTGTTGTAGATTATAATGTACAAGTAAGAGGTGATAGGATTCAAACACATGACCTTATAACCACAGTGGTACACAGCTTACTGTGCAACAAACTTATAACTTACTAATTTAATTCATTGTGCTGCAATGAAAATTGCAACAATGGTCGTAAATGCTTGCAGTTCGCCTTCCGTTTTGTTATTTTTAATCTGTCGTTTTGGTCCAACTTCAAATGTGGTCAGGAGTAGGAAACCCAGTTATGTAATAATGCAGATATGAGCAGAGATATTTTCAACTCAGCCCAAGCTCAAAGGTCAGACCTGACCCAATAGGCCTAAGCAGTAGTGTCCTTTGGTTATTTATGCTGACTCCTGGGAGGAGGGGAGCATTCTTAGAAACTGAGTTGTGGTGACAGAGTTGGAAAGAAATGCTTGCTTTGATCACATCTGTCTTTGACCTTGGTGTTTAGGGACTTCATATGACTGGTTAGTCTGGGTTCCGTCTCTTCAGCTTGGCTGCATCTGCTGACAACAAACTGTTACCTAGCTGGTAACTATTCACTTTTGTCAGATCAGTGCATAAACCATTTAACTTTCTTGAACCGCATCAGACCATGGCCTTTAAATAATGACTTTCCCAAACCCTCATCAATTACTGTCTAACACTTATTAACCAGATTTAGCATTCGTAATCAATTTTGTTTTGTCAAGAACTTTAACAAGGGTGCAGCTCTGGAGGTGTTTGATTTTGTTGATTTGACTTATTTTTTTTTTTTTTTACTTTCTGATTAAATTAAGCTATAGTGATTGAACTATAGTGCCTTGAATATTCTGAAGGCCTGTTCAGGTAAATTTATTGCTTTCTGTCTCCCAGGAGCTTGGTGGTAGTGGTGGTGGTGGTGGGGGGTCAGTACTGTCATTTTTCTGAAGTAGATTAGATCAGTGCTTTCAGTGTCCTTTTACCAAGCCAGAGACGTCTAGCTTTGGTAGACTTAAGTGGAGAGCATAATTTTTTTTTATTTTTTATAACAAAACCGTCCTTCCAGGTTGGGAAATGCAAAAAGGATAGGGAAATGGGGGTGTGCTATACTGTTAAGTGCCCATTTTACCAGTCAGGGTGATTTGTGATGGGCCAGTCATGTTCTGTTGCTGGTTTCATTCAGGTGTTAATGAGATTTTATTCCGATTGCAGGTTAGCTGAGCTGTAGAATGATTTAAATAAGGTGCTCATATCTTTTTTATTTTTGTTATCTACATAGGTGAACTGGTGGCCACAGTGGTGCAGCGGTTAGTGTTGTCGCCTCACAGCAAGAGGTTCTCTGGTTCGAGTCTCGGCTGGGGTGCCTTCTGTGCAGAGTCTGCATGTCCTCCCTGTGGTCGCGTGGGTTTCCTCCCACATCCCAAAGACCTGCTGTAGGTAGATTGGACACTCTAAATTGGCCCTAGGTATGAGTGTGTGCGCCTTCTGTGGAAGGTTGGGCGCCAGGCTGGCAACTCGACACTGTAAAAACTCTACTGCCAATCATGAGTGGACAGGTGATCCGCTGTGGCGACCCCCTAACCGGGAAAAGCTGAAAGAAGAAAGATCTAGGTGAACTACTTCAGGTGACCATTACTTTCAGTCATGACCTGGTTTAAAAAAAAGAGCATATACAGAATATAGTGTTTGGAAATGCAGTAACAGTATGTATGTGAATTAATTTGCAGCATTAATAACATGTGACGGCGTCAGAATTGCAAAAACAGAAGTAGAAAATGAAGGTGACGGTTTTGATAGCGTTTGTTAAACAGAAGCAGCTGCAAGTTTACTGAAGACAGACTGTCAGAGAAAATTGCATCTTGTAGAGCAGAGGATGTCTTTGGGGATACAGAGTAATGGAGGGGGACCAAAGGCCTGGGATGAATGGATGGGTATGGGGCTAAGAGGGCATAGGAAGGACGCTAAAAAGTAATAGCTATGTTGATAAGAAAAGGTAGATGCGCAGTTTGATGCTGTTTATATTAATGTAACGTGGCCTGTGCTTTCCTCCTGTAAATTGTATTTCCACTCTTTTGGTGTTTTTTTTTTTTTTTTTACTTTTGGTATCTCTCCAAGTGTTTGAACAGGTTTCATTTTTTAGCTAGTTTACTTGGCATATTGCCTGGGAAAATCCACTTTCATTTAAAGGTATGCCCTTTTCAGAGGCCAGACAGTATATATCTTTTTTTTTTGCTGTCATTTAATTAAGTAAAGTAGTTCACAGATTGTGAGCACCATCCATACTTTTTAACAGTATTCACATTTCTAAATATATTAAAGTGTTTGTAGGTCCAGAGTAGCCCAGCTGTCGTATCCTGCAGCTTTTTTACTCCTCAGTTTCTCTGATGCACCATTCTGTTGTGTCCACGTTATGGCTAAAATCTCGTATCTAACTTGTCCCTGTAGTTGTCCCCCCAATGAGGAAGTTTTCTGATGGTCCATTATGTGATATGATCGCTTCATGCATAGAGGAATGTACTACTTTGTCCCCCTTCAAACCCTGATGAGCTGTTTGACCAGTTGACTGTTCTTGGATGTATATTTTTCCTTCAGTGCCGACCGGTTTTCCCTTTTTTGCCCATGGGGTATCACTTAAACAGTGGCAATCATCTTGAGTCACAGTTTACACCACCGGGTGGCCAGCCCTGCCGCAGTAGTTCTTCCATACCATATACATACTTGTCTGTACTCCAATTATAGTCTTTTAACTATGCAGTTATATTATCTTTGAATATTTAAAGTGTTCTGTTGTAAGTTTATTTTCATCTGTAATTTGTTTTGGCTGTCCATTGGTAATAAAGTAGTAAGTCTGTCACACCTCTTTTTTAAATGGTCATTTTTAAGCAGTAGGCACTGAATTTTGTGCTGGAGCCACTAATATGCATTCTAGATGAAAGTATCGGCCAGACAATACGTTTTATTTAACAGGTCTTTTCCTAAGTAATCTGTAGCATATAAAGAAGTAATTCATAGGATATAGAGAGAAAGACAGGTTCTGCAGTCATTTACTGTAGTTTGTTTTTCACCCCTTGTTTTCTTCAGCAGTTTCTGAAGTTTCTTTTATCTTGTTAAGTGGTTTCGTTTAGGCTGCAGAATGAAGCCTTACACTGTATAACTGATTGACCTGGTCAGAGATATTTACAGAGGCACAGTGACTTCCTGTGACTTAGTGGTTATTCTTAAAATATGAGATAGTTGCCAAAGAGTCGCCATTTCTGTCTTTGGTTAAAATACACTTGTCAAAACTTAATATGTTGTCTATAATATTTCAGAATTCTTTATTTCACTGTGTTCTTTTAATGTACCTCCATTATTTATTTATTTTTTTTTAAATCAAAGTCTATATGTTTTTTCCCAAATTTAACAAACCCGGTTTAATAACACTGACACTGAGACTGTTGTTGCAGCATCCTGTATTTTGTCTGAACTGTATGCAGGTACTTTTGCATCCCTAGGGTAAGTAATTATATTGCCCACTTTACAGATGCCATTATGTTTGCTAGCCACAATTTGCACATGTAGTTGTAATTGAGAAAAGTATAACAAATTTGAGCTGTCCCAACACTGAGGTCTGAACAGCTCTACTAGATACATGAATAGGCTTAGTTGTGTAACTTTGTATCCTTTTGAGATCTTTCTTGTAGCCATTTCAACCACTGAACTACTAACCTTTAACAGAAAGTAAAATGAGTTTATCTGTATTGTCTTGGGGGGCATCGTCAGATATTTTCACTAGATGTAAGTGTGTAGCACTTTTGTCCTTAGTCCGGCTGCATTTTCTGACTAAAGTGGACAGGATCTTCCCTTATGAAAGTCAGTACCGTTTAGGGCTAAGCAGTATGTTGCAGAGAGTAATAAGGCTGATCAGTTTGTAACTGTTTGGGTCTGAAATAGTAGCCATGGTTATGTATGGAGACCACTATAGCAGGATGCCAGATTTCTTATTGTAAAATTTATTAGGACAAATTCATAGGGCCTTTGTAGGTCTTTCATTATGTAGGAAGCTGTTGGGCATGTTGCCAAGTCCCATGGTGCTGCTGTGATTGTTTTATTTGTTACATCGGGGCTCAACCTTAGTGGACAGGGGTGTGATGATTATCATTTGCTAGCATTGATTTGCATATTTGTTTGTTAATTTGTTTATTTTTGAAATTGGCACAGTCTTTATCTGTCACATTGTCTGTTGTTAAAGGAGAACAACGGGATATTAAAGCAGATTGCTCAACCTGCTGTCTCTTTTAGTCCCTGTTATTTGATCCAGGTTCAAAAAATAATCACCACAGCTTTAAAAAGTAATCCACTGTACTGTTTTACCTCGTAGGCTTCCTACCTTTCTTTACTGTTTTAGTTTTAGTTTGAAAACCTAGTTGAAAAATCTCTAGCTGGCTCTTAGTTGCTGATGTCATGTCTGCCAGACCTCTTGCTGTAGTTACCAGGATGTTTCCTCCCACAAAGTGATGTAACCACTGCCTAAAATGCATGCTCTATAGAAGAGCAGTGAACCTCCCACTTAGTCATGTCAGAGCTGCCTTGCCCAGCCCACTCTCTCTATTCTAATCTAAATGATAAACTATAATGTCAATTATCTGAACAGCCCTACTGATATGTGACAAAGTACAGTTAGGAAGTACAGGCAACAGTACAGTAACAGCTGCATGGACAAAGAGCATACATTTGCAATGACCATGCGTACACATTAATTGCATCTTTCTACATAGGAAGCAGATGTCTATCACGATTAATAGACAGCACTACATAAGATTACATGAAGTATGTGATACCTTAATCTTAAATTACCCACTTAAAAAAAAACATGCTACTACTGTCATGCAAGTACGTGAAATATATCATGTTTATAGTCCGTCAGTTGTTGGCTATTTAACCAAACTGGAAGGAAAGAAACTGGGAGTTTGATGGTTTGCAAAGCTGTGATTTCTGAGTGCTATGGAGCTCAGATCTAAATTTGAAAGCAGGAGGAGTGCAACAAAAAAGTGCCCACTGTAAGGAAGGAAAGGTTGTGACAAAACAATACATTAGTCAGGTCACCTGCTGTGAGCTGTCAGGCACATGCACATAATGGGTCAAATTACCCTTAGCACTTTGATAGCTAGGGAAGATAGGTGTGAAGGGGGAGGGGAAATGCCTTGAACTACAATTCAGGCTTCACAAAAGAAATCAAGTTAGCATTTCTAAGAGGAAGCAGCAGTAAAATGTACTTTTCATTTCTGTTCTGTGGCATTTGCACTGCTTGTGTTTGAAGTAGTCATTGAAAAAGGAAAAAAATGTTAACCAAAACTAGGTGACTACAACAGAGCAGTGAATGTCTGTAAAATCAGTGCAGTGAGAGGAGCTTTAGGGAAAAAGTGGCAGATATGATGCAATTATTTAGAGACAAACAATGAATTCTGGGATACCTAGAGGCAGACAAAACAATCAGAATTACTTCAAGATGCCAAACCCCATGTGGTCAGACTCAGAAAGTATGTATAAAAATATCTAAAAACCTGTGAATAGTCCCAGAATTACTTCAAGATGCCAGACCATATGTGGTCAGACTCAGAAATTATGTATAAAAATATCTAAAAGCCTGTAAATAGTCCCAGAGTGGTGTTAACATGTAGGAAACCCTAAACCATGATGAAATTAACATGTTTTTTGAGTCTGTGGGTGTGGTTCTCCTTTAATCAGGTTTCACTTAATCAGTTACTGAAAGTGTTTATGTTCTCTCCTTATTATCCTTTACATTTCTGGCATTGTAAAAGGCACCTTAATTTTCCCCGTCCTTCAGACATTGCTGTAGCTTCATAGTTTAAAGTTACAGATTTATCACCTTGGAGTTATTTTTGTGTGGTATGTTTCATCAGCTTTTGTTTACTAGGTTACAACGGTTTTAAAAAGTTGTATGTCTTTTTTTCTTTCTTGAATAGTTTATAGATTTTGTAGTTTCACCATAAATAGAATGAGTACATTTTGTTACAATTGTATAATATTTTTGAACACCTCATTTAATAATATCAAAGTAAGTTTTTTTGTGGTGGTATATGAGGGTCATTTTCAGTATGTTCCAGCCTGTTAACAAGGGATACATTTGTTCCTGTGAAGTTACATGTAGTGTATTCATGCAATGAGGAAACCTTTCCAAATTTGTGGGCACTACTTGTTAGGTTAAATATGTTCGTATATTGCACACTAGATGCAATACAAAGCATACTGTTGTACAGCTGTTCCTCTGAACACCCTACTATTTATGGTGACCTACATGGGTTTACTCAGACCATTACCTCCCCCACCAGGATGAACAAACCCAACAACAAAGAAAGTACCTTAGACTGGATTCTCATTAACAGTCATCCCCAAATATACAAGGCGGGGACTCTCCTTGATGTTATAAGCGACCACTTTCTTACCTTTATAATTAGGCATAAGGCCGACCTTCTTAACCAACCCACCTATAAGACAGAGAGGAACAAAAAAAAACTTCAACCCTAATAACTTCCAAAATGAACTACGTTTATGTGATTGGTCAGTCCTAAACCACTTGCCCCTGGAGGAAGCAGTAACACACTAATACTAAACTCCTAACCATCCTAAACTACCATGCGCCAACACTTTCAGTTAGAACTAAAACAAAAAATGCCCCATGGCTCACGAAAGAAACCAGACAAAAAGTCCTACTCTGGAATAAGGTATGGGCCAAGTGCCGTACCACAAAAAACCCTGCAGATCAAATTAAATATAGACAACTAAGAATGACACACAAAATCCATTCTGTCAGATAAAAAAAAAAATTACTACCAATTACAGCAAACCCACCGAAACAAACCTCAGAAGTTCTGGGCAGGCATCAATAAACTCCTGCACCAAGGAGAATCCACCACTCCAATCCCCGCAGGCACTAACCACAATAGTCCAGAAGAAGTTGCCAATACCTTTAACAATTTCTTTACTTAAACCATCCAATCTTTAGCCAACCAGCGAACCCCTGATGGCTCAAGTTCTGTTACTTTTACACCCAGCTCTCAACCCTCTTTTCACCTTCAACCTGTTCCCACATCCCTTGTTCAAACCCTTAAGAAACTTAAACCAACCACCCTCTCTGCTGATCTCTAATTGGCAGAATATCTGTAAAAGGCTGCAGATGCCATAGCCTATCCCATCTCCATCCTGATTAATAGAGATTAATAGAACTATAACCGAAGGTTCCATTCCCTCTGTCTGGAAGATATCTCATATTATCCCTCTGCATAAAAGTGGTAACTCCAATGAATTATCAAATTATAGACTCATTGTCATATTATCACCCCTGGCTAAAATCATGGAGAAATGTATACATAGACACCTGCTGAGCTATCTTATCCAACACAACTTACCAACTCTCAACATGGTTTTAGACCATTTCATAGCACCACCTCTGCCCTCCTGTCTTTTCCTGATGCCATTAACAAAAATCACAATAATATTCTTTCTTCAGCTCTCTTTATTGGTCTCTCTAAAGCCTTTGACATGGTAAACCATCAACTACTAATAAACATACTTAGATCCTTTTCTGTAGATAATCTGGCTGTACAATGGTTCCAGTTTTACCTAAATGATAGACAACAAGCCGTCCTTTGGCAAACCAAGATATCAAGCCGTCTTCCCATTACCCTGGGTGTTCCACAAGGTTGCATATTAGGACTTCCCCTATTCTCAGTGTTTATTAATGACCTGCACTTAGTCATTCCAAATGCTACCTGCATTCAATATGCAGACGATTACACATTAATTTGCTCAGCTACTTCCCCCTCTGATCGGGTCTAGTTCACATTGTCGTAAGCTGACAATATCGAATACGATATTGTCGGCACAACAATGTCGAAAGTTCAGAACATCGCGCAGGTAAACGGAAATCTCCGTAAGGGGGAGACTCCATTTTCCTCAATGTAGTGCAGTCTCGGAGTTGGTATATTTAAGTAGGGGGTTTGCCCCCTGCCTACGCCAGTTAGTTTTTTATTGATTTATTTTTTTTACGTTATTCGATATTTTACTAGTTCAATCAATAAAGTTCGACCTTTATTTTTTCGATGTAGTAAAATTTTGATAACATGATATAGACGCCTCTGATCTACAGACCCTAACCCAAAGTGTTCAACATAGTTGAAAACTGGCTCCTTAACCATTGACTCATATTTAATCCTAAAAAAACTAAATTACTACTATTCTGTCCTACCTGTAAGTCCTCCTACTGTTTAGTCAAACAGTGGCATCATCATATCTCCTGATCCCTCCATCAAACTATTAGGGGTATTGATTGATGACCTGAAATTTTATCTACATTTTAACCATACTATAAAAATAGTCAATAAAAAACTTGGGTCACTCCTACAGGATTAAGCCCTTCCTTACACCTCTAGCTAGGACTGCTATTGCCTGTGTCCACTTACTCTCTACCCTCCTTTATCCCTCCCCCATATTTACAAACTTGAGTAAAAATTACCTTAAACTGGAAAGCTCCTATAATAACATTGCTAGCTTTGCCACAGGAGCCACATACAGAACTTGCCACTGTCATAACCTGAGCCATTTAGAATGGTTGGAATTGCCCAACCAACTACAATACAATTGAATTATAATTGCATATAAAATACTCTGCCAACCTGAAAACACTCCCATACTTAAAAAAATGATCACCCCATACAACACCCTTAAGACCCTATGCTCATCCAACAAGCTTCTAGTACAAATAGCTAAAACCAATAACACAGCTGGTGACTCCTTGTTCTCTAACTCTGTTGGCAAAACCTGGAACTTACTGCCTACCGATCCTACTTTGATTTCCTCCATAACCCTATTCAAAAATAACCTTAAACAGTACTTCAAAACACGCTGGCTATGTCCCTGTAATTATCCTGACTAACTCTCTCCTATATCCCTAGGTTCAAGAATATTTTATGCTGTACTATGTTTGAATGTTTCTGGTAGCCCATGAACTGTGGATGTTTTAAAATGTCAGACATTGTCATTGTAATGTCAATCGTGTGTATTTTCTAACAAATTCAATACTTGTATCTTGTATGTAAAAATGTAATGTATAGTCTATATCTATTGTTGGAGCTTTTCTCCCTGGGCCTCTGCTGAAAATGGACATATATCCAGTTGGACTAGCCCGGGCAACAAATGTAAAATAAATACTGTGTTTAGCTGTACCTGCCCCAACCTTAGTTTACATAGCGTTAAACATTTCCAAGAAGAAGGCATTCATGATGTCACATTAGTAAAGCCCTACCTACACTGACAAAAGTAAAATGCGCATAACAGTGAAAATGGCAACGTTTTACCTCCCTAGCTCTATTGTTAGTTTCATTAGTGGGGAAGGGGTTGATGACCCCTTTGCCTCCTGCCACCATTTTAAAAACTGAAAAGGAACACGTGTTAACAGTGGCACCAGCCCCTTACTTACTACTTTAAGGACTACAAGAAGTTTTTTCTTTTTCCTGAGTAATTCAGCACTCGGCTGAGAGTTCTGCAGTGGTGTTCTACAAAAGCCATAGTTTTCAGAACAGAGTTAAGGAGGGTGGGTGTAGTAAAGCTTTGCCCACTGCATCATCCTTCTTTGCTTCATCTGGGCAGCCTCATCATTTGTGAGCTTTTAGCCCAGAATTTTATTGTATCCCTCATGAATGGGATACTTCCACATCCTTTTTATACAGTAAATGTACCCTTGACAGAAAGTTTCCTGTCCAGCTTCTCATCTTAGCTCACTTAACTGAATCATTTTTTCAAATTGTTTGTCAAAAAGTGTGGGCTATTTACAGGCTCATAGGTAGTCGCTAGGTATGGGGTCCAGGAGACCATTAAGGAGCCTAACCTAGATTCCAATTTCCCAAAGCCACTATCTGCTTAAGTGACTTATACAAAATCATGCAGTAATCAAATGAAAGTGGAGGGAATAATGTGTATCACACAGAGTAACTTGGTAATAGCTTATGCATAGCCTTAATCCTCTGCGCTAACTATGCACAGTGGGCAGCAGAAAGGGTTCAGTAGTCCATTATACTGTGCATCACAGAGCACATGTACAGTTGTATGACAGAATGCACATACAGCTATATCACAGAACACACACACCGCTGTCACAGAACACACGTACAGTTGTATCACAGAACACATATACAGCTGTATGACAGAACATACATACACTGTATCATAAACACAGCTGCATCACAGAACACTTGTACAGCTGTATGACAGAACATGCATACACTGTATCATAAACACACAGCTGCATCACAGAATGCACATATGCTGTATGACTCAAAATACATACACTGTATCATAAACACACAGCTGTATCACAGAACACATGCACAGGGATATCACAGAACACACGTACAGCTATATGACCGAACATGCATACACTGTATCATAAACACACAGCTGCATCACAGAATGTACATATGCTGTATGACTCAAACTACATACACTGTATCATAAACACACAGCTGTATCACAGAACACATGCACAGGGGTATCACAGAACATACGTACAGCTGTATGACCGAACATACATACACTGTATCATAAACACACTTACAGCTGTATCACAGAATGCACATATGGTGTATGACAGAACGCACGTACAGCTGTATCACAGAACATATGTTCAGCTGTATGACAGAACACACACATGCTGTGTGACAGAACACACATACAGCTATATCACAGAACACACATACCACTATATCACAGAACACACATACTGCTGTATCACAGAACACACACACACACACACACACACACACACACACACACACACACACACACACTGTATCACAGAACACACGTACAGGTGTATCACAGAATACACATACGCTGTATCACAGAACAACTGTATCACAGAAAGCACACATGCTGTATCTCAGAACACATGTACAACTGTATCACAGAATACATGTACAGGTGTATCACAGAATACATGTACAGGTGTATCACAGAATACATGTGCAGGTGTATCACAGAACACCCATACAGCTGTGTTACAGAACACATGTACAGCTGCATCACAGAACACATGTACCACTGTATCACAGAACACATGTACCACTGTATCCCAGAGCATACACATATTGTATCACAGAACAAATGTCATGTACAGCTGTATCGCAGACAACATATGCTGTATAATGGAACGCACATACACTGACAGAAAGCACGTACAGCTGGATCACAGAGCACACGTACTGCTGTATTACAGAACACGTGCCACTGTATCCCAGAGTGCACACATGCTGTATCACAGAACAAATGTACAGCTGTATCACAGAATACATGTGCAGGTGTACCACAGAACACACATATACCACTGTATCACAGAATGCACACACCCTGTATCACAGAACACAGACATGCTGCATTACCGAACACGTGTACAGCTATATCACAGAATACATGTACAGGTGTATCACAGAACACACACATACTGCTGTATCACAGAACAGACATGTACAGCTGAATCACAGAACACACATGTACAGCTGAATCACAGAACAACATGTTGTATCACAGGACGCCAACACGCTGTATCACAGGGCACCAACACACTATCACAGAATACACATACAGGTGTATCACAGAATACACATACAGGTGTATCCCAGAACACACACACACACACACACACACACACACACACACACACACACACACACACACACACACTGTATCACTGAATACATGCACAGGTGTATCACATTATGCACACATACTGCTGTATCACAGAACACATGTACAGGTGTATCACAAAACACATTTACAGGTGTTATCACAGAACACACACATGCTGTATCACAGAACTCGCACATACCCTTGTGTCACAGAGCACAGGTACTCTTGTGTCACAGAACAAATGTACCGCTGTATCACAGAACACACGTACCATTGTATCCTAGAACACATGTACCGCTGCATCACAGAACACACACATACTACTGTATCACAGAGCATATGTACCATTGCATCACAGAACACATGTACAAGTGAATCGCAGAACATACACACCCTGTATCACATAACACATATGCAGCTGTATCATGGAACACACGTACCGCTGTGTCACAGAACACATGTACAGGTATGTCAAAGAACACATGCACGGTACATCACAGAATGCACATACAGGTGTATCACAGAACACTTGTACCACTGTGTCACAGAACACACGTACCGCTGTGTCACAGAACACACGTACCGCTGTGTCACAGAACACACGTACCGCTGTGTCACAGAACACACGTACCGCTGTGTCACAGAACACACGTACCGCTGTGTCACAGAACACACGTACCGCTGTGTCACAGAACACACGTACCGCTGTGTCACAGAGCACGTGTACCTCTGTGTCACAGAACACACACGCAGCTGTTTCTCAGAACACACACGCAGCTGTTTCACAGAACTCATGTGCAACTGTATCACAGAACACACCCTTACCACTGCGTCACAGACCACACATACCGCTGCGTCACAGAACACACAGGTGTATCACAGAAAACACAGCTGTATCACAGAACGCACATGTATCGCTGCATCACAGACCACACATACTGCTGCATCACAGACCACACGTACTGCTGCATCACAGACCACACGTACTGCTGCATCACAGACCACACGTACCGCTGCATAACAGACCACATGTACAGGTGCATCACAGAGCGCACACACGCTGCATCACAGAGCGCACACACGCTGCATCACAGAGCGCACACACGCTGCATCACAGAGCGCACACACGCTGCATCACAGAGCGCACACACGCTGCATCACAGAGCGCACACACGCTGCATCACAGAGCGCACACACGCTGCATCACAGAGCGCACACACCGCTGCATCACAGAACACCCATGTACCGCTGCATCACAGAACACCCATGTACCGCTGCATCATAGAATGCACAGATTCTGTATCACAGAATGCACGTACACTGTATCACAAAACATTTGTATTGCTGTGTCACAGAATGCACGTACACTGTACGACGGGAATGTTTGTATAGCAGCATCAAAAAGTGCCAGCTAATTGGGGCGTCTTACATTCATGAAAAAAGGGCTCTTTTTAAAAGGCCTTTTAAGTAGTTGGCTGCTCTGTGTCTGTAGCTAAACTTAAAATATGCTTTGTCTGTGGATCTGTTAAAGAGATTGAGAACTCTGTGTTAGAACTTTCTTGTTGACAGCAGTCACCTTCCAGTCTGATATAAGTACCTAAGGAAACAGTAGAGCACACGTTTTGTTTTTCTTCTTTTTTTTGAGCTTGCGCTTTATTTCCTCTTTGTTTATCTAACTATTTATGTAGATAGTCTTATCTTGAATTGCTATCTTTGAGGTAACCAGTTCTGAGAGTACTTTAACTTGCAAAGTGTTCCTTTTGTATGGTAGATGTGGAGACGTTTGCAAGTTTTTCTTTCTTCATTTCCTTGGTGGCTTAATTTTTTTATGTAATTGAAATGTATGTGTTATAATTGTGTTTTTGGCCTGGGTTATGGGTGAAAAAGAACCATGGAGTAGTTCACAAATCCATGCAATAAATTAAATTAAATTGTCAGCATTTTTTAAGGAGGAGCATAGTGGACAGTATAGTTTTGTTTGTTCCAAATTGTTTTGATTAATGAAATCCTCTAATACCTGGACATATTTTTTTGTCGTAGTAATTTGATGCGTCTTGTGTTTGCATGAAGCCCCCCAATCAAACTCTATTAGTTTGTGTTTTTAATTGCAGTAGATGATTGAGGTAGTTTCCATTTACTGTAGTAGTTATGTAACACTTCTAAGACCCAGTGAACTGTCACAGTTTTTATATGCAAGAGTTCTTATTCGGAGATTTTTTTTTTTTATAGTAGCTTTACTTTTACATAGTCCAATACAAATATGGCAACACCACTGTGTATTCTATTATGGCTTGCAGCACAGAGAGGAGGTGAACCTCAATAAACCTGGTACTGAGTTTAATGTTAAACGATGTTCTAGTTGTGGTAAGTGCTTTAACCAAACATGGCTCCTGGGTCACACCTGAAAACCTGAAAAGAGTCTCTTTGCCCAGTGGGCTTTCACAGTTAATAAATGTATGATTATTATTATTTGTTTGTTTGTTTGTTTTATTTTGGGGCATCACTCTACACCTTTTGGCAACATTGCATTCATTTATTCACGAAAGTTGCAGAATTTTGCCTAAATGAAAACACTTTCTACCTAACTAGACTGAATTTTTCCTAGATGTGTTGAGCTTTCTGCAATATGACTGTGATAAAACTTTTTTTTTCCAAAAAATAATGGTCTTATTTCATATTAACTTTATAGCTGCCAGCTTTATGTTTTGCACACTAGACACCACATTCAAGTGATGTTTGACCCACCCAGCCCTACAACCTGTGTGTAATAAGATTCCAGTATGTAAATAGCTAGCCTTGTAACAATAGAAAATAGCAGAATTTTGTAATTAGTAATACTAGCTGTAGGCAAGAAACCTGTTTTTGTGGCGAAGATGGAGGAAACGCTTAGCTTTTAAATTTGTCTGATCTTTTGTGTTTCCTAAAGTTACCAGGCATTCATTTGGTAGATGTGTTGAGCAGGGCACTGGAACTTGTGCATGTTAGCTGAAATGTAGCATGACTGCAGCAAAGCCTCCAGTGGAGAGAAGGTGAAAGTCTTGCTGAGGTGGTTGATAATGAAGGCATTGATATTTGGTGATGCTGCTCTTGAAATATTCAGAATGTCTTTCTTGAAATGCCGCAAACTGTTTAGTGTCTGTTCAGATTTGTATGACTTTTGCCCATCATGAGAGAGGTAATCAGATGTGGACCTTGCATCAAAAGAACTGACCCATGTCTAACTGTATGCCTTATTTTGATTTTTTTTGAAGTGGAAATGTGTGTAAGACAGCTCTAGGCTTGTTCTGTGAAAAGGGCAGGAGGTCATCCGTTGTTGGACTAGTAGTTAGTGGGCAGCCCAGGTGTGCTTTGTTGTCTTGTGCTGTCATCTGTGACTGTTTTTACATAGTCATCTGTGACTGTTTTTACGTAGTTCACTGTAGAATTGACCTGCACCAGCTAACGTTTTTCCTTGTTGTATGTACTGAAGCAGAAGTGGTCATGAATTAGCTTAATAATGCCTAATTAAAAATAAAAAAACTTCAGCTAAGTGAAACTGTTTGCATTCTCAACTCTTCTCACCAAACTTTAGTCCCTTAATTTATTTTCATTTTAATTATGTTCACCACCTGTCCTTTCTGGTCACTTTTTTTTTTTCTCATCCCCCTCTCATTTGCATATCCCTCTTTCCTGTCACATTTGACGTACTGTAGACTTTAGTTACTCCCACAGACATTTGTGATGCTTTTGCCATCTGTATAGTGGATATAAAAAGTTTACACACCCCTGTTAAAATGCCAGTTTTTTCCCCTAGCAGATTTCTTTGTTTTTCAATTGAATTGTACAGGTTATAGGTCACATTAAAGGTGGGAAAAGTTTTGAAATGATTTATTGTGGTCTCATTTTTTTATATCACAAAAACCTGGCAATTTAATAGGGGTGTGTAAACTTTTTATATCCACTGTAGCTGCCATATATTTACTCAATTCATTTTATAGATTTTGGTAAAATTTCATTCTGTGTTATTTTATTGCTATTTTAATAAGGTGTCATTGTATCCCGGACAGACCTGAAAAAGTAACCCCCCCCCTTACCAAATTTTAAATAAATAAAATTAAGTAGATGTCCCAATAACTAGTAAAAAGGAGTCCTGCATTTCCAGCAAAGACTTTACAGAGTGTGCCATCATCTGTACTTAAGAATACATACAAAAACAGAATTGCACTGGACTTTTCTGAATCCATGTTGTCATATAAGTTTTGAGTTATGGTTTTGATGTTTTGGCCTTCAGTTCTTTGGTTTTCCATTAATCTCATTCCTTTATGACTGCAGGAACATTGTACATGTTTAAGGAACAAAGAACAACATGCCAGCTGAATTCAAGCAACGACTTTCACTCTTAATACATGTTTTTTAATAAGCAAAACACATGCGCGCACACACACACACTTTCGCGCTCTCTCTCTCTCTGAAATGCTTCAGCTAGTTGTCAGTAAGGAAATTAATGGGTCAGAGCATGAGAGGGAATTAATTGTCAGGGCAGGATGTCCCCCTATAAATCCTTGGCAAAACTGAGTGCTGTCAAGGAGCAAATGTCATTTTGTCATTTTTTTTCTGTCTGAAAAGTAACAAATATTTTAAAGCGTTTAGTTATATGACTATGACTGTTAATCTAAATAACTTGTTTTTTATTTGGTTGAGCACACTGTAGCTCAGGATACTGCCCGCAATCCACATGACCGCCAGCTTAACTATATTGTGGCACTGTACTGAGACGCCATTTAAGGGGTGAGAACGATTATACAAGCTGATACCACATACAGAGTAGCATCTGAGCAAAGGTCATATCTACTCATTTCAATAAAATGCTTAGATTAATTCATGTGCTCTGTTACTGCTTACCACGATTTCTCTAAGATGCTCTCAGCTGTTTGTGTTCCTAGTACTCCTGATGGTACGATGTTTCAGAAATTCTAGTAAACATTCAGTAAAGACATATTGCATCATGTAATTCTTTTTGTCAGCCCAGGCACAGTTTTATGCTGGATTACTGGTCTTAATATTGTCAAAAGTGAGTATTGTATTGACACTCTCACACAGTGTTTACTGACCTGATTCATACCAGTGTCCATTCTTATTTTTAAAGACCATTAATGACTTTTGCACCATGTTTTTGTGTGTTGTGTCCTAGCTGTAATTCTCCGTCCCCTTCCCCACCCTGGGATATTGCTGTAGTCCATCACCACTGTCGACAACAGTCATTATTGGTAAACTGTTGATTTTCTCAAGCCTTGTACAATGACCGTGTGTAATATCCCACGCATATTCTATCTGCAGTTCCCCCCTCACTTCTGATTGTCTGAAAAGTCTGTTTCCCCTCCTTCCTGAACCTGTTTCATCCTAACAGTATAAATGTAGACCGGTACCTGTCTACAAGGCATGTTCCCCTCTATTCCTTATGAAATTCCCAGCAGTATGTACTCTGTAGAGTTTGGCAGAGTAAATCCCTGTACAGTCTGCATGTCCCACCTAATATCTTCCCAGTTATGTTGTAGCAGCAGGCAAAGTATATTACTGTCATAGCACTGCAAAGCCTTCCCTGCAACTCCTGTAGGATTTGGGGAAGAATGGTCTGTTTCTTGTTTGTGTTGTAGTTACAAATTATTTATTTTAGGGATAGAGCATGTCTCTACAAAACAGTGAACACAGGGCAGGAACCTGTCCCCTGCCCTGCTCTGAATGGGGCACCCGTCCTTCATAGGGCATATATCCCTCATGCATGATTCACTAGCAGCTTTAGTATCACTAGTTAACAGAGCAGTGTGTCTCTGATGTTCGAGTATGAACCAGAGACCCACAGGGACAACGCAGAAGACACTGTAAGAACCAAATTGGCACTCTGGTACCGTTGCCCAACTGATACTCAAACACTAAAGTTAACAAAATGTATTTGTAAACTATTGTATAAATACATAGGTACAACCTTGCCTTCCTGTTTAAAAATGAAGGACTGGGTTGTGAGATGACAACAACATTCCCTGGTAAACTTAGAAAACGTGTTTATTCTTCTTAAAAACAACCTAAAGGAGAAAGAAGGGATTCTTGAAGTGTCTGCTAAGTAAGTTAAAAAAAAAATCTGAAAGATACATGCACAAGAGTCTTGGATATTCTACAGTAATATTCTTAAAAAACAATGTTCTTAACAGAAAATACAGAATATTTCTACTACCCAAGTACTAAGTGCCACAAAATAAATTGTAAACTAGCTTCTTCATAAACAAGATGTAGAATCTAAAAAAAGTTTTTTCTTAAGATTTTTGGGGAAATTAAAAGTTTCTTGAAGAATGGTGCAGTCTGGCATGTTTAACTCGGAGGGTTAAGGCAGTTTCCTTCATCTTGTAATCTTGGTTTGGTTACGTCAATTTCCACTTGCAAATTATGTGACTGAGATATATTCGAAATCTAGCAGGAGTAAATGTTAATAATTAATCTCATTTTAGACGATATTGGTTATAACAAAAATGTAATAGCAAGAAACTGATTATAGGTTCATAGGTAGGTACTAGGCTATCTGCCCGAAGGCATTTATAAGCCTAGCCAGAATGTGTTTGCTTTCACCGCCCCCTAAGATTAGTTCCCTGTGCCTTTGTCCAGCAGAGCCACTGAAGTGATTCCTGGGGTAAACTTTCTGTTTCCCATCCACTCGTCAAGTTTTCTCTTGAAGAGCGTTAGCTAAGAGCTCTGCCTAAAATAGATTGGAATCTTGTTCCAAAGCATGGGAAGTCTTTGGGACAGGAATCTATCCCTCCAGCACGTCCTATTTATTGTTGTGGTGAGGTTTAGATCCCTAGAGCATGTGGCTGGAGGGGATAAGGTTTTCTTTAGGTGGAGCATGTCCAACAATTCTGGGTTGAACATGGCCTTGTATGTCAGGCAGAGGTCACCTCTGAGTAGGCGGTATGCAACCGAGTACAGCTGGAGTTTTTTCAGTCGAGCTGCATAGGGCATCTGTTTGAGGCCAGTGATCCTCTTGGTGAGGTACTTCTGTGGTCTTTCCAGCTGTTGCAGGTGTCTTGTAAGGTACATCCCAAAAGGGACGTTGTACTCTATGATGGGTCTAATGAGTGATGAGTAGAGGGGCACAATGACCTCTTTTGATCTGGATGCAAACCCTTTTGTGATTAGGTGGGCCACATAGAAGAATATTCTAACCACTTTGGCAATGTGATTATCAAAGGAGAGATTACTGTCTACTTGGGTCACCAGGTCCCTTATTTTGTTTTCTGTATTTAGGGGACGACCACCTATGTGGTAGTTTGTGGGTACTTTGTTTTTTCCAAAGGGGATGACTATGCACTTTTTGGCATTTAGACACCAGGTGTCTGTCTCAGTGAGACCCTTTTGGAGGATGTCTGTGTCAGCCGGAGAGTCAATTATATCCCCCAGTTTGCAGTCGTCTACGAAGTTTGTCAGCCCTAGTCCTCCTGTGCTTGCCTGTAGCTCTGAGAAGTATATGCCGAACAGGAGGGGTCCTAGGACTGAGCCCTGGGGAACACCACTTGTAAGTGGTTTAGAGTCAGACCTAGCTCCTACAACTCTCGCCATCTTGGTTCTTCGGAAAGTCTGTTATAAGGAAATTGGAATAATCAATTGGTAAAATAAATCAACAAAAAATGTAAAATTCTGTCCAAAAATATCAGCAGTTTTGGAAATGTATAACAGTGGGCTATATCAAATGAATACTATATATGTGGAGAGCATGTACATATTGTAAATAGTTATTTAGTACTTAAATAGTTTATAAACTTATTTTATGTAAAAATTTTCTGTATTATAATATTACATAAGAATTACAAACAGTACCTTTGATTGCTTCCAAATATATATATATATATATATATATATATATATATATATATATATATATATATATATATATAATGTTTGCTTTTCTGCTTTTTTGTGACTTTTGATGTTGCAACCAAAACAAACATCTGTGACTGAGCAAGTTATTGCATTTTAGTGTTCCTGGGTTGCCTCTGAAGCCATCCAGCCAGCATGTGTTTGTGTCTTTCGGCTTTTCCCGGTTAGGGGTCGCCACAGCGGAACTCCGATCCGCTAATGATTGGCAATTGATTTTTACGTACCGGCTTGCCAGGCCTGATGCACAACCTTCAACGAAGGTGCGCCCATTCACGCATGTCTCCACGCAGACGACGCTCTAGGTGAGAATCAGCCAGCATGTGTGCTTTACAAAAAAAAAAAAACAATGTGCAGCAACGGAGGTACAGTTTGTACTTGATATATGACAACTCAGTTAGGAGACACTCCGTTAGGAGACCATTTGTTCGAATTCATAAAATGCGTTTTTCACGGTATCAATATCTGAACATTAAGCACTTATTCTAAGCATGACTCACACTTGTGACACACACTTGACACATAGTACTAAACTATGAACCTGTGAACCTATGAACTTCCAGAACTCTTTTCTAAAGATAATTTCTGTTTCTTAACAAATCAACAAATCTTTGAAGTCATGGTTACCCAGATTATCATTTTAATATTTCTGTTAAAGTGCTTTTGTGAGGTGAAATGCATTATTGATTTCTCAATGGTTCCTGATGTTACCCTGTCACTTGTAAAACTTTTAATTTTCTGGTAAATCACAGAGGATTAGTCAGTCAATAATGCAAAGGTATTAGAGTGTTATACTTGTTCAAAAAATGCATTAATTCAGAACTTGTTGTTCTATTAAATATTAATTCACATAAAAAGTAAAAAATCCCCCCCGATTTGTCTGTATGTATTATTGTCGCACCATGATTTTTGTCTTTGTTCAGAATTCTTGAGCAGAGAAGTTAAGACATGCACATACATGTCATCTGTGTAAACGGAGAAGCTTCTTACGGCATGATGTCTAATGCACTACAGTTTGTTAATCACACAGATACACACCCTACCCTACAAATACCTGTAATGCTTTATTTGTACCCACAGTCTTTGATGTGCTGTCTCTAAAGCCTTGCCAAATTTTTACATAGATAATTTTTATGCTGTACTGCACATAAAGTACAAATGTATGTTTTCATTTTATGATGTTGCTGTGTTTTGGCTATATCTGTTCAAAAGTTTGGTATTACCACATGGCTTTCATTGGTTGTTCTAATATGGAACTTGTTTTCTTAGTCTGTACAATGCCACACTTGTCAGTTGTCAGGTTCTCAGAATACTTTGTTCTTCTCTTTCACTTACAAAACAAAATTCCTTGTCTTCTATCCCACTAGATACCCCTCCTTGTCACCTTTTAATTTAGAATCCAAAAACAAAACCATCATCATAACTCATAGAAAACTGCTTGGTGTAGAAATTGACAACAACTTCAACATTCACATTGCTCAATCCATTAAAAAAAGGTACATGGTGGTGCTGCGGTAGCGTTGTTGCCTCACAGTAAGACGCTGTCCGGTTCGATTCTCAGCTAGAGCGTCTGCTGCATGGAGACATGCGTGAATGGGCGTACCTTCGTTGAAGGTTGTGCATCAGGCCTAGCAAGCCGGTACGTAAAAATCAACTGCCAATCATTAGCGGACCGGAGTTCCGCTGTGGCGACCCCTAACCGGGAAAAGCCAAAAGACACAAACAAACATAAGTAACTAGGTCTTCTTGATAGGCATAAACAATTTCTAAATAGAGCCACAAAAGGTACTACCGCCTGTACACACCTACTGTCAACTCTGTTATATGCCTCCCCAGTTCTGACCAACCTTTGTAAAACTGATCTAACCAAGATGGAAACCTGCTACAATAAAATTGCAAAATTTGCCACTGATGCCCCACATAGGTCTCACCACTGTATTGCTTTTAAACAATTAAATTGGTTAGAACTTCCTCAACTCCTCTACTTTAGACGACTAACCTTTGCCACCAAAACCCTTCATCAAGCTGATAAAGTCCCCCATTCACCAAAATCTTATACAACCATATGCCACTTCGAGAGTCCTCTGCTCCACTAACAAACTACTCATGAACACCACTAAAGCTACCAACTCAGCAGGGGAATCGCTCTTCTCAAACGTCACCCATAAAATCTGGAATAAACTGCCAGCCTCGATTACTTCCAGGTCTTCCACAGCACAGTTTAAAACGTTACTCATGACACACACGGCCAACTCCTGACTTTGCACCTGTAATTCTGCAGGCTAAAACGAACCTCTATATGAGTAACCAGATACTGCCTGCTGATTCCTAACGTACTCTTCTTTTACTCTTGAAATTACTTGTGTTGTAACTCGCACAAATTATGGTTCCTCTTGTAGAAGGCTTTCACTTGAGATCGTTATATAATTAATATTGTGTAAATGCTATTTGTTTGCTCTTGTAATAGCCACACAAGTTAACGTCAACAATGTTTATATCTATTCTATGTTGTAATCGAGCTTTTCTCCCTGGGCCTCCGCTGAAAAAGGACCTGTGTTCAGTCAGACGTTCCCGGTAAATAAATAAACATGACTGTTTTCAATAACTTTTTCTGTATTCCTTGTCATTTCTTTTTCCTTGCTTTGTCTTCCTTACTGTTTTTAGAGTTTTTCTGTCATCTCCACTGCAGTGGGCTTGGCATACTCCAGCCTACCCATTCAACAAAGTTAAACCAAGTCAGCATAGTATGAGGCTTTGAACCTGTGCATTGGACTTAACGTATTCAGAGGTTTCATTTCTTTATCATGTTTGATTGCTGTTTTGCTTTGAATGACTTGAGAAAATACAATTTGCCCCTGAATAATTCTGATGATTTAAAGACTGAAATTTTCTTAGCCTGCGTTGTATGATGTTGGAAACTCTTAATTCAGCTTTCATTTCAGTACTTTACTTCTCTGTACCTGCTAACCTGCAGTAACTAACTTGTGACATCTTTCCAGACCACATCAAACAAGTTGCTTTATTCTGTCACACGCTGCCACCACTGCATAGATTCTCTGTCTCGCACGCATTTTTCTGATGTTGAAATAGAGAAAAAAAATTACACCTTGTTATGTGCACTTGTTTCCAGGCAGTTATAATTTCCATTGGGCACGTGAACCCAAGAAGCAGTTTATGCTGATTATTGCCAGGCAGAAGTTGTCCTGTTTATGATAGGAAATTTTATACCTCCCCTTTGTGAAACTAAAAGTGCCTCACATGCACGTAGAACTGCAGCAGTACAAAGCAAGTGCAGAGGTGGTGGAGGTCAAATCTTTGCATGCGCTTGCTGCGGCCCATGTCAACGCTTATCTGATTACTCTTTTTACCCTTTATTGTGCGGATTTGCAAGCAGCATTGGAAGTGGAACGATCACTGTTGTAGAGCTGATCAAGTCTTGTGCATCCAGCACGTACTTCTTTTTGTAGGGTTTGAGCCTAAAAAAAAGTCAAACTCCAATAAATTGTCATAGATTAGAGAGAGATAAAGCCATGAATCTGGCCCAGCTGACTAATGTTTTGGTAGCATTGCTGAAGCTGAGGAGACCCTGGGAAAGATTGGGAGTGAGTCATTGATGCCAGCTCATCCATCCTGGGGGAAGGGAGACTGTTTGTCTGTTTTCATTGGTGACTTGTACGGAAATGTAGGTGTCATCCATGGGAACCAGCCTAGCAAGCCCATGTTGAACAGAGGTACACTGCATAGGTAGAGGGTTGGTGTGTGTTTTGGCACGTGTGCCTCTGCATAGGCAGCAGCTGTGGGACACGCAAGCTGCCAGTGGCGAGAGTTAGATTTAGGGGTGGTCTGCAGGTTTGGCAGAGTGGCTCATTCCCCACGTCTCAGCAGTCTCTCACCCTGACACATGGACCAGCCTGTTATCCTAAAAAAAAAAAACAGGTCAGTTAGGCAGAGTAAAAGAACTGTTGGGCATGTATTGTGGATTTTAAGTTTAAGACTGTTGTGATGTAGTTCATATTTGTGACAGATTAGAAAATCTTGTGAACGTTATAGTTGAACAAGAGAAGTAAGTACAGATGAAAGTCATGAAAGATTAAAGCCAGATTGGCACACTACAGCATTACCAAACAGATTGACTTGTGTTATAGTCACCGGGTCACAGATCTGGTGCTGCGGTAATGTGCCAACCTGCACAGTTATTTGAATGACCTTTACTAACACTACCAAATGGAGGCCAAAGGAGAGAGAGAGAGTTTTTTTTTCTTCTTAGATCCTCTTTGTTTTATTTTGGAGGAGGTTCAGGTTGTGTTTACTCTGTCTTTCTGCTCCTTACTTTCATGGGGAAAAGGGACAGTAGAGGTAGGTGGCACTTGGACTGCTCCAGTTAGATGTCTCTGTAGGTTCATAGGTTCATAGATTAGTACTAGGCTAACTGTCCTTGTGGATCACTTTAAGCCTAGGCAGTTACCCCTTGTCAGAATCAAACCCTGCACCTTTTGTTTGTAAGGTGAACACCTTAACCATTATGCCATCCTCCCACCCCCAACAACACAGCATGTGTGAACTTCACATAATAGCATGCTTGTGCCAGGTGAGAGAGGAATTTAGGGTAAGTAGGGCACAAAAATTATCTCCCACCACATATGCAACTAACTCCCTGCATAATGCTTGCACTTTTATCATCTATCTACCGGCTCTTGCTTCACCCCTCCAAAAAAAAAAAATATAAATATATATATATATACTCGGCTATCTGCCCCAAGGCATTTATAAGCCTAGCCCAAAGTTTTGTGGCTTACACCACCCCTTATATGAAAAAAATACTGTGCCCATTAGTTTGTTGTGCCTCTGTCCAGCAGTGACACAGAGATGATTCCCGGGGTAAACCTATGATCTCCCATCCACAGGTCAAGATTTCTTTTGAACAGAGCCAGCGAGGTGCTCTGCCTCACATGGACCGGGATTTTATTCCACAGCATAGGGAGTCTCTGAGTGATAAATCTATCCCTCCAGCACATCCTATTTATATCCGTGCTAAGGTTTAAGTCGCTTGCTCTAGTGGTTTTGGTGGATTTGGATTTTTTGAGGTGGAGCATGTCCATTAATTCCGGGTTGGACATGGCCTTGTATGTCAGGCACATGTCACCTCTGAGCAGACGGTATGCGACTGAATAGAGCTGGAGTTTCTTCAATCTGGCAGTCCCTTTATCCTTTTGGTGAGGAACTTTTGGGGTCTCTCCAATTGCTGCAGATGTTGGGTGAGATACATCCCGAATGGGGCATTCTACTCTATCATTGGTCTGATAAGTGAGGAGTACAGGGGAACAATGACCTCACTAGATCTGGATGTGAATCCCTTCATGATCAGGTGGGCAATGTAGAAGGTCTTTCTAACCACTTTAGCAACGTGAGTGTCAAAAGAAAGGCCACTGTCAACCTGGGTCCCCAGGTCCCTGATAACCTCTTCTGTGCTTAGTGGATTGCCGCCTATATGGTTGCTTGGGGTTACCTTGTTTTTCCCGAAGGGTATGACTATACATTTTTTGGCGTTTAACATCAGGCCATGGCTCTGGCACCAGCTATCTGTTTCCGTGAGTCCCTTCTGAAGGACATCCGTGTCCGATGCACTTTCCACTATGGCGCCCAGTTTGCATTCGTCTGCAAACTTTGTCAGCCAAAGTCCTCCCATGTTGGCCTGTACTTCTGAGAAGTAGATGCCGAACAATAGGGGGCCAAGGACCGAGCCCTGTGGGACACCACTTGTGACCGGCTTGGAGTCTGACATAGCGCCAGCAACTCTAACCCTGTGGGTTCTGTCCTTAAGCCAGTTTGCAACCCATCTTGTGACATATGGGTTTACATTTAAGCTGGTAAGTTTTTCTACAGTACCCGAGTGGGGTATTGTGTCGAAAGCCTTTGCAAGGTCAAGGTAGGCTGTATGGACTGCCTTTCCCTCATCAATGGCCTTGGTGACTGTTTCGAAGTCGACCAAGTTCAAAAGGCATGATCTGCCCTTGACAAAGCCAAACTGGGTCGGGTCCAATGTCTGCAAGTCCCCTATATCTTTGTTTATGAGCTCCATTATGATCCTCTCCATAGCTTTGCAGACTAGACTTGTTAAGCTTATGGGGCGGTAATTACCAGGGTCCGTAGAGGCACCGCCTTTGTGGAGTGGGACCACAGTTGCCGTATGCCACTCCTTGGGCACGTATCCTGTGGTAAGGCTGAGATTAAACAGCTGCCTTATGTGCGGGTTTAATTCCTCATTTAGCTCGTGTAGCACACAGCCAGGGACACCATCCGGTCCCATTGATGCTGTGTTTTTAGCTTTAGAGAGAGCAGCTTTCACCTGCGCATTTGAGATGTCTGGGAGGCTGCACTCCGCTGGGATAGTTATCTCTCCTTTAGGGGGGGAGAGGGGGGTGAAGTTTGCACTGAACCAGTCTGCCAGTTTGTTGGCAATGTCTGTGGGTTCAGTGATTTTTGTATCATTTTGGACTAATTCTGAGCATATCTGGGAGTTTCCACCCAGGTTCCTAACATAGCTGAAAAAGGCCTTATGATTGTCATTTGAATCAATGGCAATTTTTCTCTCAAAATTGGCCTTAGTTGATTTTGAGTGCTCATATTTTTTTACTAATAATGATCAGGGGTGACTTCCCTTTTATGGATTTTGTTCTATCATGTAATAGCTTTCTCCTCTTATTATAAAGTTTGTTAATGGCTGGGGTCCACCAGACTGGACGTTTGCCCTTTGTGGAAAGAGTCTTGGTTTTATTTGGGATTGCCTGATCCATGCAGTCCTGGAGGTGTTTATAGAAGGCATTTGTAAGGGCTTCTGCAGCTTGGGTTGTGGTTTCCACTGGCTCAGGGGCCTTGAAGGATACCACACCAGTCTTGAGTAGTGTGAAGTTTGCTTTAGAGAAGTTCTTCACTGTGGTCTTTTGTTTGGGGTGGGGGGGGGATGTGGATTTCCAGTGAGATTAGTTTATGATCAGATCTCACCAATGAGGGATATACTTCCGGTGTGGTGCATTTTGTCCCCATGTTTGTGATAATGAGATCTAGTATATTTTCTCCTCTTGTGGGAACAGTGACTAGCTGTTCCATGGCATTTGAATTTATGAACTCCAGGAACCGTTGGGCTAGAAAGTTAGGGCTTGAGTAATGTTCCCAGTCTATATTCGGGTAGTTGAAGTCACCCAATATGATGGTGTTTGGAGATACATTTATACCCTCCAGTGTCTTCAGGAAGGCTGTGTGGGGTTCCTGAGTTTGAGAGGGTGGCCTGTAGCATGCTACAATTTGTAGAGCAGTTTTGCCTATGGTTAGTTGCACCTGGATGGTGTCCGGCTTGCATTGCCACCAACCTGGAGGTGTGGGTATCCTTTATGAATATGGATACACCCTCCTTTTGTGGTGTGGTCCGGGTTTTGGGGCCGAACGCATGATATGAGGTAAAACCTAATAGTGCCGGGTGCTCTCAGGAGCCTTGAACCAGGTTTCAGTTACAGCACAGACATCGATGTTCTCCATACTGAGAAGGGCCTCGAGTGCGTGCATTTTGAGATTTAGACTTCTGGCATTGAGCAGCATTACCCTTAGTTTCTTCCCATTTTTGTTTTCTAGGGTGGTAGGTTTAGAATTTGAGCCTTGCCTAAAAAAGGCACTATGGGGGTGGCAAGAGCCTTAGCCAATATCCGGAATCCCAGGGGTGACAGGTGCAAGCCGTCCCTTGTGAAGCAGCGTGGCTTGTCAAGCATGTCATCCCAGGCAGACACTGGATCCCCTTTGAATGACACCAGACATTAAGCCAATTGTTAAAGCTGATCATCTTGTCTCTATATTGTGGCATCATTCTTGGTGAAGGAAGGATACTGCTCAGGGTCAGGGTCATACCTACCTGGGCTACATAATCGGAGAGCTCCTCTGTCTCCATGTAGTCCAGGGAGGTACGTCCCGGGTCGTTCACACCAGCATGGAAAATGACACTGTCATATTTGTACTTGCCGTGGAGTGACCCGGGTGCTTGTGTTGTGGCAGATTCTCGCGCCCGATAGGCAGCTTACTGTGACCCTCTCCTTGTTCAGCCTGATGAGTGGGACGTCAGTGTGTCTGACTGGAGTCACCTATGACAATTATGTTTGGTGTTGTATTTGGCCTTAAGGGCTGTGACTGCTTTGCACACTGATTTTGTGGTTTATGTGTTGCTTGTGGGGTGTCTTGAGGTAGCAGTTGTTTGGGTGTCTGCTTTGGAGGCCTCTGCTGTTTAGGTAAATTTTTACTCGGAGCCTCCGAGTATGTCTTTGTGTGTTTATGTGTTTGATTCAGTGGTGTGGTAGCATTATGTGAGGCTGGTTTTGTGGTGTGTGTAGTTGCCTTCTCCTCCTGTCTGGTCTTGCCAGTCCTGAGTTGAGAGAGCTCAGCCTCCAGTTTGGCTAAATAGCTGCATCTCTCGCAAGTATTTGTGTTATGTGGGAGGAGGAGAGGGTTGTCTGTGTACATGAGGCAATTGTAACATTGCCTCAATATTCCCAGATTCACCAACTGGGCAGGAGAGGACGCCAGCATCTGGCCCTTCGACATGCTAGAAAAATTAAGAAGTTAGGTGTGAGACTGAATAAGAGAGGACTTAGTAAGGAAGTGGGTACTCCTGGGGGGGGTTCGCAAGTGAGGGACTTTGTATAATATAGAAGTGACAAGTGCTGAGCTTTTTTTTTTTGAGACAAAAAAAAAAAAAACTTTTAGGAACAAGTGCTGCGCTTTTTAGTCAAGGGATATACTGTTTAGGTTACTAGTAGAGCAGTTCTAAGGGAAAAAATGAAGAACAGACTCTAAGGAGCCAGAAAAAGTTCAACCTTGTTAAACCGGCGCTGCCCGATGCTGCTCTAGTGGCAACTCCGCACTAAAGCACGCTAAAGCGTGCTTTATAGCAGGGGGCTGGAAAAGGCAGGAAATGACCCAAAATGGCCACTGAACTACAAGTTACTGTCTTAAACCACTCCTCTGAGGACAAACAGGCAGCTCAGTACTCCCCACTCCCACTGGTGAGTAAAGAAACTTCCCCCTGACCAAACAAAGAAAATGGAAAAGTACAGGAACCAAGACAAAGCCCAGGGATCAGCAAAATCTGATCACTGGAACAAACTAGCCAGGAAAGTTAGGAGAACAAGAAAATTTTTTTTTTCTCAGACAGAACAGAAAACACAATAAATGCTTTGCTTTTCGATTAAATGCTATCAAAAGCTAGTACACTTGAGTGTATTAGCCTGTAGTTTAACTTTTAAGCAAACTTAAACTAAGAAGTGCAACCAACAATTAAAGCTTATAAAAACAGGAAAAACAGGTAATACCACTATAAAATAGACACAGTCGTCGAATAACACAAATGGTAGAAAAATGCAAGAAAAAATACTTAAAATCTGGAAAGTTGCCTTTTTCCTTTGTCTGCTGCTCTAGGAACTCTGCTGGATACCACGAGGAGCTGTGCTGAGTTCTCTACACACACACATATATATATATATATATATATATATATATATATATATATATATATGTATGTATATGTATATGTGTGTGTGTGTGTGAGAAATTGAGTCTTACAGCAAGCATAGGGTGGGAAGTTAGTAGCAGAAGTCAAAATGATGTCAGTTCGTACCTTTCTTATTTACTTATCTGTTAGTTTGTTTACCAGGGTAGTGCACTGATCTCAATGGACCTTTTGAAGGTATTGTAGATGAATAGGATCATATAAGAAATGAACAATACATGTTTACAATTGTAAGGATATGCTTTAAAATATACTTATTTACAGATGAAAAAATATCTTACATGTAGTTGTATTTTTTCCATTCTTGTAGTCCTGGTACAGCAAAATAGTGAACCATGTGAATGTCCGTCCAGATACAGTAAAAGAAGTGGACCCCCCCGGGTCTGCGTATTCCACCTGAGTATTGTGTTCATCTCGTGTGTGGTTGTGTGTCTCATATTTATATCCCAAACAACTTTGAACCGTTCTAATAACTTACAGTACTCCTTTACTTCGGGCAGTACATTTCTTGAGCCTGACACCGTTTTCATAAAGCCCTGTTGGTGTAAAGCCAGATTCAGTGTTATATTTCCAGCAGTGTAAGTAACTTTTAACTTCTTCTTTCTTGCGGCTTTTTACAGGCACGTCCTAGAAGTGACTATACAAATCCCTGTTATGGCCATTTCGAAGAACAGCATTCTGTTCTTCCATGCTGTGTCAATGGAAATGCAATCAACAGAGTTAAGGTGTAGACCCAGGGGGAGGGGCTACCCACACCAGCAGTGCCAAAGAGCAGCACTGGGGCACATTTTTGTTTGTCTGTCTGCTGTGGCTACAAGAGGGCAGTTTCTTGATGAATAACTCCATAGCCTCTTTTCATGCAAGATGACCGCAATACTGGCAAGCAGTCAATGCGTTTAATCAGATGTGCATATCGAGGTGAAACATATGCTTCCCCGTCACATACACGGTCTGCCTGATACATGACCAACCTGCAAGAATAGAAGTCATTATTTTTAGCATGCTGTTAGGAAAAAGGGTAAGCCTGGGAGTAGCTTTTAATGACTAAAAGATTGTAGCAGATTGAAAAAAAATGCATTTCTTAATGCTATAATTTCCTTTCTGTAACCTGTTCTTTTCTGTAGTAAATTTTCTAAGGGGGATGGTGCCACCCCCCCCCCCCCCATTATAAGGTCAGAGTTAAGTGACACTCTAGGTCAGAGTTAAGTGACACTCTGAACAAACCTTAGAAAAAGTAGTACAGAAAATACAATGCGACAATGTGCAGGAAAGAAATTATAGGGATTACTGGAATGCTGTATGATCCAGAATTACTTTTAAGTACATAAACTGATATTGTGTGTGTGCGCGAGGTGCTAAAGATTATTCACGCCAATTTTGTGTGTGTGTGTGTGTGTGTGTGTGTGTGTGTGTGCACTTGCATGAGGTGCTAAAGATTGTTCATGTCAAATGTACTCCACATCTGTTGCTGCCTTCCCTATCAGTTGACCCAAAAATAATGCAAGCGTTTGTATAATCTATCCTACCTTTTTGATCTAATTTTATTTATTTTATTTAACATTTGTTGACCGGGAATGTCCGACTAGGTTCCACGGAGCCTGTTTTCAGCGGAGGCCCGGGGAGAAATACTCCAGATGCATGTCTTTGGAATGTGGGAGGAAACCGGAGTACCCGGAGGAAACCCACGCGAACACAGGGAGAACATGCAAACTCCACACAGAAGGCACCCCAGCTGAGAATCGAACCGGAGAACCTCTTGCTGTGAGGTGACAACGTTAACCGCTGCACCACTGTGCCGCCTGTAATTTAGACATGTTGAACTAGCTAATGGATCAGTTCTTCCATAGCATCACCATTTTGGTAAGTCTGCCATACATACATACATGATATATGGTATCACGTGCTGAGTATGGCCTCCATGTGGGACTGCGTCAGTGGCATTAGTTGTGCCATGGACAGTGGCAGGACAAGGCTTGCATTTATGGAACCTGATCCTCATGCTCTATCCATGATCACGTGTGCCTTCACTACTACCATTTCACACTGCCTTTGGGGGATTATGACCCCCCACACATCCTTTTCCTTCTCTGTCCTGCTGAACATCATTTCCCCAAGACTGTGGGTTTTACTTTAGTTCATCATCTCAAATTGTAAAAATATGCACTTACTGATATAAAAATTATGCAGCTGTCAGTTTATCCTTACTAGAAGCCATTGTAAGGCTTTCTGGAGGCTAGTCCTCTCACCTCGTCTTTTGCAGTAGTTTATGTATCTTCGGAGTGCAGACATTGATGCAGCTAGTGTGACATCCAACACCAGTTTACTGTACCAGATCTGTGCAGTTATAACAGATATGAGTTTGTGGTCTGTTTGTATGCCTGAAGTCCAGGCAGCAGGTGGAACAACTTTGTTCATTGAGAATCTACATATCAGATCCGGTCAGCATTTAGGCTTGGATATTACAAAGACATCCTACTCATAACCTCTCTGTTACTGCAGTCATGTGGCCATCTAACCCACCAGCATACAGGAGTCATGTGTGAAGCAATGTTTCATTATTTTAATGATCAATATAGCCTGACAGGCAAACCGAGGGGAAAAAAAATTGCCCACTACAAAACCGTTGATTTTAAACTTGTTGAATTGAGTTTCTTATACTGTTTGTGGGAAATTGTTATTGTGTTGAGCTATGATGGATGTTGCCGCTTGAAGTTGTTATTTTAAGAAAGGCAGTGTTGAAGTCATTCTACTGAAGTAGGGGATTTGGTTGCTTCTGTTTACCTGGTTTGATAAGAGTGTTTATGGTGTTACAAAATGCCGTAGGAGTGTTGATACTTGCATATTGTTGTCTATGAGCATTTTTTTTATTTTCTCTTCGTACTGAGTTCTTAATATGCTTTCTTGGTGTTCTGTACTAGTGAGATGTATTAGTCTGATTGTGTTTGTTTTTTTCTAAACCTTCTCACACATGATCGTTATTCACTTTGTTTTGTTGGTTAGCCAGGGAGTTGGTGTGGATTTAACAATGTCCTTCTATTCTTATGTTGCAGTATTCTTGACAAGAGGGATTCACTGCCGAAGGCGGTCCAAACATTCGGCCAGTATACAAAAGTCTTAAAGCACTGCAGGGTACGTGGGACGTCTCACATAGGCCAGCAGCCAGCTTGGGCCATAAAAGTGAAGTCCGCATGGACCATCCTCAGAACTTATCTGCTGCCAGTCCGAATGTTATCTACGATCATCAGTCTGCTAGCCCAAGTTTTTTGCTGTATACAAGAGATTCAGATAAGTGGCCCATTGGGGTTTTCTTTTCTTTTTTTCCTTTTTTACTGCGAGATTTACATGTCATCCAAAAAGGGTAAATACCAGTGTGGAAGACAAATTCCACATAAAGACAGTCACAGTCCATGTCTCTTTTGCTTAGGGCCCAACCACGACCGTAAGTCTTGCCCTGTCTGTAAAACTTTCATTCCTAAGACCCTACGTAGCCGGCTTTCCTCTCTTACTTTCTATCTTGAGAATCAGAGATTGAAAAGGTTAGCGCACAACGTTATGGAGGGTATGTCGGGGTCTTCTGCTGAGCCTGCTATGAAAAGGGCTAAGAAACTTAGGCCTGAAGTTTCAGTTGTGCCTCCTTTTCCAGTCGTCTCTCTCAAGGCCAATGAAGGCCCAGAGACCCGTCCAAATTTCGGCTCAGATTCTAAGGCAGGTATCGCATTGGAAGCCACAAGGGATCCTGCCATTGGCGCATCCTTGGAGGTTTTGCAGATGTCTGCTTCACATGAACAGGGAGAACTGAGACTTTATTTCAGAAGGCCTATGAGATGTTCCAAAAATTTTAGTAAGGGAGGATGTACTAATGACTGTCATTGAATGTAGGCCTACGTCACATCCCTCCACCTTTCACGGGGCTGATGTTCCTCTTAAAATCAAGCAAAAAAAAAAACAAACATGTTTCTGCTCCTCAGACCCCACCTGCTGATTGGCAAGCTTTTACACAAGGCTTGTTCAATGTCTTTATGCCCTTAAACCTCCTTCAGGGGTTTTCCCTTCCTAGTCCTCTTACCTCTTCACCACAGAAAAGGATCAGAGTACAGAATTCTTCTGAAGGGGAGAATTCCTTAGAGGATGAATCCTTCGCCTGCTGTGCTCAGATTACCTTCCCCTTGGAGTATGCCTTCCCTGAGGAAAAGTCCAATGTCACAGTCTATTGGTGAAGATACCACCTTTGTAGAGACTGTTGCCAGGATGAGGGAGTATTTTAAGTGGGACTGCTCTCAGGTGCGGAAAAGGTACTATGACTTGCTTCTAGTGGATTCTCCCTGTCCTTCAGCTGTGGCTTTGGTTTTACCAGCTTTTCTTGATACCTTTTCTTCTGCATTTGAGATTCTGGTCTCTCAACCTCCTGCCCCTAAAAGGCCAGATAGGTTCTATAAAATTGCAGAGGACTGTAAATTTCTTTACAAATGTCCAACAGATCCCATAACTCTTTCTACAGCTGCTGATAAGCCTTTTAGACTATTGCCATCCACTTCTCTTCTCCCTTCAGATAAAGAGAATAAGACCGTGGAAATGTTGGGGGGAAAAATGATTATACCTTGGCCACCCTAGCTTTCTGTGCTATCATTTACCAAACCCATATGACCACATATGCTTCGGCTCTCCTTTCACAGGCTACTCAGCTTCTGTCTGACCTTCCAGAGTCGGAACTCGTCACAGCTTTCATCAGTTCTGAGAGCTTTCTCCTGGGTGGCATGCTGCTCTATTAAGTGCAGCTGAGATGTATCTGAAGCATCTGCTAGAGCATCTGCATCTGGCTCTGTTTTGAGGAGATACTCCTGGGTGAGGCCTCAACCACTTTCAGATTACTTCAGTTTAAGGCTAAATTACTGGATGCTCCATTAGTTAAAGGCTTTGTTTGGGGCTGCAGAAGCAGACTTGCTCAAGTCCTTGCAGAAGAAACGTAAAGAATTCCAGAACCTAAAGAATTCCAGAACCTAAAGAATTCCAGAACCTAAAGAATTCCAGAACCTAAAACACATTTTTGTCTCCAATTCAATTGTTAGGAAGCAATCCTGCACACCTCCTTCCAGAGAAGTAAGAGGGGTGTTAGGAATCCTACTGCTTCCAAACCCTCTCAACCTGCCCCTGCCCAAAAATAGCCTTTTCCAGACAAGCCAGGTAGTCTGTGACTGCCAACCTTTTCCCAGCCAGTTTCCTCTCTGTCTTTCCCAGTCTGGGAGCAGATTACTCAAGATTCATGGGTCCTTTCCATTACCCACAAAGGTTATTTCATGGTGGGGAAGACTCTCTTCCATCTTTCATGGACATTCCTCAACCACCTTGAGAGCAACTACAATTATTTCCAGAGGTGCTTAAGGTATTGAAATCCCAGACAACTTTTCAAGAAGTTCCACTGCACTGAAGAGGAAGAGGTTTCTACTCCAGGATGTTTGTTTCCCACAAAATGATGGCCCTTGGAGACCCATTCTGGATCTTTCACATCTCGACACCTTCCTAAAGGTCCCAACCTTCCACATGCTTTCTCTGCCTACCTTGTTTCCCTTCCTCCTTCCACAGGCTTTTATGGTCTCCCTGGACATCAAGGATGACAACCTTCACATTCCTCTTCACCCCCTTTTTAGGAAATATTTGCATTTTTCTGTTGCTTCCTCACATTTTCAATTCTGTGATTTGCCCTTTGGTTTCTGTATGGCACCAGGGGTATTTACAAAATGCTTGGCTCCTGTGATTGCTTATTGCAGACTCCAGGGTGTACAGATCTTTGCATATATGCATGGATGGTGCAGTGGTGCAGCGGTAGCATTGTCGCCTCACAGCAAGAGGTTCTCCAGTTCGATTCTCTGTTGCAGTGCCTTCTGTGCGGAGTCTGCATGTTCTCCCTGCATTTGTGTGGGTTTCCTCCGTGTACTCCGGTTTTCTCCCACGTTACAAAGACATGCTCCTGGAGCATTGCTCCCCAGGCCATCACTGAAAATTAGCGTTGTTCCAAGTCGGACTTTCCCAGTTAATAAATGTTAAATAAAATAAGTAAGTAAATAAAATAAATATCTGGTTGATTTACTGCTCCAGGCACTCCTTCCAGAGACCTTACAGCAGAATGTCCTACAAGTCTACAAAGACTGGGTTTCACAATAAGCTTCCAAAAACCTTTCCTCATCCCTTCACTGGACCACATCTTCCTGGGGTGCAGAATCCAGGCATATCGAATGTTGGCCTCCCTGCATTGTCAGAAAGTCCTTTCTGTAACCAAATTTTTCCAAGACCTTCTACCTCTGTGGTGTCTTACAGCCAAGGAGTTCCTCCACCTTCTAGGGTTCATGGTATCCACGATCCCCGTGTTACCTCTGGCCAAACTTCACAGGAGGAAATTTCAGTGGTACCTCAATTGAAGCCAATATGTGCACCCTGTGGACTTTGTTTTCCCTCATCTTCGTTGCCTGAAGAGGGACCTTTGTTGGTGGATTCAGCAGATTTCCCTAAACGTAGGCCTTCCTCTGCATTCTTCTCTTCTAATTCATAAGTTGTTCACAGATGCCTCAGACATGGGTGGGGGGCAGCTATTGCATCACGGAAGGCTCAAGGTCTTTGGTCCCCTTCTCAAAGGAAGGAGCACATAAACGTAAGAGATGAGTCCTGCTGTTGGCTCTATAGACCTTTCACTCTCTTTTTCATCCAGGCCCTCTCAGACTGTTTACAGACAACACCACAGTTCTCTGGTATGCAAACAAATGGGGGGGGGGGCAGAGTCGTACCTTCTGTGCAGGCTAGTCCTTATAGCATGGGAACTGCCAACGAAGTACCAGGTCACCCTTCAGGCAGTGTACATTACCTCCAATCAGAATGTAGTAGCAGACACTTTGAGCAGGTCCATAACTCAATCCCAAGAATGGATATTTCATAGAGATGTGTTTATAGACATTCTCCACAGGTAGGGTATTCATCAAGTAGATATCTGTGTACCCCCCTTTGAACAGAATTCCAAAATTTTGTGCCAGAGTTCCAGACCTTGGGTGTGGAAGGTGGATGCCCATTCTTTCTCATAGAAGGAGATGTTTCTGTATGCATTCCCCCCTCCCCTCATATTTAGAAAGTTCTGCTGAAGATTCAGCAGGACAAACAAAGTCTTTCTGGTGACTCCCTTTTGGCCAAGACCGCATTATTTACCTCTTCTTCAGCAGTTAACCAAGGGCAATCATCACTAGTTACCTCACAGGGTGCATCGTCTTACACAAGACAAGGGCTCGTTCATACACCCACACCTGTCAACTCTGCATCTGACATTGCGGGTGATAGGCTTTTGATTCCTTACAGACGCATCTTTTTGGAGGATGTGCTTAGCGTTCTCCTGGAAGCCAGAAAACCAATGCTTGGAAATCCTACTTATCCGTATGGAAGAGGTTTTTCATCTGCTGTCTTTCTCATAAACTAGACCCACTTTTTTGTGGGTGTATATGGGTCACTTCTGTGAACTGCTGTATTATGGGTTGGCTTATTCCTTTGGGAAAGCTCAGCCATTCTGTCTTTGTCTCCTCCTTTGGCTTCTAGATTGGAAGTTAAACTCTTCCCTAAAGGCGTCCTTCATATCAGACCTCCCAGGAAGCCTGTTCCTCCTCCTTGGGTCCTCAATTTTGTATTGGAAAAACTCACTGTGGCTCCATTTGAACCTACAGCTACCTTTGCAACACTGTACTATTACTAGCCATCACTTCAGCCAGGAGGGTGTCCGAACTTCAAGCCTTGATGGTTTCTCCCCCCTTCCTGGTTTTCCATAAGGATAGGGTTTCCTTGGGTACTAACCCTTCTTTTTATGCCCAGTGTTGTGAATGAGTTGTCACTTAACCAATCTGTTTGTTTGCCCACTTTTTGCCCTCTCGTAATCATCTAATGAGAGAGTTCTACACACTTTGGATGTGCATAGACAACTCCAGTTTTACTTAAATAAGACTAAGGCTATCGGGGGAATCTAACTGGCTTTTTGTTTCTTTTCATCCCAGGGCTCTGGGAATGCCAGTTTCCAAGCAGGCCATTTCCACTTAGATTTCTAAGGCTATTTCCTTTTATGTTTTTCATGGTAAGAGCCTTTCTACTCCTGCTAAGGCTCATCACACAAGAGCTGTGGCTTCTTCAGGTGCTTTTTTCAAAGGTTTGGATACGAACTCCTTTTTAGATAGAACCTCTGCTCCTTCCCCCTCCCTTTCTTCTTCATGAGCTTTGGTACTCTCCCTCATGTTAATAAATACTGTAACATATGAATAGAAGGACATTGAATAGTTATGTAAAATCTTAACATAACTGTAGTTACCCTTCTCTTCTATGTTGCAGTATTCTATCCCTCCCACCTTCCCCCTGGTGTTTGTCTTTTGCCCTGGATGTATGGTTACCTCTTTTTGTTCCTTAGGCTGGTGTTCTTACTAAGGCATTCAATTCTGAGGATGGTACATGCGGACATCATTTTTATGGCCTACTGTGGCTGCTGGCCTACATGCGACATCCCACGTACCATGCAGTGGTTAAAGTCTTTTGTATACTGGCCGAACATCAGGACTGCCTCTGACAGTGAATCCCTTATGGTAAGAATATTGCAATATAGAAGAGAAGAAAATCTATGGTTACGGTAAGATTTTACACGTCTTTCTTTTTGCATGTAAGCGCAACTGAATTTAGAATATATCTACAAAAATGTTGTTGAAACTGATGTTTTAATGGGGCCCAGTTTATCTGGGGTAATGTGATGAATTCTGAGCTAATGAAGATTTTTTTACCTAACATATATGCAAGTTATAGGTGTTAGAATATTTTGCTGCTTCTGACTTGTGTAGATAGGATTGTAGTGACTTAGTAATAAAGTCACTTACGGGCATTGTGTCAGACACTATTTGCTGCTAATATTCAGCCTAGAATATTTTTTTCTGCTGTTTTTATGCCACTGTTAGTGTTAAGCTGTCAGAGTAAATGTTTCCACTGCTTTGTGCTGATTTCCAGTTCTGTACCACCACTCCCATGGCTTTGTACTGTGTGACTCCCATCCCAGATACAGCATTTTGTGATGTTATGGGAATGCACTAAATAAAAAATACTGCAGACAAACAACTGAAAAATAACACAAAAAAAAACTGACAAAGGATACTTGGCTCTCAAAGAACTCCCAAAAGTTTAAAAGAGTAAGCGCTTTCATACAGGCAGTTGCCTATACTTCTTCAGACTCAATGTTGTTGTTTGTCTTTCGGCTTTTCCCGGTAAGGGGTCGCCACAGTGGAACTCTGGTCTGCTAATTATTGGCATAAAATACACAAATACAGTTTCACTTAAGTAAGAAATCACATACTTGATTCATTAGTTAATTAAGCAAATGACCCACCCCAGCAGTCAAATGACCTAATTAAGTTACATTGAGTAATGTGAAATAAAGTAAAAACAACCCTTTTCAACCCAAGCCACCCTATAAATATTAAAAGAAATAAAAAAACTTAGAAAAATGATTTCCCATAATATAACTGCATAAAAGTCCAAAAATATTTAAAAATACATATGTGTGTGTGTGTGTGTGTGTGTATGTATATATGTATATAAATAACAAAAGTATTCAATATAACTGAAAACTTATAAATATGTGCATATAAATATATATATATATATATATATATATATATATATATATATATATACGTATATATCAGAACTTCATATAACATCTTCGTATATAATCTATAACCTATGCTCCCTCTATCTCATTATAGAATCTAAAACCTATGCTCCTATGTCTCATTATAGAATCTATAACCTATGCTCCTCTGTCTCATTATAGAATCTGTAACCTATGCTCCTCTGTCTCATTATAGAATCTGTAACCTATGCTCCTCTGTCTCATTATAGAATCTAAAACCTATGCTCCTCTGTCTCATTATAGAATCTATAACCTATGCTCCTCTGTCTCATTATAGAATCTATAACCTATGCTCCTCTGTCTCATTATAGAATCTATAACCTATGCTCCTCTATCTCATTATAGAATCTATAACCTATGCTCCTCTATCTCATTATAGAATCTATAACCTATGCTCCTCTATCTTATTATAGAATCTATAACCTATGCTCCTCTATCTCATTATAGAATCTGTAACCTATGCTCATCTATCTCATTATAGAATCTATAACCTATGCTCATGTATCTCATTATAGAATCTATAACCTATGCACCTCTATCTCATTATAGAATCTATAACCTATGCTCCTCTATCTCATTATAGAATCTGTAACCTATGCTCCTCTATCTCATTATAGAATCTATAACCTATGCTCATGTATCTCATTATAGAATCTATAACCTATGCTCCTCTGTCTCATTATAGAATCTATAACCTATGCTCCTCTGTCTCATTATAGAATCTATAACCTATGCTCCTCTGTCTCATTATAGAATCTGTAACCTATGCTCCTCTGTCTCATTATAGAATCTATAACCTATGCTCCTCTGTCTCATTATAGAATCTATAACCTATGCTCCTCTGTCTCATTATAGAATCTATAACCTATGCTCATCTATCTCATTATAGAATCTATAACCTATGCTCCTCTGTCTCATTATAGAATCTATAACCTATGCTCCTCTGTCTCATTAGACTCCTTAATTTCAATATACATGCTGTGGAACAAACATCATTGATGCCCGGGTACCTAAAGGCATCATATCTAAGTTGCCAAAGGAGTTCACCTCTTCCAGCCATAAAGAGACTGGTCCACCTCTAATTGATCCCACCACTTGGTCAATGACATGGAACACAAAGGAATGATCTAGATAGGTGACTATATGTTTAGCTAAAGTGTTATCAACCTTCCCATTCCTTATAGCGTGTAAGTGTTCATATAAGCGATCTCCAAGTCTCCTGTCAGTTTTTCCTATATAGAAAACTGGACAACACTTGCACTTAGCCAAATAAATGATGTTTTTAGAGTTACAAGTAAATATCCCAATTATTGGACAACCTTGTGTCTTTGATACTAAAAGAAAGACCGGTATCAATAAATTTACAATAAGGGCATGACTCCCATTGGAACATGCCCTTAATCCTAGAATTATTAACTTTTCCATGTTCCAGAATAGATTTCAAATTTTGCCCCCTTCTAAATATAACAATGGGTTTATTTGCTATTCACATTACCATCTGCTAATAATAAGTCCCAGTTCTTACACAAGATTTGTTTCAATAAATAGGCATCATTGCTAAAAGTAGTGATAAAGCTAAAGGAAAAATCAAGAAGGGAATTAGGATTCCGACCACCCACCGTGTTGGCAGTGGTTCCCATAGCATCCAAACTCTCAGCTCCATCATTACTCAAAATAGCTCTAAAATGCCCCATATTTCTCTTATGGGTGACTCCATTTAAGACATCCTCTACCAACACTTGTGGATAACCACGTCTCAAGAACAAACTTTAAAAATTCACATTCAACCTGGAAGTCTGAAAAATTAGAAGCCATTCTAGCAGCTCTTGCGAACTGTCCCTCAACGACAATTTTTTCTGATGTTCAGGGTGAGAACTAGAGTAATGGAGAAAGGAATTAGAATATGTCTCCTTTCTAAAGATGGTAGCCACATATTGTCCTCTGATGTTGTCCTTGCTTAACAGGATATCCAGATAGGAAATCTTCCCCATCTGGAAATCACTGGTAAATCTTAAACATTCCGTGGTACCATTCAAATAACTTATAAGTTTGTGAAATAAGTGTGCGTCCCCTTTAAAGATGATAAAAATATTGTCTAGGTAACGAGTGTAAAAATATATATACTCAAAGGGGTTGTTAATAAATATGTATTCCTTCTCCCAAAAGGTCATGACAAGGTTAGCAAAGCCAGCTCCACACGGTGATCCTGTAGGGATCCCCTTGGTTTGAACATAAGACTCATCAAAGAGGAAAAAGTTGTTAGTCAAAATAAGATCTAAAAATTCTTGTACTAGGTAAAACTCGTTAGTATCAATACCCTTTCTTAAAAGGACCTGTCCCACCCAATCAATACTAAGCTCACATTGGAATCACTGTATATAAATCCCTAACATCCACGGTGGCAAAATTATAATCAGTAACATAAGCTAAACGGTTTACATTTTCTAAAAAAAGACCACAAATCTTTACATACTTGGGTTTCATCAATCAAAAAATGTTTTAAGATGTGGTATACAAATTTTGCCATGGGGTAGGTTATTGAATTACACCCGTTGACAGTTGGACGAAATGGAGGGTCCTGTACATCCTTATGAATCTTCGGAATTCTGAAGATAACTGGGACCTGTGGGGCTGGAACAGTAAGAAAATTAAAAATATCCACTGAAATGCTTGCATCAATAAATAAATCATTTAGGAAGGATCTACTCTTCCTGTAGGCAGAATTAACTTCATTTAGTGAAACAAGCATGTAACAATTGGTATCTAACATACATTGCATTCTTAGTGTATAAAAGTCATTGTCCATGATAGCAATACCTCCCCCTTTATCAGGTTGGGGTCCCTAAATTACTACTGACTAACCTTTTCAATAAACTTTTTGGATGTTGTGGGACTGCGTTAACCTGCACTGCTGTCTGGATAGCTCATCAGCACCCATGGGAGCAGTTGTGGTGCACCAGTGCAACAGTAACAATGAGAACTGTGTTCATGTGTTTGTGCGTGTGTATGACACAAAAAAAAGAACTTATGTCAGTGTTGTAAGAACATTTGAATGTGTTTTTCATTGCTTGTTATACTGGGAACTTGCACATGGTGTGAATTGGAGCATACGGCATTGGAGCATACTGGATTCCTGCATGTGGTATGAATTGGAACCATGCAGGGTTCAGCTTGTGCTCTCCCTACTACCCTGATAAGTTTCCTGCTGTGCTGCTTGTGAGAGCATATTCCTTGGCAGATAACTCCCAGCCATCATTGGGAGTAATCCTAATGTAGTATTCTCTCAGACCCTGCCTTCCCAAGGAAGGCAAACGAACATCGGCTATTCATTCTGCCCTCCATATGCTGATCATTTAACTATGGTCCACATGAATGCTGACATGCTGCCTTTGTGGCAGTGGGTCTGTGTGTGTGTTTTGTAACACTGCAACTATGTAGAAAGCAAGGTGAGGTTTTTAGACATTGCACGTCCTACAACTAGAGTGACATTTTCCCGAATAGAGAGCATTTCGTGCAGGTATACAAGCCCATAGAGAGGTGGAGCTCCTTTGTTGGTAACTGAGAGAAGCTTGCTGTAGGTAGTATAGCTGTAGTACTGGCAGTAAAGAGTGTTTCCTGACTGAGAGGGCTAGAGGAGAGTTATCTCCATGTATGGTGGTGTTCAACATGGCTGCATTCTCTCTTAAAGTATTCTGGTGGGAGAATCAGAAAGAATAACTGTACTGCTGTGCTTAACTGTATTAATTATCTTTAAAGCAGGACTGTGCCAGTATCCTAAAACAGGATGAATTATTGGGTCTGAGTAAGGTACCTGTAAGTAAGGTTTTACTTTCTGCAGCTGAACTGTGTAACTGAAGAGACTCCAGTCTGACATTGGTGATATAAACTAGAGTTTATGAGCCGAAACTAACAGTAAACATGAAACTGCTTTCTATTGGGTTTCTACCTAATAGTGGTATAGCTAGAGCAGCATGAAAGGGATGGCTGCCCCGGACACAAGATATTAGGGGGCATAGTCTTCTGGTGCCAGTGTTACAGTTGTACAGTACCAGCATTCAGAAATGAATGCCATCACTGCATTTGTGGTTATGACTGAAGTGTTGGAATGCATTGTTTGTTGTAATATAACAGTAGCAAGCAGCTTGTTTTGTCCGTAGCAAGTGGCTTCCTGCAGTTCTAAGGGAAAGAGCTTCTGTACTTCTCAAATTTCAGAAATCGTTTTGTTTCCTTAACAGATACAGGAGGGGACACTAGTTTTTGGGAACTGAACAAAGTGACAAATAACCTAGCTATGGTTCTGCCGCATACCTCCAGTTTGATAGGGATAATTTTCAGTAACCATTTGAAATGCTGGGACCTGCTAGACCAGGTCATGAAAAGTGGAGACTGAATGTCCAAAACAATGGGCTTACATATACCAATTCTGCATTGACCATTTCCCAATATATTCCCTTTTTTCCAAAGTATGGTGATCTTGGAGTTAGTTTACGTAAGTTCAAGGTGTGTGTGCATGTTGTGTGTGTTGCAGGTGAGCTGCCCCCTCCCCCCGGAAAAAAAAAGTATAAAAATTTAAGCAATGTTAGAGATTTGCTCTTCTGCATTTCAAGTCTTTTTTTTTTTCATACATAGTGTAGTCATCTTGGACTTGTGGTACTGACCCTGCTGAACACTATTTCTGTTGATGGGTTTGGTATGTAGCGTTACCATCTCGGACTTGTAATACCGCACCTGCTGAACACCGTTTCTATAGACAGGTTTGGCGCACAGCATAGCCGTCTCAGACTTGTAATACTGCCTCTGCTGAACACTGTTTATGTAGACAGGCTCTTGCTTGTTGTGCACATGATGTTCTTCGTGTTTCACTGTGGCAGTCATTACATTTGGGTTATCTGCTTGCAGTAGCCCTCAGTCGGCCTGATTAACAAAGCCTTGGGTCCTGCGTAGGATGCTGTCCCTTCTTCCATGATGTCAGGGGTACAAAACATGCAGCCGACACCATTACATCAGTCTTTCTTGCTGTGCGGTGCCCGATGCAGAAGCAGTTCGCAAGTGCCGGTCGGCCGACTCATGAAATTTTTGTTTTCGAGTTTCAGAACCGAAGTCTTCAACTAAAGCTAAGTACCCCATTGGGGAAACTTTTTCTTGCTCCTTACCAATGTCAGTAAAAGTTAGTAATTGCATTACTTGTGGAAAGCAAATACCTCACAAAGATTTTCATTCGTACTGTATTCCTTGTCTGGGCCCTGACCATGACGTACCTTGCTGTCAGTTTTGTGCTTTATTTAATCAGCGCACTATCCGTCGTCTATATATTTTTGCCACTAAATATTTCGGTTTAATTATCCAGAAATGTCGTCCGTTAGCCATCCGACTACCGGGATTCCAAAAAATGTAAAGATAAAGACAGAGACAGGCCGCCTAGGTCCAAAGCTGCCAGCGACGCTTCTCCTAAGCCAGTTCGCCAGTACTCAGTGAGGCGCTTTCGCAGCCCCTGATACCCACTCCTTCTGATTCGTAGGCCTCTACTGAGACCCATTCGGAGTCCGGTATGCCGCGAGATGCTTCAACTGTAGAACCTGCGGATGTCTTTACCTTGGATGGGTCTGGAGCCGCTGTGCAGGCACCGACTTCTGAGGGTGTATTCAGGCCTACGGACTTGCATATTAAACCAATGCCTCCTTCTTCACTTAGGCCTAAATCTCAAACCATGCCTAAGAAACCGATGCCCAGGTCGCATGCTCAGGCCTCTGTGCCTAGAAAACAAATAAGAATGGCTGAAGATCTTATAACTTTAATCAGGGGAAGCCAACCTCCCCCTTCTAAGAGACCTAGGACTGAAGTTTTTTATGAATCTTTTGACCAGGATTTTGATTTTTCTGATTCTTCTGATGATCTGGATTTGCCCTTATCTACTTATGAGGATTCTGATGCAGAGGACGCTATTCCCTCTGCTTACCCTCCAGAGGATTTTTCTTTTGGTGAAACCTTACATACTCTGAGAGCATTCCCACTGGGAAAGCCAGGATTTTTCTGGTTCAAAAAAGAGGCTTAGGAATTTCTTACTCCTTCCTCAGCATAGGCCTTTAGCTATACCTCCTGAACTAGACATTGTTGATGATGCCTTTTTGGAATCTAGTTTGGGCCCTGATTCTTTGCCTCCTGCTCCCAGAAAACCTGACCGAAATTACAGGGTTCCTGATTCACACACGTTTCTTTTTAAAAATCCTGTTGGGGATCCAGAGACTGTTTCACAGGGACCCAAGGGCATTAAGGCTTCTATTGCTAAAAATCCTACCCCTTCTGATAGAGACTCCAGGGCACTGGATAGATTGGGTAAGAAGGTTTACACTTCTGCAACCTTGGCCATTAGGACTTTAAACTGCCAGTTTCATATGTTAAAGTATCAGCAACATGTTACTGGGTTGCTTAAACAGAAAATGATGTTGATTTCTGACCGTGTTGAAAATAAAGAATTACAGGATTTAATGCATTCTGCTGAACAGGTTGGTAAACATACCATGCAATGTGGATTTGATTCATTAGAGGCCTCTTGCAGGGCTGCTGTTACTGGGTCTGTGCTCAAAAGGCATGCTTGGCTTAAGGAGCAATCTTTACCTGATCATGTTAAAGCTAAACTGTTGGATGCTCCCTTAAATCAGGACCGCCTGTTTGGCAACAAAGCTGAGGAAGCTCTTAAAAAGATGGAAGATGAAGCTAAATCTATGCAAACTGTTAAAGATTTCTTGCAAGTTCAGCCTCCTAGATTTAGTAGGCATTGGCCATCTAAGAATTGGCCCTTTCCAGCGCCTTCCAGGCCTTCTCAAGCCAAACCCCAGACACAGCAGAAACCCCAGATTTCAGTCCCTGGGGACACACAAGACTAAGTAGTGGGGGATTTCCGCACCCAAACCTGGGAGTAGTAAGACCCCCCCCATGGAAAACTCTCAATGACTTGCTTTTAAAACTTCCAAGCACTTCCCAACTGAATGTTTCTTTAGGCGGAAAAATTGGTCTGTAGTCCAAAAACTGGGAACTCATTACCCAGGACAAATGGGTTTTAAATATAGTGTCCCAAGGATACAGATTTCATTTCCACACGTTACCAACACCAAGCAGGTGGCCAGATCTACCCCCAAATCAGTGGGCAGATGACCAAAATCAAGTTCTCTCTCTTAAGCATGGGGGCTATTCAGTTGGTACCAGAAGAGGAAAAGGGGCAAGGTTTCTATTCGAGACTTTTCCTGGTACCCAGAAAATGCAATACATGGCGTCCTATCCTGGACCTTTCTACTCTAAACACCTTTCTGGTGATTCCAAAATTCAAAATGCTGACTCTTCACCAGTTGCTTCCTATGCTAGGCAAAGATACATGGTTGGCAACACTAGACTTAAAGAAACATACCTGCACATCCCTATCAGGGAGTCTTGCAGAAGATCCCTATGCTTCAAAACAGGTTACATGCACTATCGGCTCTCTGCACTGCCCTTTGGCTTATCTACTGTGCCCAGGATATTCACAAAGTGTCTAGCTCCAGTCATTGCATTTTGCAGGCAAAGAAATATTCAGATATACTCATACTTGGACGATTGTCTAATTCAGGCAGAAAGTCAGGACATACTTTTGAATCATCTGGCCTTTGTTCAGTGGGTGCTGATTTGTCTGGGGTACCCCATAAACAAAAAGAAATCACACCTGGTACCCTGTCAACAAATTATATTCCTGGGAGCAAGCTTGAATACAACTTCCCAGATGACTTTTCTCATGCCAGAGAAACAGATTCATTTGACAACCTACTTCAAAAAAGTGGCCACAAAAACCCAGCTATCTGCAAGGCAAATACTGCAAGTCTTTGGGGTTCATAGCCTCTTGCATTCTTCTAATTCCATATGCAAGGCTGCATATGAGGAAATTATAATGGTATCTCAAAAGTCTATGGTGTCAACATTCACAGGATCTAGAAGCAATGATTCCTATCATATACCTTGCCTACGCCTAGAGTTCTTTTGGTGGGCAGAGGCCTGCCACCAAAACAGGGGACTACCATTCACACTACCCCCTGCTGCCCAAACCTTAACAGACGCATCAGACTATGAATGGGGGAGGGTCACCTGGCAAGCAAGTGCATTCAGGGCAAATGGAACCCAAGTCAAATGCACCTGCACATAAATTAAAAGGAAATGTTAGCTGTACAGAATGCTCTGACAACCTTCAAGGACCACATTCTTCCAGGACAACTAATGGTTAAGACGGACAACACCACTGTCATGTGGTACATAAATAAGCAGGGGGGTACACATTCTTACTGTTGCATTGTGGAACACAGCCTTGAGCTACCAAGTGAATCTACAAGCTCAATTCCTGCCAGGAAAACTAAATACATTGGCAGTCAGACTAAGCAGAAACCTCACGGACCCACACAAGTGGAAACTGGAACAAAGGATTTTCAACATGTTGACAAGCAAGTGGGGGAGCCCAGATATCGGTTTGCCTCCCCTCAGAACCATCAATTGGACACATTTTGCTCAAGGATTCCCCACAAGCTAGCTTGGAAAGTGGATGCTCTATCCTTCAGCTGGAAAAACCTATCAGTGTATGCCTTTCCTCCTCTGCCTCTGCTCTCCGAGGTACTACTAAAGATCAAACAGGACAAGCCAAGGATGATTTTAATTGCACCAGACTGGCCAAGTCAACACTGGGTACCCCCTCTTGTGCAGTGTGTCATGCTTGGTCCCATGGCACCTGCCTTAGACTCCTACCATGTTGTCACAGCAGGAGAACCAGATTCTGCACCCTCAGCTGCAAACCCTGAACCTAGCAGCCTGGCTAATTACCTAATCTCTCCTTTACCATCCCTCAGTTAATCAGTGATGGATATCATTTTAGAGGCAAGGAGGCCTAGTACTAGAAAATCTTATGCTGCAAAATGGAAAAGATTTTCTGATTGGAATCAATTTCATGGGATGAGCGCAGCAGTGCCCAATTTACCTCAGATTCTACAATACTTGACTGAGATGCTTCATAAGAGCTTGTCCTTTTCCTCCATCAAAGTTCATGTCTCAGCCATTTCAGCTCATTACAGCACAGAACCTCCCCTCTTCTCTCACCCACTGCTCAAGCAGTTCCTCAGAGGGGCCAAAAATTTAAGGCCACCCAGGAGAGCTCCAACTCCAGCCTGGGACCTTAACTTTGTCTTGGAGAAACTCACTCTTCCTCCTTTCGAGCCAGCTGCTACTGCAGATTTAAAATTCCTTTCCTGGAAAACAGCTTTCTGTTTAGCAATCACTTCTGCAAGAAGGGTATCTGAATTACAGGCCCCTATGGCATTGGAGCATTTCATCATCTTTTATGCGGACAGGGTGACCCTCAGAACCAATATCTCCTTCATGCCCAAGGTGGTATCCGGTGTGGCTCTTAATCAGTCCATTCATTTGCCTACCTTCTTTCCTAACCCACAGAACAAAGGAGAATGGATATTGCACTCCTTAGATGTGCACAGACAACTTAGACAGGACTAAACGTCAAAGGAAATCTGAACAACTGCTGGTGACATTTGCTGCAGGGACAGAGGAGAAAGCTATTTCAAAGCAAACTATTTCAAAATGGATAGGACACTGCATTCATTTCTGCTATAAGCACCATGGAAAACCTATCCCACAGGGCATCAGACCCCATTCAACCAGGGCTGCATCTACCTCCACAGCCTTTCAAAGGGGCATTATCAGGGACATCCTAGAAGCTGCTACCTGGAGTTCTGTACATACTTTCACCAAGCATTATCATTTGCCAATTTTCTCTAAATCAAGAGCTGGCTTTGCCACTGCAGTCTTGCAGGGTCTTATAGCTGGTCCTAGTTCTATTTAAACTCCTCCTCCCAACCTTAGCTTTGAGAATCTACCCAAATGTAATGACTGCAACAGTGAAACACGAAGAACATGGCACAGTTGTGTACCCTTACCATAAATGTAGATGTTCGAGTGTGTTCACTGTTGCAGTCCTGGCTACCCTCCCTCCAGCCCCCTTTCTTGTTTTGGCTATACCTCTACTCTCCCTTACTATGCTCAAAAAGCTTTTTGGTGTATTTGCTTTTTTGTTGGAGGTATATCCTTGCAATTATAAATTTAATTGCTTCCCATTAGGGGGCACCTGACATCTGGGGCAAGAAAAAGTGATGTAATGGTGTCGGCTGCATGTTTTATACCCCTGACGACCTGACATCTTGGAAGAAGGGACAGCAACTGACGCAGGACCCAAGACTTTGTTAATCAGGCCGACTGAGGGCTACTGCAAGCAGATTACCCAAATGTAATGGCTGCAAGAGTGAATACACTTGAACATCTCCATTTATGGTAAGTGTACATGACTGTACTTTCTTTGCATCAGTTTGCTTGGTTTGCAGTATTGTATCACTTCTGCAGTCCTTTTGACTTTTTTATCTCTTAGTTGGGAGCTGTCCATTTTCCCTGCGTTTCTATTTGAGGTAGCATTACACATTCAGGACAGTGTATGTGAATCTCAGATTTTATTTAGAATGCAGCGATAATTGCCGTGGTTGTAATGCATGTCAGCTTCCTTTTCTGCTCAAGATTCCTTTTTTACATGTATTCTTCTATTAACCTGTGTTTTTAACTATATGAAGAGCGTATTGTACACCTGTGCATTTGCCATTCAGAATCCAAAGTAGGTTGTATCAATTTCCTTAATAAAGGTGATTGCACAGTGGGAAAGGGGAACGCAAAACCCACTGCCTTCCTGTTGGGCAGTTCTGCAGCTGTTGATATAAGTTACCTAGTATTGGTTTGTGATTAATTAGCTACTGTGAGTGACCAGTAACCCATACCAGCATATATGTTTAATCACCACCTTAACTCTCTGATTGAAGCTGGGTTCCCTTAAAGCACACGGGGTGTTGATTAATATATGGTTATCACGGTCCTTGTGAGTTGTTATACTGCAGTGTTACACCAGCAGGAAGTAAATTACTAAACAGACACTTTCAATGAAAGGAACTTTACTTTTAAGAGCTTCTTAAGTGCAGTTCTCAAAATTAGAACTAATCCAAACTGTAAAACAGCCATCAGTGAAACATTCTGTTGCCCTATACCAATTTAGTGTCTGTCTCTCAGAGTCATTATCTCTGAAAAGGGAGAATGACAAAATGTATTTAAAAGCCAGGTAAATCAAAAAGCTGTAAAGTTAAAATAACTTGTTCCAAACTCTTAAAAAGGACATGCAATGCACACACATGCTTTTTATAGGTGTTATTGGTGTGGCAAGAAGGTTAAAAATCTGGTTGTAGTATGTTTACTGTTCCCCACACAAGTTTAACTCTTGTTGCAGTACAACATTTTTAAGTTGATTTAAACTCTTCTTGATAAAAACAGAAATTTAAGTAGCTATTTTTTTCTGTGTTTGAGGGATTATTCTGCCTTCTGCTGTGAGGTAAAGTCACTCAGCATTGGTGTAAGATGTTTAACAGGCAGAGAGCATATTCATTGGGCACTAGTGTTACTATGTAATTACTGACTTCAGTTTATAAGTGGACTGAACTAGGCATGTTTTTGTTGAACCATCTGCAACTGTTCATACTGGTTAGTGTAAGTTAACAGGATGTGAAGATTGTTCTGTCCCAGCAATGCCTTTGGTATATTTGTTGTGAACAGTTGAAAGTCTTTTGCAGCATTTTCCCTAGCTAGAAAAGAGGCGATTGATGCTGAAGGTCCCTTTATGCTGATTGTCATTGCTACAAGCTGATACTGTCCTTACAGGGGTGTCTTGCGGATAAAGCACATAACAGTCGTATACACATTAATTTATCAAACATACTCAAGATAAATTATATGTGGTCGTGTTATTCTGACACTTAAAATTAATACTGATTGGTGCTGTGAGGAATGTCCCCAAACCAGTGATAATATATTTTTGTGAAATGAATAAATTGTTACTTCAGAGTTTTGTATCCAAACTTTTGAGAAAAAAAGTATTTCTACTACAGGATAACTAGCAGTACTGTCTCCTTGTTGTGCTGCTGAAAACTGATTTGGCAAAGTCTTAGTTCAGTAGTTGACTATTTTAACAGTAGAAGTGTGTTTGGCAGTTGCTTTGGGTCAGAGCAAATGACTCATTTTTGGTAGCCCTGTGATTACCTGTGCAGGAAATGGAAGGACTGAGGCAAGATGGGGAGGCTTTGTAGTGTTGTGTGGGGGCTGCCTAGAGGCTTCCATGCCAGAGGATTCTGCCTGCTCATGAGGCAGTTTTAGATTCTATACCAGATTGTATACTGACAGCCTAGAAGAACCGGGAAAGCACCTTGGAGTTCCTGTTTTACACAAGAGTAGTCCTTGCTTTTGGCAAACCAAAGACGGGTGACTAGATCTATCTTTTTAGATAATTTGGATGACTTGTCTACAGTAATGTGGCATAGAGTATCTGTTGCCTCCTGGAGGTGTAACTGGTTGGATTTACTGCATTAGTGGCACATTTTGGGGATGCTGTAGGTTATTGCAGTATAACTTTTATGTGAAAAACAGCTAGGCTAGCCTGTGGACCCAGTGTCTTTTTATTGGGCCATTTACAGCATAAGAAGTGGACAAAAACTGAGATGCATTTGTTGTGTACATTTTTATTAACACCAAAAACAAAAGGAAAAGTTGAAAAAAATCAGAAGCTGTCAAGATGATGAGCTTCACAAGATATTGGAAAACTCAGTCTGAGACTGTGGCATCCACAAAACAATTCAGTTAAAAGGACTGTGTTCTTTCCAAGTGGTATCGTGATGTCAGTGTGTGATATTGGTTGTGGTACCGTGATGTCAACTGTGTGGTATTGGTTGTGGTACTGTGATGTCAACTGTGTGGTATTGGTTGTGGTACCGTGATGTCAGTGTGTGGTATTGGTTGTGGTACCGTGATGTCAGTGTGTGGTATTGGTTGTGGTACTGTGATGTCAGTGTGTGGTATTGGTTATATTTCAGTGAAATGTTCAACACCTAGAGTGCAGAAAGGCCCTCTTCAGGAGCCTGTGGGTGACGGAGTAGAGTGATGGTGTTTCTTAACTTTGGGGGGGGGGGCATGTAGACTAACTCATTTCATTTTTTTTTTTCATGGGGCGTGGCCATTTTGTACCTTGGTTTAAATGCTTAGTATGATAAATTAACCTGATCGATTCCTAATTGTGGAAGTATCTGTCTTTTTGTTGAATTTAAGACTTGTGTAATAAAAAAGCATTTTTGTTTCTTCTAGTTGGATTAGATGTTTATAGCAATCCTTCTGATGTGAAAAAAGGCTTAATGATAGCAGATCAGGTTGTTGAAAATAGTGTTTAGTGTTAACTGAGTCAGAATTCTTAAGACCCTTTTGTATGTTAAAGTTTTTTTTCATATCTTTTTATGGATAATCAGACCCTGTCTTATGTACATGACAGTAAATTTGTTTGTTGATGGCTGTTAAAGTTGTATTTTTCTCTTTCTCCCACAGGACATCGATTAGGAAGGCATACATGCATCTTGTTAACAGAGAAGAGCACAAATAAAAATAAATTAATTGTAAAATTCTGTGTTGCGGAGGTTCAGCTGCAGTGAACTATGGTGCTCAGGTAAGATTCAGAATGTCACAGTGGCCTTGTCATTAATACGTAATTTAAGTGATATTATGAAATGTGTGTGTGTGTGTGTGTGTGTGTGTGTGTGTGTGTGTGTGTGTGCGTTTGCACTTTTTGGGTTATGAACTATAAGTTGTTTCATTGTTTTTGATCTTGGTACATGTAATATAATTATATCCGAAACTTTAGTCATGTAGCTGGTAATTTAGTACCATTTTGGTCACCTGTACATATGGGTAGGTGTGCCTATTGAGATTTACTTGATAAGTCAGTGATTAAACATAAATTAAAAGTATACTAGAACATTGTGTTCTTTCAGGAACTGAAAGAGGAGATCCCCAAGTGACATTTTGTAGTCTTAACAGCATAATTCAGTGCATAGTTAATAACTGCCCTTCCATAGCTTGAATTTCTTATTTGGATGCTTCTTTTCAACCTCCCATTTTGTGACCTTTGCCCCAAATTCCCACCCTTAAGAATGTAGTTCCAAGATGCCTAGGTTGCCCTTGAAATTTATTCCAGTCATCACAAAATTAGCCATTTGCAGTCTCACCTCAGGATGCAAATTACAGAAAGAACCAATATTGGATCACAAGTTAATGTAAAACGAACGGTCTGCATGTAGAGCATGTGTTTAGAATTTGGCAATGTTTGCCCCATTGGTATGGTCTGGGAGCACTAGTATTTTGAACTGCATTGAACTGTTTGTCTAACTTTACTGGAGATCCATTTAAATTTGAACAGAATTAGGGGCATCGCTGTTAGAAGCTGCTTAGAGTTTCCTTTGTAGGACATAGGGACAGAATTAGGGACATCGCTGTTGGAAGCTGCTTAGAGTTTCCTTTGTAGTACATTAGGGACAGAATTAGGGACATCACTGCTGGAAGCCACTTGTTTCCTTTGCTGGACATTAGGGACAGAGTTAGGGACATCACTGTTGGAAGCCACTTGTTTCCTTTGCTGGACATTAGGGACATCACTGTTGGAAGCTGCTTGTTTCCTTTGCTGGACATTAGGGACAGAATTAGGGACATCACTGCTGGAAGCCACTTGTTTCCTTTGCTGGACATTAGGGACAGAGTTAGGGACATCACTGCTGGAAGCCGCTTGTTTCCTTTGCTGGACATTAGGAACAGAGTTAGGGGCATCACTGCTGGAAGCCACTTGTTTCCTTTGCTGGACATTAGGGACAGAGTTAGGGACATCACTGCTGGAAGCCGCTTGTTTCCTTTGCTGGACATAGGGACAGAGTTAGGGACATCACTGTTGGAAGCCGCTTGTTTCCTTTGCTGGACATTAGGGACATCACTGCTGGAAGCTGCTTGTTTCCTTTGCTGGACATTAGGGACAGAGTTAGGGACATCGCTGTTGGAAGCTGCTTAGAGTTTCCTTTGTAGGACATTAGGGACAGAATTAGGGACATCGCTGTGGGAAGAGTTTCCTTTGCTGGACATTAGGGACAGAGTTAGGGACATCACTGTTGGAAGCCGCTTGTTTCCTTTGCTGGACATTAGGGACAGAGTTAGGGACATCACTGTTGGAAGCCGCTTGTTTCCTTTGCTGGACATTAGGGACAGCAGAAGCCTCGCATTCCTTCATTTACAGGCATTGCATTTGTGAATTGTGTTATTGTCCTGCATTTTAGCAGACTGGAAAATCAGTTTGGTTAATTTAGAAAAGTTCTGAATACTAGAGGACTACTATTCTGGATTATTAAGAGGTAAAGTTATTGATATTAAGATTGAAATACTGTGTGTTTTGTTATTCAGTGTTTTCTCAGTCTCTTGCCTTCTCCTGTTTATTTTTGTATTTATAGATTCATAAGATCTTACTAAGACTATGAGCTGCAGGGAACCAGTAAGAAGGTCAGCAATGTCAGCCAATGTTGGTGAGAGTTTAATAGTGTCCACCATTAAGCATGTTTTCCTCATATATACCAGGTACAAATTTGAAATCACCCATTCAGTCATCCTGACTGGTTTTAGAGGTTGCCAGGAAAGTTCTCTGCTTGATATGTAAGAGGAGTTAATTCCAGACGTGTGGGATTTGTTGGGTTAGGTACATGTCTTGCCAGCTGGTATTGCAGGATGAGAGATCTAGAAGTAGTGTTTGGCTTTATCACTGGTTGTAATTTGAGGAAATAGTCCAGGGAGTGCAGGGCCACTCGCAACATGGAGAGCTAAGCAAATATCATCCCTCAGAAGTCTGCATGTCGCTGAGTGCAAGGACAGAGCTTTTAGCCTAACAGAGCAGCTAAAGGTACTGAGACCTGACAGCTTCTTCATGAGGAAGTGCTCAGGTCTGACATGCTGGTTTAGGTGCTTAGTGTGTTTGTGTGTGTCGGGGGAGGAGTTAAATGGGCTTGTACGTTCATTGGGCCTAGAGGAGTTACCATGATGGATAAGTGCAAGGTAGAAGGCTTGTCTAACCACAGCAGAAAAATGGTAGTCAGAGAAGAATTATCAACGTAGGTACCCAGAATCTCTGATGACTGGGTCAGAGTTTACTGGAATATTAGCCATATTGTATGCAGTTGTGATACTAGATTTACCAAAACAAATGATGCTGCATTTCTTAGCATTGAGGGGAAGAAGTTGAGGATAAGATTTGATGACCATCCCCAGTTTGCAGTCATCAGCAAGCTTGGTTAGCCCCTTGATATCAGCAAGTATATGCCAAAGAAGAGAGGGCCCAGGACAGAGCCTTGTGTGACACTGCTGATGAGTATTTATGTGTAGAGTATATACCCCCCACCTTAACACCATGGGCTGTATCAGATAGCCATTTATATATCCAGTAATGTAGGTATGGGTATCTGAATTTGGAAACTTTGTTGGTAATCCCAGCCTGCGGAATAGTGTTGAAAGCCTTTGCAAGGTCCTAGTAGACAGCATGGACAGTCTTCCCTTTATCCATAATATTGATAATACTTTCATATAAGTCTGATATATTTATATATATGTTGTGCAAACAAGATCTGACTTTTAGGAAGTGGTATTTTTATGTCCAGCGCTCTGAGATCACCGATATCCACCGACAGAGCCTACCCTCCTATAGGTTCATAGGTAGGAACTAGACTGTCTGCCCGAGGGCATTTATAAGCCTAGCCAGAGTGTGTCAACTTTCGCCGCCCTATTGATTAATTAACTGAGCCTCTGTCAAGCAGAGCCAATGAAGTCATCCCAGGGGTATATTTTCTGTTACCCATCCACTCGTCAAGGCTTCTGTTGAAGAGTGTTAGTGAGGGGCTCTGCCGAATGTACTTAAGAATTTTGTTCCAAGGCATGGGGAGTCTCTGTGACAGGAATCTATCCCTCCAGCATGTTCTATTTATTGTTGTGGCAAGGTTTAGCTCACTAGAACGCGTGGCTCACAGTGACTTGGATTTCTTTAGGTGGAGTATGTCCATCAATTCTGAATTGGACATGGCTTTGTAAGTCAGGCAGAGATCACCTCTGAGTAAGCAGTATGCCACTGAGTACAGCCGGAGTTTTTTCAGTCGGGCTGCATAGGACATATGTTTAGGCCAGTAATCCTCTAGGTGAGGTGCTTTTGTGCTCTTTCCAGCTGTTTGAAGTGTCTTGTGAGGTACATCCCAAATGGGGCATTGTAATCTATGATGGGTCTGATGAGTGACGAGTAGAGGGGCACTATAACCTCTTTATTTCAAGATGCGAACCCCTTAGTAATTAGATGGACTACATAGAAGGATTTCCTAACTATTTTGGCAATATGATTGTCAATGGAGAGGTTATTATCTACTTGCGTCCCCAGATCTCTTATTGCCTCTTCTGTATTAAGGGGGCTGCCGCCTATGTGGTAATTCATGGGTGTTTTGTTTTTCCCAAACGGGATGACTATGCAATTTTTGGCATTTAGCTTGAGGCCATGACTTTGACACCAGGTGTCTGTCTCAGTAAGGCCTTTTTGAAGGATGTCCGTGTCAGCTGGAGAGTCAATTATGGCTCCCAGTTTGCAGTCATCGGCGAACATAACCATAGTCCTCCTGTGTTTGCCTGTTC
>NC_056735.1:85769455-85774455 GCF_019279795.1 Protopterus annectens
TCGTCGTATTTTGTTGTATGTTTAAGAACTTAGGAGGTTTTGATCATCTGGAAATAGTGGCACTCCGAATATAATGTTAATAACTACATTAGATGTAGAAGCAGGTTTGCCGACGAAGACTTCCAACATCAGTGTATTTTGCTTGAGGACAGAGCATAGTGTTGCTTCCTGTCCGTGTTCTGCAAGATTTGTGTCACACCAAAAACAAGTTAGTAGCTCTTATGCAAGTGTTCGAACATACATCAGGGGGATCGCTGGAACCCTTCTTTCAAAGAAGGTAATAAAAAGAGGTTGAGGGAAGGAGTACCCCTCAAGACATGTCAAAGAGCAGAAAGTTGCCCTTATTTCATCCAGTAGGCTTGAAAGCAGCTCAGATAATAAGATGCTTACCCAGTTCCCCATGATGACAGAACTTATTTCTTTCCTGTCTGTTTCTGACTCCTAAAGGCAGACATATATAGGCAGCAGCTGGCATATCCTCCTTAGGTTAAGTGCCACAAGGCAGGCACTCCTGAAGAGAATGGCAGACCACCAGTGAGAGTTAGTAGTGCAGTCAGGGGAAAAGGATGTAGCCCCCTGACACTAGGACTCCTGCAGCTGAGTTCAGATAGTCCAACAAAGTTTGGCAGATTGACTAAGAAAAACCTGGTCAGGAAGCTATCTACCCTGTAAGCAAATAACCCTTCACGAAGCCATGGAGACGCATATGACATACAGCATCCACACCTGCAGTCTTTAGGAGACAGCTGTCCTGACATTACACAATTTTAAGACACTAACAGAAGACCTGTCTGTCATCTGCTGTTGAACACTGAGTGAAAAAGGAGAACTCCTGCTACCAAGGACATAAATTCTTCAGAAGAGAAATATTTGGTTTATGCTGCCCAACTGTCCTACTCTTTGGGGTATGAGTCGGACATGAGAAAAACATCCTGTCATTCAGTACGGGAGGATGCTTCATTTGCCAAAGCACTATCTTTGATAAGTGATTTTAAATGGGAGGTATGAGAATTGTAGGATACCAGAAGGAAATATTTTGACCTTTTTTGCACAGAAGACATGAAATCCACAGTGGACCTTCCTGTCTTTGAGGCTTTTGAGGCTGCCTCCCAGACCAGTTCACTGAAACTGGATTCTAAATCTGCAAGCCCCAGACAAGCCCAACTACTTCTGCACAGTCCATTAGACTTTATAATGTGTCTACAGTAGCCCAGTTGTGGATTTGGTGGTTATTTCCCTGGATGCAGAGAAATGGTTCAACTACACTTGTCAGTGATGGGGAGGGGAGAGTTAATGACATATTTGGAAAGAAGGGCTATACATCATCTACCTTGGCCTTCAAGGCTGTGGGAGCACGAGAAGTGTTCAGCGATTTATCCATTGGACAGCCTGAAATGATATATTGCCTAAAATCCACTTTTTCTCCAATGTTATGCAACTGCAGATTTGGTATATATAAGTTAGGGGCTGGGGGATCTGCTCTTAAATGGAGGCGTAGGGGCTTGCCAACTGCAAAAAAAAAAAAAAAACTTATGCCATTGTTCTGTTCCTTTTTCAATGTTTTATCCCTCAAGGAAATGCCATTCACTACATAGTCCTTAATCCAAGGCTGTTAACTGCCAGATTCATGTACCCAAATACCAAGGCAAAGTCCTCGAAATAAGTAGAGGACTTAAGTGAGAAAGTACAAGATGAAACTGCAAAAACTGAAATTCTACTACCTCTCCAAGTGGCTCCCATATTGCAGAGCATATTATTAAGTGTGGCTCTGATGCAGTCACTGTGACATTCAGGGCAGCTGTTACAGACTCAACCATGATGTAACACACCTGGCTGATGATCTAGCTATTAATGGAAAATGTTAAAGGGGGAATTACTCAGAGTTCCCCTTGACAAAGATTTATTGTTAGGGAGCCTCATACCAGTTGCCTTTAAACAGTTGGAAGAAAGAAACAAAAGACATGCAGAGGTTATCGAATCCCATTCATCAGGTTACACCCACAGCTGGATTCCTCATTCATCAGGTTACCCCCACAGCTGGGTTTCTCATTCATCAGGTTACACCCACAGCTGGGTTCCTCATTCATCAGGTTACACCCACAGCTGGGTTCCTCATTCATCAGGTTACACCCACAGCTGGTTCCTCATTTATCAGGTTACACCCACAGCTGGGTTCCTCATTCATCAGGTTACACCCACAGCTGGGTTCCTCATTCATCAGGTTACACCCACAGCTGGGTTCCTCATTCATCAGGTTACACCCACAGCTGGGTTCCTCATTCATCAGGTTACACCCACAGCTGGGTTCCTCATTCATCAGGTTACACCCACAGCTGGGTTCCTCATTCATCAGGTTACACCCACAGCTGGGTTCCTCATTCATCAGGTTACACCCACAGCTGGATTCCTCATTCATCAGGTTACACCCACAGCTGGATTCCTCATTCATCAGGTTACACCCACAGCTGGATTCCTCATTCATCAGGTTACACCCACAGCTGGATTCCTCATTCATCAGGTTACACCCACAGCTGGATTCCTCATTCATCGGGTTACACCCACAGCTGGAGTCCTTGCCCATTATCCTACTACATTAAAAGATACAGATGGGGTAGAAGGTCCAGCCCCCCCCCCCTCCATGCAAGAGGGTTTGCTGGATTAGAGGCCATTCTTTGTGTGACCAAGGAGAGCGTCAGCACCTTAGCCCCAGTCTGCATCTTAGTGGTCTAAATGAGTCCGTGATACCAAGCAGAGCGTCAGCACCTTGGCCCCAGTCTGCATCTTAGTGGTCTAAATGAGTCCGTGGTAAAGCAAAAGATTTTTGTGGTCTCTGGGGAAACCATCCTCCTTTAAGGGGAAACTGGATGTACTGTTTGGACCTCTGGTTGGCTCTATCCAGTTCACTCCCAGTCCAATCTCCGAATTTACTCTGGACATGAGGAACATAAGGGTGTCTTGGGGGCTCTGCTACCCATCTTCTGTTGGGGGGAGTGGGGATTATGGGGTTAATATATGACCAACCCACTACCCCATTCCCCCACCCCTGCACTCAACAACACGTGTCTGAGGACATCTCTTTGTTTTGGACCACGGCTTGCCATAGGGAGCATCATTGATGGATGCCCTCCCCCCAGGATAGGCACACACCCATCAGTCCCTGCCACTGTTTCAGTCACCTGAGCTGTTATGATTATCACCCGCATACCTCTCAAATGTACAGATTTTTGACTCGTATGTTTGGTCTGTTCCTCATAAAATGCGTGGTTTTCTGGATTTTTGTGACATATCGTTGTGGACTGAGTTCAGTAAAGAATGACAGGCATTTGAGTTTTAGACTTAATTTCAAAAGATTAGATTAGATTACTACTAGGCTAACTGCCCTTTTGAGCCATTTCAAGCCTAGCCAGTTACCCTATATAAGACTCCAACCCTGCACCTTGTGTCTGTAAGGTAAGCACCTTAACCATTATACCTTCAGAAAATGTATGGTAACACAGCACCTTTTGTTCTAGCAACTTTTTAAGTTTACAAAAGCAATATTTAAAATTTGTCCTATTTTTGGGGCTTTGTCCCCCATTAGTTTTGACTTTATTCAGATTTTTTATACTAAGATGTTGAGAACTATGGTCACCTGGGCTACAGTCAGGGTTTTATCCCTCTACGTCATTAGGCCAACTAATGAAACCACTATAGCTTAATCTACCAAAACGACAAGACACCTCTGTGCCCAAAGCCGTCCTTTATGCCCAAAAGAAGTAACTGAGTCTATCTTCAAGCCATTAATCCTCCTGTGATTTTCCCAGATTATCAGAATAAAGTTTAGTACTTCTTGTACTGTACGGGTGTCCGTAGTTTACCTTAGCAGAACCAAATACTAAACGTCCTATCTGATCAATTGTTTGTTGATTTGCTGCATGAGGGAGGGATGTACAAGCATCTAAAACTCAGTCTCTCCAGGTAGATTTCATATTGCTTCCTGTTCTGATTCATAGGTAGGTACTAGGCTATCGGCCCTAGGGCCTATATAAGCCTAGCCAAACGGTACCCTGACTTTTGCCACCCAAGAAAATTATTTTCCTGTGCCCCTGTCAAGAAGTGCCACAGAAGTGATCCCCGGGGTGAATTTCCTATCTCCCATCCAATCATCAAGGTTTTTCTTGAAGAGTGCTAATGAGGAGCTTTGTTTGATATAGATAGGTAGTTTGTTCCAGAGTATGGGAAGTCTCTGGGACCGGAATCTATCCCTCCAGCATGTTCTGTTTATTGTGGTGATAAGGTTTAGGTCCCTAGAGCATGTACCTCGGAGGGGATTTCTTTACGTGTAGCATGTCCAACAGCTCTGGGTTTGACATAGCTTTGTATGTTAGGCAGAGATCGCCTCTGAATAGGCGATATGCGACAGAGTAAAGCTGGAGTTTTTTTAAACAGTCTGCATAGGGCATCTGTTTGAGGCCAGTAATCCTCTTTGTGAGGTATTTCTGTGGCCTTTCCAGTTGTTGTAGATGTCTTGTGCGGTACATACCAAAAGGGGTATTGTACTCTATAATGGGTCTAATGAGTGATGAGTAGAGGGGAACAATGACCTCTTTTTTTCCTGGATGAGAAACCTTTTGTGATGAGGTGTGCTACATAGAAGGATTTCCTGACTACTGTGGCAATGTGATTATCAAAGGAGGGTAACATGAACTTCCATGGTGGAGCCTGTTTGTGGGAAATGGCCGTGTCCAACATCTTTTTTATGTAAGCTTCAGTTTGTGGCATTTGTGTAAATGCTTTTGGGACACATCTCAATACCTTCACTAAGCACTGCAAGCTACAGTAGGTATTGGGGCACATTCTCCTTTGGGGCTGCTGCTGCAGTCAGGCGAATGTTCTGCTAACCAGGGCCATCCAGATGGGTAGCAGGCTTACCCTGTCCTGCAAATTACAGAGCATGGTCAATTTCTTATGTGATGTAAAAGTTACAACTTCGCATAATTTTCAGTTTGTAAGTTGTAGGT
>NC_056735.1:85779455-85814904 GCF_019279795.1 Protopterus annectens
ATGTCATACTCCTGTATTCCATCTTGATAAAGTCAGTACTCCTTTTACATGACAAGGGCTCCTCCTTGAAGTAGCACTGAGGGTAGCATGTGCCCATGGGATTTTAGATGTAAATTCAGGTTAATGTGAATTTTTGCATGCATTAATGAGTTGGGGGGGAGTGGAGCTGTAGGATATACAAAACGAGTCTCCAAGGGCTGGTAGCATATGGTATTTAAGGACATTAGAAGAGTTATCAGGTGACAGTGGTGTATGGGATTCACTGTAGGAGATGGCAAGGGCTGATGGGTATGAGACGTAATGCTAGGGTATGAGACGCAAGTGTTATAAGAGCATCAGGAAGGCACAGTAAGGTGTTGTAATAATGTTACAGTACAGTATGAGGCAAGAACGGTCTGTGATTTGGGGGACATAATGTCATATCAGAGTATGGGATCAAAACTGGTCGTGAAGTGTGGCAGTAGTATCCAAGGATTACATGGGCAGAGATCAGTAACTGCTTGAGTTGTCTCAGAGGTTTGTTTTGTAGTAGGGGGTCAGGGAAAAGGAAGTACTGGTGGCAGGCGGTGAGACTCACTGCTGTAAAAAGTCTCATTAAGATTTACTGGGATGTAGAGCGTTATGTCACGGTAAGAGTCAGAGGTCAGCAGTGGGGGTTTATGCTTATCGATCAAACAAAATTTCCACCGAATGGCTAGTCATTGAACAACAGCCATCGAAAGTCCATTTTATGGAACAGTTACATCATCGTAAATAAAATCAACGAATATGCATATTTGGCCAACATACACAAAAGGAAGTTAGTACACAATTACCGGTATGCTAGGGATAAGGACATCTCCCTTTTCCCTACTGTAGTGCGATCTCGGAGTTGGTCTACATAATTAGTGGGGGTGTGGGGAGAACACAGCTCCCCACATGAGGAGAATCTGGTTTACACCAGACCCTCCTCATGTGAGGGGACTTGACTCACTGTGGGAATGGGCTGTGAGTTAAATAAGCATAAGATACCTTTGTGATGCTAGGTTAAGTTGTTAACTAGGTAAGTAGGTTGTAATTTAAATGCCTTTCCATACTGCGCTTATGTACAGAGGATGGGGGTCTATATTATATCATTGAACACTTAAAGCAAATAATGAATAATCGACCCCATGTAAGTGAAAGCTTACAATCTCGAAAGTTCAAAATCGCTGTTCCAAAAAAAAAAAAAAAATTTAAACCCTACTTAAATATATCAACTCCGAGATCGCACTACAGTACCAAAAACAGCAAAGTAACGGAGGTGGCCAAGCAAATTCTTTCCCTGGGAAAGAATTCACTTAAAAGCTGCTTCACTATTTTGCCTATCGAATGCGTCTTCGGTCATCTAATAGGAACCCGAGGATGGAGATAAGGTCACAGAAACATTAACAGTTCAGCATGAGTTAAACTGCAGCTTGCAAACTGTTTAAATGATTTGGAGCAATACTGTGTGTTGGTATGTAGATATCCGTCCGGAGCTGTCGATCTGTGATCTAACGTGACTGACAGTTGTATGTATGTGCAGCTGACCAGTTCGACAGTAGTTTAGCTTCAAATTACCCTAATTTTTTTTTATTTTTAATGTCATTTTGCATGAAATTACTAGTGGATGGAGCAACTGTATAAAAAGCCCTCTCAGCATTATTTTGAAATAATACACCATGCGTCTGTGATCTTAAGGGGTTGTTGTGTCTTTCGGCTTTTCCCAGTTAGGAGTCGCCACAGCGGAACTCCGGTCCAGTAATGATTGGCAGTAGATTTTTACGTGCCGAGTTGCCAGCCCTGATGCACAGTGCACAACCTTCAACGAAGGTATGCCCATTCACGCATGTCTCCACACAGAAGATGCTCTAGCTGAAAATCAAACAGGACAACATCTTACTGTGAGGCGATAACGCTACCGCAGCACCACCACCGCAGTGGGTAATCACTTGAAATTATTTTTGACGTGTAAGGGGACAGTAGGATATATGTCTTTGGGTCCCATAGTATTCCCATGATTCGTTATGTTTGGATGTCACGGTATTCCATTCCATACTATGTAATAATGGAAAAGGGTCTGTGTGTGTGTCGTAGAAGGACGGAGCCCTGCCTACGACTCTGGTAAGTGAGGTTCAGTTAGCTGCCCCAACACTGGAGAAGGCAATGAGGGGAAGGGAGAGGAATGAAGGGGGATGCACCTGCCAACCTTTCTTGGGGTGGGGGTGGAGATGATATACTAGGGAAGAGTGTAGTGGCCATTTTGCCATTTATTATTGGAAAGCACAATAAAGTCCATTCCAGATCAGAACGCTGGTGGGATTGCAGTAGTTGCAGCATGGACTGTTAGTGCCCCATTGCACAATCCTTGAGGATGGAGCCCCTTGGGGGCCCCCCATACAGGCATATCATTAAGGAGGTATGGGCACTTGCCAACCTGCTACTGACATAAGGGTGTACAGAACTTAAAAATCTGTCTGCAGTGGAACAAATTCTGTCTAGTAAATGCAGCCCTCAACCATGGTGGCCTGAGTGCAATGAATGAGCCACTTCAGTGACCAGGAAAGATCTGATGGCCAGCAGAGGGTGGCACAAAAAGATGAAGTTAAAAAAAAATACAAGGTCTGGATGCAGTAGGGCAAAAGTCAGCACAAGTGGGAAGTGAGGCAGTGAGGTACAGGTCAGCAAGGAATGATGGTGATTTTGTTTTTTTGAAGTAGAGTACAGTTGACATGAGGTGTTTGGGAGTTGGGTATTTACAGGGTAGAGAAGATGCTGTGTTGTTGAAATAAGTCAATTTCGCTATGACATGAGAGGAAGTAGAAGAAGGCTTATGAGTTCATTGCGACTGAGTACACAAATCGTCCGGCTTTCCTTACCTTGAAGTTTCATTAACACTGCACTGCAGTGATTTGGAAGTTAAAGAACTGTGCCGTTATATATGGTGAATCACAACTAATGTTTACTTTTCTTCTAAAACGTTTGGGTAGTGTTTGAATATGCTAATTTACAGATAGCAGTTTATATCATATCTGTAAGGAAGCCACATCTAATAGGGGTGTCACATTTAGGCTTTGTGGGGAAGAAAAATTACTGTCAAAGTGTTTCCTTTTCACTTGTCCTCGTAACACACCCTGTACTAAATGTATTGTATACATTCTAGAAAGTTCATCAGAACAGTATGCTGCTGATGATGACCCTGTACAGTGCTTACCCACCAGCTTTCCTTTAAATTGGTGTTTGTGTAAATGTGTCCGTTTGTGTTGCTTAAGAGAGGAGTGGTACTGTGAAAAAATCTAAACATTTAATTCTTATTTGTCTGTGTTTGGAATGCAGTCAGACAGTTTGGACTTCCTTGTGTGTAACCATATTTTCTATTAGGTTTGTTATCTTTCTTCCTGTCTTTGAGTAGTATGCATTATTGTCTTATCTCAACAGTGATCATTGAAAAAATACATTTCTGGTATAGAGTGGGCATGTTTTGAATGGGTTATATCATCTCTGTGATAGTCTGGGTTTTCGCTTGACGTTCTGGTTTTTTCCATCTTTCCCAAAGTAGGCGTCCTGATTACTTTCGTGTGTGTGTGTGTGTGTGTGTATATACCTGTGTTTGCGTGTGTGTTGTGTATGTACAGTGATAGGCTGGCATCCTGTCCAGAATTAACATCTCAGCCTTGTGCACAGTGAGGATTGTCTCCAACTACACCTTGAACCTGAAATGCGCAAAACAAGAATGTGAGAAAGAATGTATTTTGTTTTCTTTTTCTGTAAGCCTCATTTTTGTTCAGTACCAGTTTCCTTGTTTGTTTTTTTATAGTGCAGATGACCTTGCGTGAATATGCTGCACATCCCGATGGTATTTTGCATCATTTGTTTAAAGCACTAAAGAATGAAGCTGGCTTTAGTACTGTACTGTGGTCTGCTTGTGCTAATAAGCATGTATTTTCTGAAGTAAAATGATCAGTGAATTGTTCAGCTATGGAGTTGTTTAAAATAATTCCATGAAACCAAAATGCTTTCTGTGCACTTGAGTTCTTCTGTCCCTTATTGGAACTATGCCAGTTGCTGTAGCGAGATATTTTGTGTTGTTTTTCATCCATCCTTGCTTGACAGCCTTTATCTTCACATCTGAAGTTTTTATCAGAATACTTTGATAATGATATTATCAAGTCAAAGGAGCATTAAATAGTTTTTCATGTACTCTGTCCCTTTTGGTCATAAACTACTTAGTTCTTTTCCTAGGTTCTCTTTCATTTGTCTGTGCTTGTGTTCTTCGGTTGAGGGATAGGAGATGTACATGTTTTGTTGAATTTGTATACTTAATTTCTTTGAATGTTATGCCTTAGTTTTTTTATAGCAGTTGTTCCCTGTTATGGTTTAGCTGTAATGTGTTAGCATTTTCTAAGATGTTATTGCTTTCAGACTGTACTAATGCCATCTCTGATGTATTGGGATAGATGGTTGCAATGAATAAAAATTGTTCTGCTAATGTATTTATAACATTTTGAAATTCACCAGTTATGATGCAGTGCTAAAATAACAACTAGGTGAGGGCCCTTCAGGTAATTTAAAGGTGAAATTCTTTAAACCTTGTACACTGACCATGCAGTCATGGTAGAATGCAGTTACCAACTTTGGTTCTGTGTAAGAAATGGCCGAGCAATTCGATACAAGGCAGAGAAGTACTCTGTGGAATTGTAAACATGTAGAGTTAATTTTACGAAATGTTCTACAAACTGTCGCATCTTACTGAACCAGCTGTACTAAATGAGTTTTCAAAGGACTTTACAGAGTCCAGCGGTGGAAGTAGCATTTTTCTGGATTAGAGAGAGCAATAAACAAGGGGACACTGTTTGTATATACATCAGCAGTGACACAGGAAAACAACAGCACATTTTTCGTTGGTGAGGGAGAACAGGCAGACATGGTGAACAACTCTTTCTGAAGAGCTTAAAGCTCTGAAAATCAGTAGAGGAATTTAAGCCTACTGAGGCAGGTATTTGAGTGATGACAAAAGCTAGGCTAGTAGTTACCCGAATTTAAGAGCAGAACATACAGGGCAGGCATGTGGGTAACTTAGGTTTGCCAATTGATTACCATCTTGTATTAGTGTTTGTGTTTCTAGGCTTGTGACAGTGCTTAAACCTTGCAAATACACGGTTACATTTGCAAGCAACTTGAAGTCTATCCACAAATGTTCACATGCTGTTGTGGGCAAATACAGAAGTATGTTTTCCAAATGTGGCAGAGACATGCATTAAAAGCCAGGTTACCACTCAGGGTGCAGGTCTTAGAGTTTCACTTGAAGTATGCGGGCTTTAGGCTTGAGCAATGAAACCTTGTGCTGGTATATCATCTCACTACACAGAGTAAGGTGTCATGTTTGGAACAAGAAATGGGAAATTGTATTTGAATGCAGAGTTACTATATGCATGTAGTAACTTCTCAGAGTTCACAGAGTGTAATGGCAGTCAGCTTTAAGACATCATCTGTAGGTAGATGTGTGCAGTGGAATTTGTGGCTTCTAGTGTTTATTTTAAGAAGTACCATATGCCGTAATCCATTCCTGCTACAATGTGTTGTCCCATGTTTATTTTAAGCAATACTCTATACTGTTAATCTGTTTCCAGTACAGTGTTAATGTTGGCACAACTGTAGCTTGGTGAGATGTCTTTAGATTGCAGAATGCTTTAGTGGTTGGGCAGCGTCTTACAATCTCATCTCCCCTTCATGTTCAGTTCTTTAAGATCTGAACTGTAAAAGCAAAAACATGGTTAATGTAAGTGCATTCTTATGCCATTAGTGACTTGCAGCAGTTTTCAGAGAGACAAGTATGGAAGTGTTTATTAAACAGTCTCGCTCATATTGAGTATGTCCTAGACCCCGACATTTTCTAAAACCTTTAATCAGATCACAGAAGTTTGAAAAGAGTGGGGGTGGGAGGTACCATTATGAAACGAAGTCCAACTAAGACAGTTCAACAACTTTCTTTTACATGCACTTTTTGGCCTGTTCCTCAAAATTTGTGGTTTTCTGGCAAATGACTGAGAATTGAAGTCGTTAAATAATGACATACTTTTGAGTTTGACTTCATATCCTCCAAAAATTGCATGCGAACACAAATCCTCGTATTTTTTATTTTATTTATTTTGACATTTGATGACCAGGAAAGTCCAACTGGGTCAGGAACCCATTTTAAGCTGAGGCTTGGGGAGAATAGCTCCTACAAGAGAAAAAGTAACAATACCAGTAAAGTATTACATTAAAAATTGTGGATAATATTAACAAAGAAAGAAAAAAAAAATGCTTGACGATAGCTAGTATGTACATTATACCAGGTTAAGTTGTATATACCATTGACATAGAGATACTGCAAATCAAAATTTCTGTTGCTGAGGTTCTTGAAATTTAGGGTGTTATCTTCATTCAAAATAGACAAGGAGTGAGATAGGAGAGAGAGGCGTGATGAGATGAAGTATATAGGAAATTGGAGAGGTGTAGTAGAGGGGATTTATTTGGGATAGGGTGTTGGAAAAGAGATGAGAGAGGGACATGTGGTTGCGTAGAAAATATCAAGGTAAGAGTGCGGTGTATGAGAATAAAGGGGAAATGTTAGTGCAGGGTACGGGAGATGTAAGGGTGGATGACATGATGAGTGAAAGGTATAGGGTGCATAGAAGTGAAAAGAGAGTTTGTAATTGGAATAGGAGAAGGTTATGGTTTGGTTTTTCAGTAAGGGCAGATATGCAAGTTACGGTGGTTTTTTAAATGTAGGCTTAAATTTCATGGGATTGTCTGTAGCTCTGATATTTGTAAGTAATGCATTCCATAGTTTTGCAATAGTATGGGAATGCAGACATTGTCCAGCTCTTATTTGGTTTGCGTACAGCTACTAGTTTTGTATCTTCAGAACAGAGAGTTCTGGTAGGTATGTAAGTTTGTCGAATAGAGTTTAAGGCAAGACAGCTTTCTGGTTTGTGTTATTTTATGTGCGATTGATAGTTGCAGATAGTCTAGATGATGAGGGAGTTCAACCAGTTAAGTTCAGCTAGAGCTGTGCAGTAGTTTATGCGGTAAGATGCACCTGAGGCAAATTTAATTATTTTGTTATAGCAGGACTGAAGTTTACTTTTTAGTGGTATATGAAGGTTAGTGAAAATGGGAGAACATATAATAGAGAGGGGAGTAAATAGTTATTGGCTAGTTTGGTCTTGGTGGCTGTCTCCATGAAATTTTTGTGCCGGTAGAGCATCCATAGTTTGAAGTGTGACGTTTTAATAGCATTATGTATGTGTGGTCAAATGTAAGTTTATTGTCTGTTGTGATTCCTAATAGTTTAGTGTTGGTTACAGTTTCAATCTCTGCATTGTTCTGTGGGTATATTTTAAAGTTAGATGAAAATGTTTTAGGTGTGAAAAGCAGTTTCGTTTTATTGGGTTGAGCTGTAATTGTGCCTTGTTGAGCCATATTTCGATGGAGGAAAGGGCGACTTGTGTTATTTGATAAAGGTGTGCTATGCTATTTGAGGAAGAGATGATGGTAGAATCATCAGCATGTTGGATTAATGAGCTTTGATGGGAGGTGGTGTGTAGATTATTCATGAAGATGTTAAAGAGGAGGGTCCGAGAATGGAGCCTTGTGGTACTCCTTTTTTGTTAGTTAAATATTGTGAGAGACAACCTTGCCATTTTACACATTGCTGTCTGTCTGATATTGGTAAACCATTGTTGAGAGGGTTGTGAAAGACCCAGAGAGAAAGTTGCTGTAGAAGTTTGGGGTGTGGGACCCCATTCCAAGACCTTTGACAGATTTAGTGGTATTACTGAGGTTATTTGGCGAGATAATCTAAATGAAAACAGATACTCAGTCAACACGGCTTAAGGACATGGATTTTATTCAATAACAAAAGATAAGGGTAAGTGCTTTTGCGATTTACAAATCACTTCTTCAGACTAAGTACAACAGAGTCTCTAGGTATTTAAAGTTTTTGTGCATGCAGAGATTCTTCAAATCCCCACCTCTGACATTTTCACTGACTAACTCGAGTACAAAAAATAGTCAGTGAAAATGCCAGGGGTGGGGATTTGAAGAATAGAACAGAGTTGATGGAACAGAAATGGATATTGAATCTTTCTGCCGATAGACCTCCTGGTATTAATGATTCTCTCTTTAAAACCAGCTCTGCATGCACGAACACTTCACCTTTGGTGTTGTAGTGGAATGTAACTGATTTGTTCTTATTATTTTTTGCAGTGTTTTTGTTTTTAAAGAGTTTTTTTTTACTGTGTTGTATACTATGGTTTGTGGATTTGGCATTTATTTATTTATTGACATTTGTTGACCGGGAAAGTCCACTGGGCTTGAGACCCATTTTCAGTGGAGGCCCGAGGAGAAAAGCTCCAAGTTACATGAAAATCATTACATGGATTTGTAAGGAAACAAAATTATAAAGTAAGTGAAATAGTACAGATAACTATCTAAACAGCAAATATGTTGTAAAAAGGCACAATACAGTAACGATGGAACATTAGCATGTAGGAAAATTATGCAGTTAGAAATATTTAACAATACAGCTCAATTTTTTTTTTGGGGGGGGGTTAGAATTAGAGAGTTAAACTTAAAGGTAAGACAGATGTAGTTAGAATCTTATAGCTAGGTAGTGGGGATATGTAGATTATAGGTGGCATATATAATGGTAGTATTAAAAGTTGAAAGTGACAGAATGTGTTAAGATGGTTGTACTGGTGTGTGGACTATGATACTGAAGATTAGGGATAACACATATGGTGTAACAGCATAACATATACATATAAGTATATTTGCTATGTGAAACAGTTTTGCTAGATTAAGGTGGCTGTGGATATGTGTTGCACGTGCAGCTTGGGTTATCAGTGAGATGTTTTAGTTTCCTTTAAAAGGAGATTGTGTTGCTAATTCTGTAAGTGACGATGGGAGGGCATTCCACAGCTTAGTTATGGAATGGGAATAGAGGCAGCTACCTCCTCTTTTACTAGGTAGAGCATAGATTTTTGGATGGGACATAAAGTTCAATGATATTTTTCAGGGAAGGGCAATGATCGGGTTTATAAACGAGTTTATGGGCAAAGGTAAGTTGTATGTAATGTAGGTATTGTGCAAATTCTAGCCAGTTTAGTTCTTTAGTGGCCTGGCAGTGGTGGGTGCGATTCGGTGATGCGAATTTTACAATCTTTATAATAACAGGACTGCAGTTTGTGTTGCAAAGAGCTGATTGGTGAAGATAGGAGACCCATATAGTAAGGAAGGGTGGAAGGAGAAGACTTTTTGAAAGTTTTATTCGGATGGATTTGTCCAAGTATTGTTTGTTTCTGTAAAGTTTGCATAATTTGAAGTGAGTCTTTTGTATTGTATTATTAATATGCAAGTTAAAACTAAGTTTGCTGTCAATAGTAATTCCTAGCAGTTTGGCCTGATTTACTAACTCTATTGGGGTTTTGTTTATGGAGAATATATTAAAGTCTGTGGGAACAGGTTTACATGCAAAGATGAGTAGTTTAGATTTATTAGGGTTAACTAATAGCTGTGATTGGTTTAGCCAGAGTTCTGTGGATGTAAAGGCCTGTTGTGTTAACTTTTGGAGGTCAGAGAACTTATTGGAGGTACAGATTATGGTTAAATCGCCTGCATATTGTATGGTAGTACAGTCAGTGGGAACTTTGTTTTGGTCATTTATAAAAACGTTGAATAGTAGGGGTCCCAAGACCTGACCCATGGAGCTCTCCTATGTTATTTGGGAGAAAGCTAGAGAGGTTATTCTGCCATTTTGTGGATTGCTGTCTGTTTTCCAAGTAACTAGTAAACCAGGTTAGGGTGGCATCGGAGCATCCTAGTGATTGTATTTGCTGGATAAGTTTGATGTGGGAGACTGTGTTGAATGCTTTTGAGAGATCCAGTAACAGGACTGATGTAAGTAAGCTACTGTCTAGGGGCATTATAGATGTGATTTGTGAAAGAGACTAGGGCAGTAATGGTACTGTGGGATGGTTGAAAGCCATGTTGTGAAGGGGATAGTAGGTTGTTGCTGGTAAGATATTCAACCAGTTTGTGGATGCAGTTTTCCATTATTTTAGATAGAGGGGACAGTATGGAAATGAGCCTAAACTTAGACAGGTCATGAGGGTTTCCACCTTTATGAAGTGGGGTGATTATTGATTTTTTTTCCAGAGCTGGGGGACTGTGCGTTCTGCAAGTGATCAGTTTATAAGGATACTTACTGGGAAAGAGACTAGGGCAGTATATTGCCTTAGCACTAATTTTGAGGTATTCTGGGGGAAGATTATCAGTGGATAAGGAGCCTGGTTTCAATTTGCCAAGTAATGTTTGTATTTGAGAGGTTGCTACAGGTTGGAAGTTAAAAGATGGTATGGAGCTAATATTGCTTTGAGGTATGATGGATGGGTTAATGGGGGTTGGGGTATTGCCTGCATTTACTAATGTAAGGATAATATCAATAAAGTTTTTATTAAATATTTCACTGATTTCAACTGGGCTTTTGTCTGGAAGTGGAAATGGGTTTTGGGTGCTGCCAGCATATATAAACTGTTCATTTAATCATATTGTTTTTAGGTAGTTGTAAGGCGTGTATTTTCTATTCTTAGAGCTTCAGCTTTGATCTTTGATTGGTTACAGTTGCTTTAATATCCTGTTAGTCTCTGTTGTATGTAGTCAGAGGAAATGATTTGTAAATCGTGAAAGCGCTTATTCTTATCTTTTGTTATTGAATGAAATCCGTGTCCTTAATTCTTGTTGACTATCTGTTTGCATTTAGATTATCTTTTTGTTTTGTGGTGCTTAATCGTTATCCGGTGTCTCAATCGGCTTTTTATTTCTGTTATTTGGCCAGAGTCTGTAGCTTTAACAATATTCATAAAGGAATGAGAACAGTGACCCTTCTATGTGCTGGCCTAAAGCCGTGATGGGTGGGTGTAAGAAGACTGCTATGGATAAAGTGGTTTAGTAGTTGTTTATGTACGCATTTTTCCAGCAGTTTGGATAGAGGCGATATTAGGATAACAATGGGGCAGTAATTAGTTCATTAGATTTTCCTCCTTCGTGTAGAGGGGTTATGGTAGATCTCTTCCAAAGGGTGGGGACATGGGGCTGTGATGGATCGATTGGTAAGAATACTGACAGGATAAACAGTTTCATCTGCAGCAAGTTTCAGGTATTCTGAAGGGAGATTATCAGAGGAAGGAGAACATGGTTTTAGTTTGAAAATAAGTTTACAACTAAAGGTAGTCGATACAGGTTGTGGAGGGAAAAGAGGAGACTTAGTTGTGGAAATGTTTTAGTGGGGAGGGAAGAAGTGTTTTTGTTGGATGTTTGACAAAGAGGTGGAATGAGATTGTTTGTAGAGTTAGTATTTGTGGTATTAGTAGAATGTTTAATTAATTTAGCTGTGCTGTCTATAAAGTGGGTATCAAACATATCTGCTGTTTGGGATTATTCCAGCATCTTTCTAAGTTTATAAAAGCAATATTTAAAATCTGCCCCTATTTTTGAGTCTTTGTCCAGATTTCATTTACTAAGAGGTTGAGAGGTATCTGGTTAAATTAGGAGCATTATCTGGTTAAATTAGGAACACTATCTGGTTAAATTAGGAGCATTATCTGGTTAAAAGAGTTGTTCAGAGTCGCACAGCAGGCAAATGCAAGTGGGAGCAGCCTATTACCACCTCTGTGCTAACTGCCACCTTTCATTAGAAATATCTGTATATTAGTTTCTTCTTAAAAGACATTTCCTAATGTCATTTGTCCTATATAATTAACTAAAAACGAGAGAAAGGGGATGGAGGATGTGATATACAGATGTGATTTATAAAGAGACCAGTCGATGCTGCCGTGCATTAGTTATTTATTTATGTACTTTATTATTTAGGAAATGAAGAGGCACACATGTACTGCTACTGTTCTTTAAAATATTTTATTATTTATTTATTTTTTTATTTTAAATTTGTTTACCGGGATAGTCCAACTGGATACATGTCCATTTTCAGTAGAGGCCCGGGGAGTTAAGCTCCAAGCTAGGACAATGAAATGAACACAATAACATCTAAGGATAACATGAGCTAGTTAAAAACTATTATCAGTATGTATAACAGGTTATCACAGTAAAATGTACAGTGCAGAATACAGGCATAACAAAGGATGCCAGTACAATCTAAATTTGCAGTGCAGAATACAGGCATAATAAAGTAATGCAAATACAATCAAGGTAGTCAATAGATAATTAGTAACATAGATTAAAAAGGAAGGAGTTGCTTTTAATGAGTAGACTGGTTAGGAAGAGTAGAGTATATAGAGACACTTAGACTAGTCAGGTTTAGAGCATGGGCATAACCAGTGTGTATTGAGGAATACTTTCAATTTGCTTTTGAAACAGGATAGTGAGGAAAGTGTGGAGAGTTCATTTGGAAGGAGGTTCCAGGCTTTTCCAACTACATTAGAAAAAAGGGAGTAACCAGCTTTATTGTTTGTTTTAGTGGTATGTACTAGAAGTTTCTGAGAAGACCTTAAGGATTCCAGGTTTTTATAGGGAGTGATTAGTGTGGAGAGAATAAGTGTTTTGGAAGGTTTGTGAAGAGTGTTGTGGGCTATAGTTAGCTGATGGAATTTAATTACATTTTGTAGTTCAAGCCATCCTAGCTGCTCTAAATTGAGGCAGTGATGGGTTCTAAATGGGTTTCCTGTTGCAAATCTGGCAATATTATTGTAGGACATTTCCAATTTGCTAAGATTATTTTTAGATAGGTTAGTAAAAATAGGTGAGGCATAAAGAAGAGAAGAGATTAGATGAGTGTGTGCTATTGTGGTTCGAGCTGAAGGTAGGAGAAAGGATTTTATCCTATAGAGAGAGCCTAGCTTTTTGTTGACAGTTTTTATAGTATTGTTAATATGGATGTCAAAGTTCAGATTATTGTCAATGGTGACTCCTAATAGTTTGGTGGATGGTTCAGGGGATATAATGGTTTTATTGGTAGAGTTAACTGAGAAATCCAAAGGAGGGGATTTCTTAGTAGGAGAGAAAAGGAGGAGTTTAGTCTTTTCGGGGTTTAGGAGTAGGAGAGAAAAGGAGGAGTTTAGTCTTTTCGGGGTTTAGGAGAAGGCATCTGTGTGTGAACCATTGCTCAACTGTGTTAAATACTTGCTGGGTAAGATAGAGAAGTTCAGAAGGGGAGGGGGCTGAGCATATCAGTGTAGAGTCATCCGCATATTGTATGCATTTAGCTTGGGGGATGGTAAGGTGAAGGTCATTGATGAATATGGAAAAAGTAGAGGTCCAAGGATGGACCCTTGTGGGACTCCAAGGTTGACAGGCAGGTGAGTAGAGAGAGACTTGTGCCATAGTACGGCCTGTTGTCTTTTATCCAGGTAAGACTGGAACCATTTTGTGGATGTATCTAGTGACAAGGATTTCAGTATAGTGATGAGAATTTGGTGATTTACCATGTCAAAAGCTTTAGACGGGTCAATGAATAGGGCTGAAGAGAGTTTAAGGTTGCGGTTGTTGTTGATACAGTCCGTGAAGGAAAGAAGGGCGGTAGTAGTGCTATGTGAGGGTCTAAAGCCATGTTGACAGTTGGCTAGTAGGTTATTTTGTATTAGATGGTCAAGCAATTGTTTGTGGATACATTTTTCCATGATCTTTGCTAGAGGTGAGAGGAGGGCAATGGGGCGGTAATTGGAGAGTTCAGTGGGTTGACCTCCTTTGTGATAATATCTTATCACAGACGTATTAAAAGATGCACTCTCTGGACAGGAGCTACTTTCCTTAAAAGCACTTTAACTGTCACCCAGACCATGTTGTTTCTAGTGGCAACACAGAAAAAGTACAAGTTTGTAATGTTTTGATAGCTACATCTGGGCATAGACTACATGCAGTGGCTTGCTGGGAAAAGTTTCTGCCCCACCCTTGTTCTAGTCATTTGCTGTCTATGTGGAATTTGCGTGCCCTTCTTAAGTCTGTGTAGGGTTGCTCTGGCTACTTTGTTTTCCCTCCCACCTTTAAAAATCAGGTGGTTGATTGGTCGCCACAGTCTGTCGATATTTATTACTGATACCTATGGCATTGTGGTCCAAGTCACAGCTGAAAATGGTCCACAAAGGACCAGTTCAATTACACACACAAACAGTTAAACAAAGCGTATTGTTATGGTAATGGGTACAAATTCAGTTCACAGTGTTCATCTAGCATTCTACTGTGTAATCTTTGTTTACCTGACTGTCTGGTCAGTTGTACCTCTGGTATGTGTAAGGGTTACATTTCTTTGTTGCATAAAGAGGTCGAAAATCCACCTTTTAGAAGAAATACTTTTGTTCTGCCATGATTTGCCATCACTGATGTTTTTAATAGCTACTTTTGAGCTTATTCACACTGGCATTACCTAGTCTACAAAATGAACTGACATTACCAGCATACCAAATGCTTACTTGTTGTAAAGAACAAACGTACAGTGTATTAAACTGCAAACTGAGACCTCACCATCTTTGTATAGATGTTCAGCACAACACCTCTACCCAGTGTCTGGCAGTTAGAGCAGAGGGTTAATGGTGAGTTGTTCCTGTGGTATAGAGTTCCCTCAGCACTCTTTTGTCTAATGTGTGACCTTGAGCAAGTCACTCCACCAGACAGTACTTGGGGCAACTGGGAATTTGGCCTAGCCTTTTTGCTGGCTCCTGGGAATGCAAGCCTCTTAGCTGCCTTTGAACCACATGGCACTGACTTGAAGGGTGCCTAGTCCTTCAGAATCCCAATGTCATGAACTCCCTTTGTTTTCTTTAATTTTCCAATGCCTGCGTTATTCTGTCCTGTTCAGGTTCATGGAGGATCTGAAGTCTGTTCTGGCACTCATTGTGTATTGGCAGATTACCATTCCTGTGTGGAACTCCAGTCCACAGCATGAGGCTTGCACACTGCTCACCTGCAAACTCTCTCCTGGGCACCAGTGGAACTCCAGTCCACAGCATGAGGCTTGCACACTGCTCACCTGCAGACTCTTTCAAGCGCACCAGTTTACCTGAAGCCCTCATTTTGTTTACATGGTGACTCCCCTCAGTTCATGTGCCTCTTTACAGAGTAGATCCCAGAGCACTGTCCAGTTAAGTGAGTTGTTTGGAGTCACACAGGAGGCAAATGAAAACCAAGAAAGTCAAACCCAGGACTGCAGAATAAAGCTTGGTAGAAGCTCATGGCCGTAATCCACTACACTAAACTGTTGTACTTTCCTTACCTGCAGTAAAGAAAATGTACTGTATTAAAATGCAAATAAAAAAGTCTCCCCAGCCTTCCATTGTGTTTACCCATGTGCCATGTAATAGTGACCGTAGGCTGTCCAGTCCTCCAAAGTTAATAGGGAGTGTGGGCTGCCCAGTTCTCTAAGGTTGTATACCTATTTCTGGATACTGACAGTTACCCAGTACACCAGTGTTTGTCATATATGAAACAGACCCCCCCCTATTGTAAAACGGTTTCAGTGAGGTTTCTCAGCTCCGTGCTCTTCAGCATACATTTGGAAAAGTAATGTGAACCTGCCCATCACTTGACAGCTTGTCCACACATTTTCAGCAGGTGATTTATGGGACCATGCACCTCATGATTTAATTCTGTCCTGAAGAATAATTTCACAGACCCTACGCAAAAATCGGCTTTTAGTAAACACTTCAGCTTGACTACCCCTATATCTTATAGAAAAACATAGTTCTAAAATGAGTGTATGTAATACATGGGCCAAACATAATATGAGCAGTTAAAATGGTGACATGCCATTTAATTTGATTAATACAGCCTTATAACTATGGCCATTTGTAGTACTTTCTTCCAAAGTATAATATATCACATGTTTACATCTGTTCATGTATGAACATTTGCTATAGTTGAAATTCAGGTCAGAATGTATTACTTCACATTAAAAAGGCAGTTTGCTGTTGCATCACAGAAAGTCCCCATGAAATGAAAGTGTGTGCCATCTGTGTTCTTCAGGTTGAGTCATCAGAATAAAACTGCTTAATCAATGGCATTGTTGGTACTGGTAACCAGAGCCCTCACCTATGGCATTGTTGGTACTGGTAACCAGAGCCCTCACCTATGGCATTGTTGGTACTAGTAACCAGAGCCCTCACCTATGGCATTGTTGGTACTGGTAACCAGAGCCCTCACCTATGGCATTGTTGGTAGTGGTAACTGGAGCCCTCACCTATGGGATTGTTGGTAGTGGTAACCGGAGCCCTCACCTATGGCATTGTTGGTAGTGGTAACCGGAGCCCTCACCTATGGCATTGTTGGTAGTGGTAACCGGAGCCCTCACCTATGGCATTATTGGTAGTGGTAACCGGAGCCCTCACCTATGGCATTTTGGTATGGGAAACCGGATCCCTCATCTATGGCATTGTTGGTATGGGAAACCGGAGCCCTCACCTATGGCATTGTTGGTATGGTAAACCGGAGCCCTCACCTATGGCATTGTTGGTATGGGAAACCGGAGCCCTCCCCTATGGCATTGTTGGTACTAGTAACCAGAGCCCTCTGACTTTAGCAGTTGAGTATTTTCTTTCAGAACTTGCAGTTGAAGTATTTATTCAGAGTTTTCCTGTTTCATTCCCAAGTCAGAATGCATTTTTCATTTTCAAAAGGAGATTTTTTTGCTTGCTTTACATAAGTACCATCTGTCTATAATATGTGGACATTTCTGCTTCTTGTGTTCATGAGGTAATACACTCTGACAATAGCTTATCTTAGCCACAGTTTTTTCATGCATCCTTCCAAATTTGTCTGTAATCTCAGATCCCATACCAACCTGTTTCTTACAGATTTATCTTTTAAAATTAAATTTGGTGTCTGCTTTTTCTCCTAGCACTGAATTATCCATGAAAATTTCATTTCATCAAACATTATTTCATCATTCAATGTACTTTTGTATTTTCAAGTCCAGTTGTTGCATTGCACATGTTGCTCAGTTTTCTTTTTCCTCCTTTATAACAACTGCCCTTCCACTCGCGAGTATTTAACCCTTGATCCTTTTAGGCATTTCTCATATGTCCTTCCATGTGCTGTGGCTTCTGCTTGCCCTATAAGGCCTATCTTTTCTCCTTTAATACTGGATGTACTTAATCTCTTGGGTCTGCATTTCGCATGTAGCTCCCAGGTCACCTCTTGGGTTTGCGTTCCACATAGCTCCCAGCTCACCTTTTGGGTCTGCATCCCACAATGCACTCCATCTTTCCGCTTTATTTTTTTTGTATGTTTCCTGTCTCATGACCACTACTAGGCATGACTGTGCCCACTAGTCCCTTTACTTCCACTACTTGGTCAATAGCATGGGTCATGGCCTTCTTGTAGTCCAGGGCAGAGGATGTTTTCTAAGTGGCCACACCAGAATGCTGCAGGTGTAGCCGCTGAGGGTTCTTCCAAAGAGTGTGTAGTTCCATGCACCATGATACATGTGCACAGGACAACCCTACTTAGAGCAGTTTTTCCTTCTTTGCTTTAGGCATCCCTGGGGAGCAGTAGGACAGTGGCAGTCCATCCCGTTGGAGGAGTTCAGCCAGCTGGGGTCATTTATTTATATCCCCTCGGCTGCAAGTCATGTGCCTAGAGTAGTCTTTGAACCCAGGTGTTTGGCCTCACAGGTGAATGCCATACATCCATAGTTTTCATCTTGACTTGCTGTTAATTAACTGCTGTTATAGTGTGCTAGTTTTTTGGTGGGAGGGCCATCGCAGTGGCACTGAAGCCCAGGCAGAGGGCCCAGGTGGAGCCGCTGCAGGTGCAGATCTTAGTAGTAGTAGCAGATATTCAAATGAGAGCTTTGAAGGCAGAAGTGGAGAAGGGTTCCATGTGAACAGCAGTTGAACATGGGTCAGTCAGTCCTGAGAAAGAGGCAAGCACCATTCCAAAGGGATGGGCAATGGCATCACCTTTGGCCGAGTGAAAAGGAGTCTGGTTCAGATCCCCGAATCCGGAGTGTAGGAGACGGGCACCTCAAGGCATCCAATGTGGTGATTGAAATGATCCTGGAGAAGCTAATGGGGGTCTTTGGGAGAGTCCTCTTTTCTTTTTAAAGGGCAGGCACCCTGGAATGGGTTTGCCCCGAGAGAGGGGCCCGTGCCCTGGAAAGCTTCACGGTTCCGGCAGTGTCAGGTGAGCTTTCACCGGCCCTTGAAAATCTGGGAGAGAGGGTGTAAGTCTCATGTTGGGCCGTAGATGTATCCACAGCAGGATTCCAAGGTGAACAGCCTCTGACATGTTAAAACAATGTAGGTAAGGGAAGTTGGCAAGCTCGCCATGCCCCCCTCCTCCCAACAGGCTGGGGGGACAGTGGCAGTGACTCTGGATGTGCACCGAGCCCTTTCTGTGGATTGCCCCGGCTGTGACAGGTGCCGGTCCCAACTGGTGTCCCACATTGTAAGGCAGCTAGCAGCTGAATTAGAACTGGTGTGGACCTGGGGAAAACAACTATTTAATTAAAATAAGGCATTGTGAAGGCCTAAGATGGATGTTGATGCAATGTGATTTCTGCCCAGTGCTCTGAATGTCAAAGTGAAGAAATTCAATGAAATACGGGTAAACTGCAGGAGTAATTATGACTCTCTTAAGGTAGCCAAATGCCTTGTTAATGACTTGCATGAATGAATGAACAAGATTTCCACTGTCCCTATCTACTATGTAGCAAAACCATAGCCAAGGGAATTGGCTTGGCAGATTCAGTGGGGAAAGAAGACCCTGTTGAGTTTGACACTATTTTTTACTTCCTGTTTTCTTCCATGTAACATAATAATGCCGCAGACATTTACCCTTCCAAACTTTCTTGTATAGTCTTTGCCAAGCTGTTGAGCTTTGTCAGTTTGCCTTTTTGTTTAGGTTTGAATGCTTTTGTGTTATTACTTATTTTCCTGAGACACATGCGGAAGTAAGTACACTTTTGTACAATATGCTTGTGTAGTGAACACAGTTTAGCTGACAGATGCAAAAGGCTGAAGGCTTAGAGCTAAGAAAAGCTTCTGTAACAAAAGTGCAGAGTTTTTCTTGGTCTCTGTGGCTACATGTTGTTTTCCTGGTGGTGACAATTGCATTATATTTTGCTGCTGGGGTTTTTGCAGTGTTTCTTTGGTGGTGTTACCTGACAGTAATGGTTGCAGTTCAGTTTATTCATAGCCAAACTCTTCAGTGCATTGTTTTTTTCCCTTCTTTCCAGTAGTTTGGATTGTAGTACTGTTCTGGGGACAGACGTTACTCTGTTGTATTTTCCTGGCAACAGTTGTCAGCTTATTGTTTTTTTGATAGTTAATGGAGTATTTTCAAAGAAGTAGCAGTTTCACTGTGGTGCTGCCCCTTGTGGTGGTGATTTTCTTTGTGGCAATGGCTACATTTTGTTAGTTTCCAGGTGATAACAGTGGTTGTATTGTATTGTTTTTTTGGTGTCAGTGATCACAATATGGCATTTTCCTAGTGGCAGTGGTTACATTATGACATTTCCCAGATGGCTTTGGTTGTTTCCTTCATGCCAGAATATGCACTGGAATTTTTCTGATGGCATTAGTTGCATTTTGCTGTTTTCTTGGTGGCATTCTCCTGCTGATTTTGGTTGCAGTATGTTTTACCAGTGCGTTTTCCTGATGGTAGTGGTTTCATTGTGTTGTTTTCCAGATGGCAGTGGTTGTACTGGGACACTTTCCTTTTAGTAGTAGTATCACAGTTCTGTTTTCATGGAGACAGTATGGCATTTCCCAGATGACTGTTTGCAGTGTGTGGTTTTCCTGATGGTATTAGTTGTATTTTGCTCATTTCCTGATGGTATTGGTTGCAGTATGCTGTTTTCCTGGTTCCATTTTCTTGATGGCAGTGGTTGCAGTATGCTGTTTTCCTGGTTCCATTTTTTGGATGGCAGTGGTTGCAGTGTGCTGCTTTCCTGGTTCCATTTTTTGGATGGCAGTGGTTGCAGTGTGCTGTTTTCCTGGTTCCATTTTCTTGATGGCAGTGGTTGCAGTGTGCTGCTTTCCTGGTTCCATTTTTTGGATGGCAGTGGTTGCAGTGTGCTGTTTTCCTGGTTCCATTTTCTTGATGGCAGTGGTTGCAGTGTGCTGCTTTCCTGGTTCCATTTTTTGGATGGCAGTGGTTGCAGTGTGCTGTTTTCCTGGTTCCATTTTCTTGATGGCAGTAGTTGCAGTGTACTGTTTTCCTGGTGGCAGTGGTTGCCGCATGTTATTTTCCTAATAGAAGTGATTGCCGTGTGACATTTCTCTGACAGTAGTTCCACAGTGCTGTCTTTCTGGAGACAATGGGTAGAGTGTGACATTCCTCTGGTGACTTATTTGCAGTGTGCAGTTTTCCTGATGGCACTAGTTACAGTGGACTGTTTTCCTGATGACAGTGGTTGCACAGCAGCATTTCGCTGATTGTAGGTGTTGCAGTGTGGTATTTTCATGGTGCCAGTGCTTGGCTTTGGCAGCATTTCACTGATTGTAGGTGCTGCAGTGTGGTATTTTCATGGTGCCAGTGCTTGGCTTTGGCAGCATTTCGCTGATTGTAGTTGTTGCAGTGTGGTATTTTCATGGTGCCAGGCTTGGCTTTGGCAGCATTTCGCTGATTGTAGGTGTTGCAGTGTGGTATTTTCATGCTGCCAGTGCTTGGCTTTGGCAGCATTTTGCTGATTGTAGTTGTTGCAGTGTGGTATTTTCATGGTGCCAGTGCTTGGCTTTGGCAGCATTTCGCTGATTGTAGTTGTTGCAGTGTGGTATTTCCATGCTGCCAGTGCTTGGCTTTGGCAGCATTTCGCTGATTGTAGTTGTTGCAGTGTGGTATTTTCATGGTGCCAGTGCTTGTGTTTGGCAGCATTTCACTGATTGTAGGTGTTGCAGTGTGGTATTTTCATGGTGCCAGTGCTTGGCTTTCTCAGCATTTCGCTGATTGTAGTTGTTGCAGTGTGGTATTGTCATGGTGCCAGTGCTTGGCTTTGGCAGCATTTTGCTGATTGTAGTTGTTGCAGTGTGGTATTTTCATGGTGCCAGTGCTTGGCTTTGGCAGCATTTCGCTGATTGTAGTTGTTGCAGTGTGGTATTTTCATGGTGCCATTGCTTGGCTGCGCTGTTTTTCTTGTGTGAGTGGTTACAATGGGCATTTCCCTAATGGCAGTGATTGCACTGTACTGTTTTTCTAGTAACATTTTTAACAGTGTGATATTTCCCTGATGGTAGTAGATGGGAATGTACTGTTTTCCCAATGGCTGTGATGATGTGGGCTGTTTTTTTCTGATGGGAGTAGTGTGCCATTTTTCTGCTGACACTGTTTGCCATGAGGCATTTGTTGAAGTGCATGGTCTGCCTTGGGACAGAGTTTGTGCTGTGTTGTTTTTCTGTTGACAGTGGTTGCAGTGAGGAATTTTTCTAATGTCATTAGTTGGAAGTCTTCCTTGTGCCAGGGTTTGTACTATATTGTTTTCTGGTGGAAGTGATGTTTACAGTGATGGTTGTAGTGATGTGTACTGTTTTTTTTTTTCTGGTGACAGTGGCTGTAGTGCATCATTTTTCTGTTAACAGTGGTTGCAGTGAGGCATTTTTCTGATGTCATTAGTTGGAAGTGTGGTATTGTCCTTGTGACAGAGTTTGTACTATGTTGTTTTCTGGTGGCAGTGATTACTTTTTTTTTTTTTTTTTTTTTTTTTTTTTAGTGGCAGTATCCATAGTACGTCTTTTTCCTGTTAACAATGGTTGCAGTTAGGTATGTTTCTGTTGTCATTAGTTGAAGTGTGGTATCTTTCTTGTGGCTGGGCTTGTACTGTTATTTTCTGGTGACAGTGATGTTTCCAGTGATGCTGTGCTTATTGGTTTGCGAGGTCTGCATGATGCATCTGAAGTACTACCACAGGCAGTGTGATGGTGATTGGCATATGAGCTGTTAGAATGATACTAATATGGTAATTTGCACAGAACGCTAGTGCCCAAGTAAACCGCAACACTCGATCCAAAGCAGAGTATTTACAGCATTTTGGATACCAGGGAAATCTGGTTTATTCTGTAAATGGCATTGTTTTTGCAGTTGTATTTGTTGTGAACGCCTTCTCTACAAAAGATGTTACAGAACTGAAACCGGTCAGTGGTGGCCTGCATTACTGGCAGTGTGCAGTTTCAACACAGTTTGTAAGAAGGCTGTGCTGAAGTGTATTACCTTTGCTAGCAAAGTGTTTGACATAATAGAAGCCCTTTGAGCCCAGTATAAAAGAGGGGGTACAGAAGACCAGACAGGTAGTTCCCAAGACAGATGGAGCAGGCTAATTAAATCAGAAGAGTATTTATGGGGAAAAAGATGAAAACATGGTTGTTATGCTTGAAAAGCCAGCCAATTGAAATGTTTGGAAACAGGAGAGAGAGAGAGAAAATAAAAAAAAGATTACTGCATGGGTATTCATAAATTCACCCCTGGTATGATTGGTGTGGTCCTTCTCTGTAAGGGAGGCAAACCCAAGGGTGGGTACTGACAGAGAGGTAATAGCATTCCTGTTCACTTGCCTTGTGACTTCTATGATCTTTTAAGCAGGGACCATGAGGTGGGTATTTTTTAGATATTGTTAGGTGAGAGGAAAAACTTGACATTTCCCCACCCTGGATTGATGCACCAAAACATAATTGTACCCTCAGATAAGCAGAAGTGCTCAGAAAGACCATGTCCTGCTTTCTTTTTTATGAGAAATGGTCACAGGGAGGGTGACATGTTGGGAAAGGAGAGGGGTGGCTAGTAGTAATAGTATCAAATCGCATAGTCTAGTAGGCTGCTGAAAAAAAAGCGTGAATCATTTCACTGTCTTAATAGAATAAGTCGTGATTGCTCTGCTGATTGACCTTTTCAAAAGGCTGTGCAATGTACTGTAGCAATGAACACCCCCCCCCCAAAAGATGACAGTTGGTCTTGTCCATGATGGACTGTGTTGATAGGCTGCATGTGTACCTCTAATCTGCACTGAGTCACATGGAAAGTTAATTCACAGAGCAGCTAAACAGTTTTTTAGAAGGCAGCACTGTTGCATAGCAAAAACTGCATTTGGATTAATAAAAGACAGATACTGTTAAACAGTCTGATCTTGTATGTTAGCCTTCTGCGAGATTAATGATGTTAGAAGGCTGGATCAGGAAGTAGAAGGGAATAGTGTAGGCCGTAGTAGTGTTTGTGTGTGTGCGTGCATGTGAGTGTGTGTATGAGTGCATGTGCATGTGTGTATGAGTGCATGTGTGTGCGAGCATGAATGTGTGTTTGTGCTCATGTGTACACGTGTGTGTGCATGTGCGCATGTGTGCGGAGTGAGGGCGTTGTCTAATGGGGCATACTTGAGCAGACAAAAGGTGTACATAACTTGGTTTCTGTGCTTCTTTAAAATGATATGTCTGATGTTATTCAACAGATTAAAAGCCGGACTAATTTATTCCTGGATGACTAGTGTAGGATGGATGACAGAACATAAAGGAGGACTGGGTAGACAGGTTTCTGTTTTAGGACACAGCATCTGGGGGATTGACAGCATACACCGCCACGTAATGTAATACAGCTGAAGCAGTTCCATGCAGATATTACCATTGGTTGAGGGGGATTCAAATAAAATTGCATTTATTTGCTAATCAGGTAAGTGTAGTATTATTTATACCATTCCAGCCACAACCTGGGCCACAAGTGCAAAAGTAAATGTATCTGTATCTTGTCATTTTAGTGTAATCCATCAAACAGCATGGGAAGCAAGGGGGCACAGTGGTACTATGAGTAGAACTGTCACCTCCCAGCAAAGGGTTCCTGGCTGAGGTGCCTTCTGTGCAGAGTCTATGTGGCCTCCATGTGTTCACATGGGCTTTTGTCTAGGTTATCCAGTCCCTCCCTAATTTCAAAGACATATTAAGTGGATTGGTTATTCTTAAGTACTTTGTAGGTATGTGTGTGTAATTTGGATGAAAAGCCTACTTCTCTTTCCCAGTTTTATTGTAAACTCTGTGGATAGTGGCAGCTGTTCACAGAGTTGCTGTAGGAGCTGACCACAACTCAACAGTATAGAATGGATGGATCAGATGAGTGTTTTTGAGATGTAGTAGGAAACTGAAGTTATGGGAATAAACCATCAGGCAAAGCTAAAATGTGTAGAACTCCATGCAGAAAGTGGCCAGTGGTCAGGACTGAATTCTGGACTGTGAAGTTGTGAGGCAGAGATCTTAACACCAAACCACCATGCTGCTCTGAATAAAAGTCAGTGAGAATGATTCCCTGTTAACGGTTGCAGACAAAACTACCTCTTCATCCCATGCAGGAGTATTACGCAGTTGCATAGGCACAGGTTTACCCTTCAAGGAAATGGATGTGGTTTTGTGTCTCTGATTTTGAGTACAATATGATTCTTGAAGATTGCACCTTAAAAATGACATCTGGCTACTAAAAGTGTCCAAAGGAAGGCAGCAGAAGTAGTTTGTGATGTAAATAGGATAGAATTTGAGGGCATAGTGCATTAACACATCAAGAAGAAAAGGGCTAAATAGAGTGTAATCTGAACAACACAGTACCTTTATACGCGTTATACACTATAGGGTGGTGATTAACAGGGAGGGAGGAAGGGTCTGGCAGGGCATAGTATTAATGAGGTGCTGAGTGGACAGGTGAAGGTTAGAAATGAGAACATTCTACCTCACGGAGAGGCTGACTGGCATATGAAATATCCACAGAGGGGCATGCAGCATGGATTAATAGACACAATTAGAAGCTGGAGGGATGTATGGGGAAAAATGAGTCTGTGACCTAAAGGTCTGATTTTAAAGACCTGATTTGATAAGCTGATGACCTCCATTCACTGTTTTTTTAGCGTATTACAGGTGTCACAACAGCATTACTTAGATATATATAGATATAGATAGAGATATAGAGTACAGGCATAAGCATTTAAATCTGTTTTAATATATTTGTTTGTCTGCCTATGTACACAACAGCTTTTCTTATACTGTTAATAATTCATTTGTAACCAGTATTTTCTGATCCTGCCTTACTGATTGGTTTGCTTTTTCACTTTTAAGAAGGTGCCAGCGTATAAAGGGTTGGAAGGTTGCTGAAAGTGGCAGAAACAGCTGCTCTCGCTTTTGATGGGATAATTTTGCGGCTTTTGCTTTGTGTGACAGCTGCTTAATTGGGCATTCTCCCCTTGTTACAAGCTTTGCAGTTCCAACCTTCCCACTGACAGCCGGTGCTGGATTACACAGCAAGGGTAGGCTGACCTGTTCGACCTTGCTGTGCCAGTGAGGATGGGGGTCCTGTTGCTACCCTGAGCAATGGGTCATGTATAGGACAAGGTCATGTGAAGGTAGAGCTGCAAGCCAGGTGTTAGATGGCATGGTATCACATGTCATGTGCGATGACATGGTCACCGTGTCAAGGACAAAGTGCGACTCATCTGCATTGATTCTTGCTTCTTTGTTAAGGTATCTTATTACAGTTTCCTAAATTAGAATCATGCCTATGATATTTTGTTATTGTGTACCAGGGAAAGATGTGAAACCTGATCTTTACCTCTTGGTAAACTGTTTTTAGCTCCTCCTTATGGTTTCAGAAAATGAAACTGTAAATGCATAACTATCTTACGTTGCAACTAAAGGAAAATGAATGTAGACCTTGAATTACTTTCCATAAATGTGAAATGCCCAGGGAATCTGAATGCAAGCACACCATTTAAGGGTAAAGTGTTTCCGGTAGCATTTGAAATGGCACATTATTCCCAGAGCACCTTCCCTGCACAGTTTAGTTAAGAAATGGGCAAAGAAGACATTTGTTTAAAAAAAGCAAACAAAAAAAAAAAAACAAAGCTCTCAACATTTTTATTAGCAACTGAAGTTAGTAATTCTGTTTAGTTTTTTTTATTTTTACATTGGTGCATTTTAATTAATGTGTTGGTAAACCACTGGGGGGGGGGGAGTTGCTGCCTTAGCTTCTCAGTATGATGAGTCTGGAGGGTGAGAAGGTTATTTTGTGTGTGTGTGTGTGTGTGTGTGTGTGTGTGTGTGTGTGTGTGTGTGTGTGTGTGTGTGTGTGTGTGTGAGAGACAGAGAGAGAGAGAACTTATTTTGGGAGAAATTACTGAGTAGTGAGCAGAGAGGTAAGCAGCATTTTAAGTATTTCTGTTTCAGATTTGTAAAGTATGCTAATCACAATCTTCAAATTTTAATGCTGGAATTAGATCTTTGCTTTGTACAGTGCTGTAAATTTCTAATTATATTTAAAATGATTTATTGAACAGTTTGCATTATGTACAGTTGTGAAGTTACATGAAATATCCACTTATGTTTATTTTTTTTGGCGTAATAAAAATTGTCCTCCGAAGATGATGTTGTGTCTGCCTTGTTGCCAGTTTTGCAGGATGTAATTTCACTCCCCTGAGGTAAGAAGCCGTCAGCAGTAAAGTGTGATGAATTAGTTCACTGAAGTAGACACGTCTCTCACTTTGCTTATGCTGGGGGGATGCTGACCTTGCTGTGTGTGAGGCGCTGCTTTCAGGCATGCTGGTGCTTTAATGCCGTACCCATGCTGTCATAGACTTACTTAGGACCATTTACCTTAACAGCAAACATTCTGCCCTTCTGTCCTCCGTCCATCAGTCAGAAACTGCAGGCTTGGCAAGTCAAGTTGAAGAAGGAAGTGATTTTTTTCTTGTATGAGTTTTTCTCCAAAGCAAATATTGCCTGCAGAACAAATTGATTACTGGTGTGTAAGATATCTGTACCAAGCATCACAGCAGGAAAGGAAAGGTAGGGCACCGTGTTCTGTGCAGTGTTTATTAACTTTCCACAGCTGTAATATCAGAGCCTCTGGGTAGGCAGGTTTTAAAGATAACAGCTGTAAATGTGAAGAGCCTGAACAGTTGGACATCTGTGTGTAACTGCAAGAGTCTGGTCCGTCACTTATTTCTGTGTTAAAGCAGTAACTTAACATGTGGGACACATTTTTTTTTCAGTTTATTGATTTGCTTTTTCTGTAAAATGTGTAGGGTTACTTATCTGTCTGCTTAACTGGTTGTGGGTTTAAACACATTGCCTGATGGACTGTATTTCTCATGTTTTCACTCTAAATGTACAGTTCTGAGCTATTTCTAAGGATATATTTCATAGAACTGTAGTACGGTGCCTGAAAGTATCTATTCTGTTCACTGGCACGTGCAAAACTTCTTGCCTGAGTGGATATTGTACTGTCTGCTGCAACAGTTGGGCACTGGACAAATTCATTAAGATAAGGCAGCATGTCCATCCATTTGTAGTCCTATAGCTCTGGTGAGAGTCTTACAAGATAGATTTTAAGGACAAACTAGGTTGTTGATGACATCATTATTTTCCAAGTTGTAATTTCATGGAGATGATTACAGTATGCAGCCAACTGTTATCCAGAGTTGCCTTTGTTTTGACCATTTTATAGGATGCTGATTTGATGTGAGAATATTTCTGTACCCAAATCATGTTTATGATTCTTTTGCCGTGTCTGCCAGCTTGTCATCTGCACAAACAGAGGGCTTGTGTTTAGGACTCCGTTTACCTGTTTGGTTCCTTTTTTGACAACATTTAATGCTGTGCACTGCAGAATAGTACTGGATAATGTGTCAGCGTTATAAGTGTTAAATAACACACTTCCAGGTGATGCATGGCTAGATTAAGAAATGCACGTCTGTTGTCAAGTTGTGAATTATTAAACGTTTGTCACATGTTCATATGAAACATGTTCCAGCCATATGGGATATGTTTCTTTCAGCAGAGTAAGTTGTGAAAAATAAAGTTAAAAGTTACACTAATTAATGATTAATTTGATTTTCTGATGTAGTTTTGCTGTAAGCCCAGTGGCTGTAGTGACTGGCCTGTCGTTGCTCATGTTTACGTAGGAATACACGATGTTTAAACAGAGATTCCTAATGTTTTTGCCTTTGGCTGTATACTAAAAGGAATGTATCCTGTTAAAATTTTCAGAAGAGATAAGAATTTAGTCTCTTTACCAGGATATTTTTTGTTTCATTAACACAACATTTTTATTGAAGTGATGCCATATTTTGTTGTGATAGTAAGTTAACATCAGAGTAGAGAACTTGGATTGAATTATCACTTCATGGAAATTAACACATTGCCTTTGAGGGGAACATACATATGTACATTGTTGTCATTATAACCTGAATGAAGGGCGTCACTCTTCGATTAACTTGGAGAGCACCAAAGGTCAGGGAGCCAAGCTTCAGCTTCATAATTCCAGGGACCAGGTTTCAAGCCTGACCACCAGTCACTGTCTTTGTGGAGTTTTTGTACTTGCTCTACTCATATTTGGATGAGTTTTTTTGTTTGTTTTTGGTGAGGGGTTATTCTATATCATCCATATGAACTGTAGTTGACCTTGCTTTTGGGTCCAGGTCATGGTTAAAGAGGGTATGAGAGAAACCATTTCATGTACCATTTAACAAACTAAAATTTAAAAATGCTTCCAGTTTCATAACATTCTCCGAAGGGGTCCACTGTCTTGCTGCTTGCTATTAACAAATCTTAATTTTGAAAGATGTAGTTGGGGATCCACCACCCATTTTAAGATTCAGTTTGCTCTTGTCCATTTAGAAACTGTCCCCCACGCACTTCAGTGCTGACCTCCCTGTATCCATGCACATTATGTCCTAAGGCCAAGGTCTCTGATATGGGTTTGATGTCTCAGTTGTATCACACGTTTCTCTCCTTCCTTCCGTCTGTACAACTATAAGTGCTCCAGTTTGTAGAGCTGGTGCCTTATGGCCTGCATCTCATTAATCCTTTTGACTCTACGTCGACACCTAGTCACCAGCCCTCATGTCACCATTATCTTGACCCTGACTGTTCTGCTATGGGAGACTCTACAGTGTCAGTATCTTAGAAATCTGTTTTATGTCTCATTTCTGGAAAAAAATGCTACGGCGTTATTTTTCTGATGATCTTTACAACCAACTGGTGGTGTAATGATAAGAAATTGATTGTCAGGAAAGCAGTAATCAAGAAATTGAGACATCCTTTTGTGATTATGTTGAGAAGTCTGTCCAGTAACTTTCTGCACCTCTGCCTCTTTAGGTGAGGCCTCCAAACGGAGTAGATAAGTAATGGTAAAGGCTGGGCAACTGTCCATGATGGTGTCTGAGCTCCTTAAACAGTTTGTTGTAGTCATCATCAGATCATCAGACGCCTCCATCTCCCTCTCTAGCTACTCCCAACCACCATCAGAAAATGGCATCTGAGCTCCTTAAACAGTTTGTTGTAGTCATCATCAGATCATCGGACGCCTCCATCTCCCTCTCTAGCTACTCCCAACCACCATCAGAAATAGCCTGATTTGCCACTGCCCATTATATCTAGGCTTTGTTGATTACTACCTTCCCTTTGGGACAGTGGCTAATGGAATTAAAGTAATAAGATGTTTGACACTAAAGACATTAGTACAAAACACCCCTTCCCCAGTTGTGATTGCGGAGTATCCCACTTGTGTTATTACTTCAGAGTAAGCAGAAGATCTGTGGTTGGGAGTTTCACCTGCTTCACCACTTGAACTAAAACCAGTAGAGTGAGCCCAGCATCAGAAAATTTCCCACCTTAGCACCACCACCTCATTCATTTGTTTGTTCATCCCAGGGCCCGCTAGGCTTGTATAGGCCCTAGGGCTGATAGCCTAGTACCAATCTATGTACCTATTAGTCATGTGTTAAAATAGGTTGCACCTTCAGACAGTCCCAGACCACAGTTTATTACTGGCTCATAGGCAGTTACTAGAGTTTGTCAGGGAGACCATTAAGGAGCCTAGTTCAGTTTTCCAGTTGTCTCAGAGCACTGCTTCATTAAATGACGTTCTCACTGCCACATAGTAGACAAATGGAAACTGAATGAGTCAAACCTATGTTATAGGAGGCAGCTTGTTAACAACTTAATAATGGCACTTGCTATCCAGCCTTCACGTTTGATTCCCCTGGTAATCTGGCCATCTTTTCAGGTGATTTGATTCCTTTTTCTTCTGCTGTGCTCTGGTTCTGTGTCTGTTTGCTTAAACTTAACCTCCATTTACTGCTTTTGACACCATTGTGTGTAAATAGCAGTTTTCATACATAATGTTTAGTGCTGCAGAGTGGTTTCATGATGGAAAAAAACAGGCTTCTTGGTCCTTCAAGAAATGTGTCTATGAGGTGAGCGTCCCACCCCATGATAAACACATTGTGTGTTAAGTGCCTCAGCAAGGTAGGCATTTGAGGATTGTCACATTTGTGGCACATTTGACATCACCACCTTAAAAGAGAAGAAGAATTTTTAGAATTTGAGAAACTCCTGCGTACTGTCACTGCTGATTCTGTGTTCTGGGTTTCTCCTTACACTTGTAAGGCTCACTCTCTCTTTAGCAATTAAAAGGGAAGTTGACGGTTGAGAAAGATTCTATGCATAAAGTCCAGACTATTGGAGTTACAAGACTTGAAACATCTAAGCAATTTCTTAGAGTAGTCATATCATTAAACTCAAATAACTAGTACCGCAACATAATGCCTTAAAGGTTAATGCATTGCTATAAAAAAAAAAAAACAGTGCATTCTGGACATTACAAAACAGTGAATGATATAAAAAAGAAATGACACAACAAGCAGTAAAAAATGTAATATTTATGTTGTATTTCATTAGTTATCCTCTGGGTATAAAGTTGAAATATATAGTCCCGTCTAAAAACATGTAGATTCTTATGCTTATAAAAGTAAAAAAAAAATCATTCCAGAAGGATCAAATGAATGATTCTCATGAAAATATTGCATCACGAAGCTTGTAACAGAAGTATTGCTAATGTCTGTAATATGCTGTAAAATCCTCATTCTAAGTGCCTTTGATATTTTTCTACACAGCGTTTATCACATGGCCATTTAATAGACTACACAGCACTCTCATGAAAACTGTGATGGTGGTGCTGCAGTAGCGTTGTCACCTCACAGTAAGATGTTGTCCTGTTCGATTCTCAACTAGAGTGTCTTCTGTGTGGAGACATGCGTGAATGGGCATACCTTCGTTGAAGGTTGTGCGTCAGGGCTGGCAACTCGGCACGTAAAATCCACTGCCAATCATTAGCGGGCCGAAGTAAATCTGTGGTGACCCCTAACCGGGAAAAGCCGAAAGACGCAACAACAGCACTGTCATGAAAACTGTTAAAGTTTGGCTGTAATCTTGTGTTTATTAATCTCATGTTCATTGCACAGTTCAAGTAAGGGCAAATTGAGCACCCTGGCTGATTTGTAATGACCTAAAAATATATCTTTCCTTATTTTTTATTAAAATTGTATTAATCTTGAAGGTGTTATGCCAAGGTGCCAGTGATGTGTGTTGAATGATTTGATCTAGTAAAGTACTTCAATGTTTGAATCCCTGAGACTCCTATAGTATGGATTTTTTCCCAAATGGTGAAGAATTCAATGTTTGAATCCCTGAGACTCCTATAGTATGGATTTTTTCCCAAATGGTGAAGAATTCAGTGTTTGAATCCCTGACACTCCTATAGTATGGATTTTTCCCCAAATGGTGAAGAATGTGTGTTAAAAGATTCTGTGCCGTTACGAATAGGTTTGTCTGCTAAGGTGTCTGTTTCAACTAAACTTGTTTCTGTTGAAGGGCCTGCTCCTGCTAAAGCTGAGCATGTTGAGGGTGTAACTGCCCTGAAGAGACCCCTTGTAAAAGCTGAAAAGACTGTACATACCCCACTGAGACACACACACACTTTACAGTCCAAACTACAATAAAAACACTCCATTTCTTTATTCTGTCATTTGCTAGCCAGGTAAGCCTTCTCGGTACAGCTGTCCCTTCTTAGAGGTGACTCAAGGATCTGTATGTTAAGTGATCTGCTCAGAGTCACACATCAGGCAAATGGGGCCAGAATTAATCAAATCCTGTAACCTTGACTATAAGAAGCAGCTTAACAGCTCAGAACCTTAACCCTTTGCATCGACTGCTAAAAAGCAATCCAAGAACTGTTGCAAACTGCCAAAAAACAACTGAAAAATGTGTATTAAAAGTCTCCCACAAAAATATGTATTTGCAGTTTGTGTCAGAGAAAGTAACTGCAGACTTAATACTCCCACCTCCCAACCGAGCTAAAAGTTTTCCTTCTATTTCATCTGAGGTGGTGCTTCATACCCCCTGCTGTACTTCAGCAACAGTCAGGTTCCACCTGTCTTTTTTTGACCTGGCTGGACTGCAGAAGACTATACGTGACACATTTTAGTGTTCTGCTGTAGGCCCAGCTATCTTCCTCCGCTAACATCAGGGACTATTGGGCACTTTCTCTGCCCACCTATTCTGTTGTGGATCCTGAGGCTTTTTCACTTACTTAATTCAAGCTTGGTTCCTTCAAGGCCACTGGTGATGATGTGACACTGTTGTCATTGGTATTCATCTTTCTGTTGTCTGCACCATTGAGGCTGGTGCCTCCTTTGATATCAGTGGTCAGTCTGATAAGGCCATCCTTGGTCCAATTCCTTTTGGGATCTATTAGCATGTCCCCAGTGTTGGCCTTTTGATGATGGATATGAAGACCACTGACCTTGACTAGACTGCCAGCCACTGATTGTCTTGACCTTGAGTGCCAACATAAGTTGTAAAACTGTTTGGGCTCCATAATTGACCTTCTTGACTTTGATCTTTAAATATCTGATGTCTACATGTTAGGGTTAGTAGCCTTGGCTTCAGGTTTGAGGCTAGTGCCAGTCCTGATGGTAATGGTGCATGCTTCCTTGCATGAACTACACTGTGTGATGATTCAGATGATGTTCTAGGGACCTTATTTGTCTGCTGCTGCTGTCCATCCCTTAGACCAGGACAGAGAGGCCAAGGGGACATAGGACATATTGCTTGCATCTTGTCTGTAGTCTTCTTCTTCCCCCCAAGGTCAGTGGGCAAGGTTGAGTGCAAAAGAAAACACACAAGACTATCCTGGTGAATGTCCCACCCACAGCATTAATGATGATGACCAGGATGATGATTCTCCCCTCACTTCTGCCTGATGACCACAAGTTTGGGAAAACAGTGGACCTTATTTGGGCAAGGTGAAATTGCTTCCAGGCACTCCCCACTAAGTCAACACATAGTTGCTGAGCATTTCTGGTTCACCCCTTGGGTGGTTCCCCAACTGATGAAACAGTTCATCTGGTCACTCTGCAGAGAAGAAACCCAACATGGTGCTATTTGTCCAGAAAAGGCCAAACAGAATCCTCCAGTCTCACAATGACTCCTCTAGCTGGTTGTAAAACTCGGTGGACTCCAGAATTGTCCCCTGAATCCCAGGCTAAAGCTGTCCATTCTCCTAATAAAAAAGAACTTGCGAAGAACAAACTGGAAAAGTGTCTGTTTTTATCCTCTACTTTTTCTGTGTCGACATTGGATAATGTGCAGCACACACCTTGAAATTCCAGAGGGAGTTAATTGATGAAACTGCTCATTCACTGGAAGGCTTGTCAGGCTGCAAACTAAAAACCCAGTTATACTTACAAATGTCAGACCTCTGATCTGTGGCTATCCTTAACTTGCACCCAGCCCACAGTGCAATGGATGGTTTGACCAGATTGGTTGGCATGGGGCTTAATGGGGTAGTATGGTCTAGTTCCGCTTTGCTGAATTTGCGGACAACAATTAAGACTAATTTAGAGAACCAGGAGAACAATAACAACATGGTGTTCAAGGTGAGGATAAGGTTCCAGGCTGATGAGCATCGTCTAAGTCAGAAGAGCTTGCATCCACTTTGGTTTGTAACTTGGTAGTTTTTAAGGTTCTGGCAGGGGCTACAGTTTGAATTGAGCCTCCATAGGATATGGTTTTCAGCTAAGAAAAAAACAAAACAAAAGCTACTGTTCTTCTTTCTGTAAGAAGACAACAGTCTGCTGTCTGAGGCCTTGCTTGACTTTTCCCCAGTGGATGGTGTCTGTTCCTTTAGCAAACATTGTAGTGAGCAGTCAGTGTAACAGGTAGGACAGGGACATAGTATCCAGAAGCTGTTCTGTTTCCTTCATTACCCTCCCCATCCACAGTCTGTCCTTATTTTGGACATTTCACTCCATCAGGAGACAGCATCCAAATTAGAGGCAATCACTCAGCACAAAAAAAAAGCCAAGCACAAGGACTTGCCAGACTAGAAACAGCTAAGCCTTTACTCAGGGTCCTTTTTGGTTTCTAAGAGACAAAGAACCTGTGTCTGTAATGGACACAGGTAACCTGTAAATGGTTCATTCCCAGGCCCATACTTACACTTATCAAGGGTGTCAGAACTTGTCAGAGATTTGGAATGCATGGCTAGGCTTAAAACTGCCCTTGTGGCCATTAGCCTAGTAAGCACCTATGAACCAATGAACCTGAGGTCAATTCTCAGTTTGAGCATCCTAAACCAATACATTCCCAAAGAGTCATTTTGCATAGGACTACATGTGAAGCTGTGTACAGCAGCATCATGTAGTACATCATGTGCTGCATATGAAGCTGTGTATAGGAGCATCATGTAGTATATACAGTGATACGTGCAAAGCTGTGTCCAGAATCATTGTATAGTGTTTAATGTACTACATGCAAAGCTGTGTACAGCTGCATTGTACAGTATATGATGTGTTACCTTTGAAGCTGTGTACAGAAGCAATGTGCAGTATATGTGTTGCATGCAAAGCTGTGTACAGGAGCGTTGCATAGCATATAATGTACTGCATGTGAAGCTGTGTACAGCAACATTGTGTAGTATGTGATGTGCTACATGCAAAAATGTGTTAAGGTGCATTGTATGGTGTATAATGTGCTACATGCAAAGCTGACTACAAGAGCGTTGTACAGTATATGAGGTACTACATGCAAAGATGTGTATAGAAGCGTTGTGTAGTATATGATGTGCTGTATGTGAGGCTGTGTACAGGTGTACATGAGAAGATTGTTCACGTGCATTGTATGTTGTATAATGTGCTACATGCAAAGCTGTCTACAGGAGCATTGTACAGTATCAATGTGCTACATGAGAAGTTGTGAACAGGAGCATTGTATAGTATATGATGTGCTACATGTGAAGCTGTGTACATGTGTGTTGTACAGTATACAATGTGCCACATGCAAAGCTATCTACAGGAGCATTGTTCAGTATATAATATGCAGCATACAAAGCTGGGTACAGGTGTATGTTATAGTATATGATGTGCTACATATGAAGCAATGTACATGAGCATTATATTGTATATAATGTGCTACATGCAAAATTGTATTCAGGTGCATTGTATGGTGTTTAATGTGCTACATGCAAAGCTATGTACAGGAAGGGGAAATTTTTCAAAAAGTACCCTTAAAAAAAAGCTTTTCCCCTTGGTTTTACAAGGAAAACAAATTTTGGTAAAAAACTTTTATAATGGTTAAAAAAATTTTTTTTTTGTGGAAAAAAA
>NC_056735.1:85889877-85894877 GCF_019279795.1 Protopterus annectens
GAAAAATTTGATGACCAGACAGGCTGTGTCAGCAGATAAAGTAAATAAGTAGATGTTTGTCGACAATTAACATTTATATGGTAGTCTTTCTGTAACGTGAAAAGCTTTTTGCAAAGGTGATGCATCTTTAGCTGTCTATATGTCACCCTGATAATCACTCATTATCTGCTGACGTTACCTGAAGGCATTATGACAAGTGAGCTTACCTGCTAAATCCCCCTGTAATTATTTGACATAGGTGTGAACAACTGGCTTTTACTTACTGACATTTCCTGTGCGTACATACGATTTCATGTGACATTTCTTGTTTTTATATGTGAAAGTGTTTACTTCAAGGTTGCATTTTTCTGTTAGTGTTATTTTGTTAGCATGCATCGGTTTCTTAGCATTTTCATTTAACAGTAGCTGCACTATACTTGATTTTGTGGGTATTTCCTGTTTGTTCAAAATCCATCTTTTCAATTAGTGTTCTTCACTTGAAAGTGCTGAATGTCTATTACACTTTATGTAGTAACCCCCCCCCCCCCACACTGACGCACCCAACATTTTTTGTTATTGTTAACCAGGTAAGTATACAACATAAGCATCTCGGAGCTGCCTGGGAACATTGTCTGTTAAATAACAGAGACAAACCAAACCCAGAACTGTGTTCTCTACCCCATTTAACAAGTTATATAAATAAAATATAAATAAACTGCAGGGTGAAGCTGGTCAACAGCTGATAGCATTAGCCGTTGACACTAATAATAATTACAGTGATAATTACAGTCATCTGTGGGCATTTATTGTGTTTATGTACTGGGTACAGTAACAGTCACCTTGTATCTATTCACTATTTTGTTTTATTCTACTAAAAGGCACTGTAAGTTACCATTTTTCTGATAACAGATGTTGTTCGTGGCTCACTGTTGCAGTCGTCACACTTGGGTTGTCTGCCTGCAGGTAGCCCTCAGTCGGCCCGAATACCAGAGACTTAGTATTTCTGCTTTGGTTGCTGTCACTCCAGGACTGACGTCAGGTTGTCAGGGGTATAAAAACAGGCAGCCGACGCCATTACATCAGTCTTTCTTGCCGAGTAACCTGAAGCAGAAGCAGTTCGCATGAGTGCCGGTCGGCCACTACCTGAGTTTTTGTTTCTGAATTGAATCATGCTGAAGTCTTCTAAAGCAAAGTACCCCATTGGGGATCCTTTTTTCTTGCTCTAACTGATGTCCGAAAAAGTTAACAGTTGTCTCACCTGTGGAAAGCAAATACCACACTGAGATTTCCATTCTTACTACCTCACCTGTTTAGGCCCAGACCACAACGTACCTCGCTGTCTGTTTTCTGCCTTATTCAAGGCCCGAACTATTCGTCATTGGGGCCTTATTGTCGCTAAACACTTTTGCTTTCGATCTCTGTATTCCAAAATGACTTCAGTAAGCCGTCTGACTACTGATCTTCTGAAAAAACTTAAGGATAAAGACAGAGACAGACCGCTGCCGATGCTTCCGTTAAGCTAGTCGCCAGTTCGCCGGTACTCCGGCACTTTCGCAGCCCCTGATGCCCGCTTCAATGGATTCGCAGGCTGCTACCGAGACCCATTTGGAGTCCGGTATGCCGCGAGACTTTACTACGGAACCTATGGATGTCTCTACCTTGGATGCGTCCGGAGCCACTAAGCAGGCACCGGCTTCTGAGGAAGTTCTTCGCACTACTGATATTCGAGACAAACCTACGACTTCTTTCGCATCTTCAGTTCTGTCTAAAACTACCGAGTTTCTAAGGCCAAGAGTACGAGCTACGCCTAAAAAAATGATGACTCAAACTCAAGCACCTGCTTCCTTGCCACAGCATCAAATGCTTAAAATTGCAGAAAACCTGATTATACTGATTAGGGGAACCCAGCCTTTCCCCTACTAAGAGAAAAAGAGACCTTTCCCCAGCAGCTTTAACAGACCAAGAGTCCAACAACTCTGAGGTATCTGATTATGAAGACATGCCTTTATCTGTTTATGAGGATTCAGATGAAGAGGAATCCATACACTCTGCTTCTCCTCCAGAGGATTTTTCTTTTGGTGAAACCTTACATACTTTAAGAGAGCATTTACACTGGGGAATACCAAGACTATCCTCAGATCAAACAGAGACTCAGAGAATTTCTAGATTTGCCACAACATAGACCTTTAGGAATACCCCCAGTTTTAGATGTTGTGGATGATGTCTTTATGAAATCCATTCTAACTCCTGATACTTTACTCCCTGTTCCTAGGAAACCAGACCGGTACTACAGAGTTCCTGACTCTCCTTTTCAAAAATCCTACTGCTGACCCAGAGATCATCTCCCAGGGGCCTAAAGGTATCAAAGCAACTACAGCTAAGAATCCCACCCCTTCGGACAGGGATTCCAGAGCTTTAGACAGATTGGGTAAAAAGGTATACACTTCTGCAACTCTCGCCATTAGGGCTTTGAATTGCCCGTTTCACATGTTGAAGTACCATCAACATATTATGGAACTTATTAAGGAAAACTTAGCTAACTTTACAGACTGTGCAGAAAATAAAACTACAAGAGCTTATGCATTCTGCAAGCCAAGTCAGCAAGCATACTTTGCAATGTGGCTTTGACAACCTAGAAGCATCTTGCAGTCACTGGTTCTGTACTGAGACGGCATGCTTGGCTTAAGGAGCAGACCTTGCCTGACCATGTCAAATCAAAATTATTAGATCCTCGTTTGAACAAGGGTAATCTGTTTGGCACCAAAGCAGAATAGGTTCTTAAAAAGATGGAAGAAAAAGCTAAATCTATGCAGACAGTCAAAGAATTCTTGCAAGTACAGCCTCCTAGATTCTGTAGGTATTGCCCCTCGAAACATTGGTCCTTTTCAGCCCCCTCAAGGCCATCTCAAACTAGACTCAATGGAAACAGACCCCCCCCAGACTACAGTCTCAGGGTATGCAGAGATCTAAGCATTGGAGTGCCTCCACTTGAAAAACAGGGAGTGCTAAGCCACCCCCTTACGGAAAGAATTCACAATGACTTCTCAAGTCCTCTCCTCACCTCTGCCCAACTGCTCATGCCCCTAGGAGGAAAATGTGCCTATCATGCAAAAAAGTGGACTCCCATCACCAAAGACCGATGGGTCCTCAATATTATATCCCAGGGGTACAAATTTTACTTCCACTCCCTGCCAACCCCTAAAGGGTTCCCAGATCTATCTCCAAACCATTGGGCAGAGGCACAAAACCAAGTTCAATCCCTGCTCTCCATAAGGGCATTTCAACCTGTTCCTGCAGAACAGATAGTTCAAGGGTTCTATTCCAGACTTTTCCTGGTACCCAGAAAAGAGAGCACTTGGCACCCAATCCTAGATCTCTCCATTCTAAACATCTTCCTGGTGGTACCAAAATTAAAAATGCTCACCCTTCAGCATTTGCTTCCTGTGCTGGCCAAAGATGCCTGGTTAGCCACCCTAGACCTAAAAGAAGCCCATCTGCACATCATGCAGGAATTACCTATGCTTCAGGCCAGGATCTGTGCATTATCAGTTCTCTGCACTTCCATTTAGCTTATCCCCACTGCTCCCAGAGTATTAACAAAATGCCTGGCTCCAGCCATTGCCTACTGCAGACAGAGAAAAATTCAAATTTTGCCTGATAGTCAGGAAGTTGCAGCACCTGCTTTTTAAAAACCTTCTAACCTCCGGGGGTACACTATAAATGAAAAGAAATCAAAACAAATCCCCAGTCAAAGATTGTTCCTGGGGAAGCTTGGACACAGCATCCCAGATGGCATTCTTTTCCTGCCCTATTTAAAAGGCCACCAGCCCGCTATCTGCAAGGAAAATCCTGCAAGGCCCTAGGGTTCATGGCCTCCACCCTCTAATTCCATATGCCAGACTGCATATGAGGAAACTTCAGTGGTATTTAAAAAGTCTTTGGTGCCAACATTCTCAGGACCTGGAAACCATTCCTATCATCCCTTTTTAAAACAGAGTTTTTTGGCAGAAATGCAACCACAAAAAGGGGATTTTCCAACCCCACCCCAGACCCTAACCACAGATGCATCAGACTATGCCTGGGGCACACCGGGAAAATTATTCGGGGCCACTGGAGCCCAAGTCAAATTCATCTGCACATCAACCAAAAGAGATGCGTTTCAGCATCCCCCAAAATTTCAGATCCCTACTCTCCCGGACCCCTGCTAATAAAACAGACAACACCACAGTTATGTGGTACATCAACCCAGGGGACCCCTTTACCCACTCTCCCTAGCCATGGCCGGGAAAGGCCCTGGACATGCATATCTGGCTCAATTCCTGCCAGGCAAAAAAACTCATGGCAGAAAATTAAGCAGAAATCTCCTAGACCCACGAGTGGCAATTTAAACACCTTCAGCCTTCTGATCAGAAAAGGGGACCCCAAAGGGGGACCTCTTTGCCCCCCCGCAAACCAGCTCAGCAAATTCTGCACCAGGACACCTCACAGCAGGCCTGGAAAGTGGATGCCCTATCCTTCCAGTGGGGAAACCTCAAACTTTATTTCCCTCTGCCCCCCTTTTCAAGAATATTGCTCAAGATAAGACAGGACAGACAAGGACAATCCTGATGCCCACTGCCATAAACATTCAACAGAGGGCACGTTCTTATATTAGAACAGGTAATGTTGCATGGGGAGTACATCAAGAATAAAGGAGTTGGCAATTTTTGAGCCCTTTTAATGATACCTCAGCACGTAAATTGGGGTCTTTAAGATACATAGTCCTTAAAGTATTCTACTATAAGAAGGATGGAATATTTTTTAAATCAAAGGGAGTTTATTTTTTTTAAAATTATATGGATATATATATATATTTAATTTGTATATTTATTAGGACATACAGTTAGAGTAAATTAAAAAAGATACATTTTAAAAATTTTTTAAGTTTTTAATAAAATTTTTAAATATATGGTTGGGGAATAAAAAAGAATAGTGCGTTTGGACTTAATTATTAAAAAGAAAAAGATTTTGCAACCTCTATT
>NC_056735.1:85904877-85912377 GCF_019279795.1 Protopterus annectens
AAGTCTTTCTCCAAACACAAGCACTGGTACCCTCACACTTCAGAGGACCAAACAGACCACCATTACATAGACAGCAGCAAAAAAAGTTTAATATACACCATCCAGATCACAGTCGATCAGTGGGTTAAGTGCTTTCATCCGAAGCAAATAATTGGGACTTCATCAGAACCACTAAAACAAGTACACTGACTGCTTAAATCATTAAAAATGATATGACACTAATTAAATTAAACTTGTAAAATCCTTAAAGGGATACAAGACGTCATTTGTCAGTAAAAGTAATAGGTACGTGAGACGTAATATAAGTTGAAATACATCTTCAGGTAAAATACATCTTATAATAAAAAATGTTATAGAAGTAGTGTGAAAGGTATAAAAATGCTTAAAATTCATTAAATGTGTATGTATTACATGATCTATCTAAAAACTATAATTTACCAGCTCTCAGCTTTAAAACAAGAATTTAGGAAATAGGTTCAGTCAAGCCAGGTAAATGTAAAGTGTTTAACTTTAGTTGCCAAGTCAATTCTTTGTTTTTGTTTCACAGTCTCCTCTCCTTTCATTTGTTGAAACTACCTCAATAATTCCAAACAGCAATGTGTTGTAATTTGCACAAGAAAGCGTGTGTTTAAAAAGGGAGCTATTTGGGTTTTTCTTCAAAATGTCATAGTTGTATTCATAAGTACTCCTACGGAAATATCTTTCTGTTTTACCAACATGGGCATGTTGACATCCAGAACAAGCAATGTACACTAATCCTTTTGTGGAACAGTTGCCTTTAGTTAATTGGACCATTTGGTCACTATACATAAGAATCTTCCTCTAATATGAAAGGACATTGGTTATAAGCTCCACATTTACATGTACCTGCTGGAAATTTATTCATAATTAGGCTTGACAATTTCTCAAACAAATGTTTGTGGTTTTTACTTGTTTTGTACGTAAACAGTGGATCAAACCCAACAAGGCGGTGTAAATTGGGATCTATTTTAAACAACTTCCTGTTATTTACGACATTGTTCTTAACTTCGTAGGTGAAACTGTAAAATCTAATGACCAATGCATTGTTGAATTCATTCCCATAATCTGAAGCAAAGAGGGATGATGCACCATCCTCCATCCTTCATCCTTTAATGATCTCCAAACCTGAATTGTGAAGCAGATTGAACAGATACCCTCTTTCTAGGAACATGTTCGTTGTCTTATCACATTCATTTAAGAGTAACTCAGTTAGAGCACATTCTAGCCATGCTAACTTACTGCCCTTTTGAAAACACTTTTTTTTTGCAGGTATATTGCTAGCAACTTTCGAAATGTAAATACATGTTAGAGAGCGTATCTTTCCTGTATATGGTGGACTCGTATTTGTTCAAATTTGGATTTTTTTTTAATTGAAACATCTTAATAATTAACTATGTGTTTATCGCAGTGATAAGTAAATTTAAAAGAAAAAATGTTGATATTTATAAACTCTGTAAACTCTGGTATTCTTTTCTTCTGTACCAACCCAAAGTAGAAATAAATCCTCTAGATATCTGAAGTAAAGTGTCCAACAATCGGAGTATACTGAATTCAGGATGTACTTTTTCTCCCACATGTACATCACCAAATTGTCAGACATTGCCACTCCCTGTACCTGCCTAAAATACTCTCCCTGAAAATGAATAAAATTTTTTTTAAGAACAAGATCCAAAAGATCCATAAATAGTCTTTGAACGATTTTCTAGTTGAGCAAGTTCGAGTAATGCTGAATGAAGCAAATGTAAGTATGAGGAATACTTTAAAATATATCAATCACATCGTTAAAATGGTATTATCATCATCAATAAATTCATGCTTTAACTTATTAAAAAAAAAAACAAGAGTCCTTTAAAATATGTTAGAATTTAATATATTCTTAAGAGTCTGGTCTATATATATCCTCTAATGGTTAAGTTTTAGGCCAGACCCCTGTGCTGAACTTTAAGTCTATGGGAGGGTTACGTTTTTGTGAACTTCAGGGATTCCAAAGACAGCTGGTGTAAGTAGATATTTTATAGAAAAAAAATTGTAGATCTCATGAGTAACCATCCCTTGAGCTAAACAGTCTTCAAGGAATATATCAGTTTTTCCTGTAGGCTATATTTATTTCATTTTTAGAAACTGTACTGTACATAGTTGTGTATGTAGTAACATTGTGTGAATATTACTCATATAATCTATTTTGTTTGCTATAACTGCCTAACCTCCATTGTCAGTCTTCATTACCCTAATAGTGTTATTTTATTAGTTGGTTGAGGGTTCGCTGTTCATCTTTGTTCAGATTGTGGGCGGAGATCCTCTTAACTTTGTGTACCTCATATCTTGTGTACAACATTTGTCGAATGTTGCTATGATGGGATTTAAAGTGGGCATGAATGTACTCCTTTTCCTAAAAAAGGTGGAATTTGAAATATTTGGGTGTGTTTTTTCAGTGAGTTGAACTGCCAAATTCAATTTTCGAATAAAAAGCTTTAATTCTGTTAACAGGTCTGCAATATTGGGTAAAGGTTTAGGCGCAAACTTAAACCCCTTTACTTAAAAGTGAAAAATGATCAATTGTTCATGTGAACTAACATGATAAATTACTATTGAAAGGTGGAATCACTGTATTTAATCTGCTTAAAGAAAATATTTATTATGAATAAATTTACTTGAAGATTACTCATTAGTAACTTGTTTGTTTTTCTTTCCCACAGATTTCAAGGTTCTTGTCAAACAGATAGGGTTTGCCATGGTTTTCACAAAGTTGTGGATGGAATAGTTGGCTGGACCACAGAAAATAGAAGTAAGAGTCACTAAATAAATGTACAGAAGGAGAGAGTTGTGAAGCATTAATGTGCTACAGATTACAGCCGCTTGAGCTCTGACCTTTGTTTTGGATCTGTTGTCATGTATTTACACAGCAACGGTTGCTATTTATCTATTGATATGTGATGCACATTAACACAGTTCTGCAGTATTTGCTTTACTTTTGTCATGTTTGCTTTACTTTTGTCATGTTTGCTTTTGTTCTTGTACAGAGTGAGGTTTGCCCATCTGCAGGTACCATTTACTTTACTTACCCGTCAGGCCTTCCTGCCTCGGTTGTCTTTTTACTGAGAAATTAGGAAAAGTAAGAATTGTTAACTGGCAGGTATTTCCAGTGTTGTCTGCTGCTGGTAATAGCATGCAGAAGGCGTTGCATTTATTTCATGGTGTGTCTGTGTAACTCACAGGTGTATTATTACCTCTTCCCTTGATCTTTTGACTTTTGTTATGCTACTTTGATTGTCTGAAAGTGCATTTCCCCTTCTTGACAAGGTGTGCTTGTGTATCAAAACGCATCATCCTGAAGCACCAGTTGTAAAGCAAGCTTTGTCAGCTGACAGAAATAATGCATTTAATGGTGTTTCTGGCTCAAAAGAGTGTTTATTGGGGTCTATATTAAATCACTGAACGCTTAAAATAGCAAACGCTGATGTATCAACCCTTTAAGAGTGAAACCTGACTATCTCGAAGGCATGGAACAGCGATTTTATTTTTTCCCAGGGGAAAAAAAATCCCTGTTACACACAAAAAAAAAAAAAGGTTCAACACAAAAAATAAAGTGGGGGGTTTGCCCCCCCCCCCAATTTAATATAGCAACTTTGAGATCGCACCTCAGTGTAAAAAATGGCAGAGACTCAAAAATGGCCCAGCAAGTGTCTTTGGGATTGTCAGCTTTCGCTCTTAAAGGGTTGATAAATCAGCGTTAGCTATTTTAAATGTTTGCTCATTTAATGTAGACCCCTTTATTGTACGTAGGCTGCAGTGAGAGTGTAACTGACCATACATGCAGAAAAAAAAACTCTGACATAAGAATAAACCATTTTAACACTGTACTCTATATTCTAGGCACAGAACACTTTTGAAATGCTCCTGCAGCAAAGTGCTGTGCAAAACTGGTTATACATAATTCAAGCAGCCATTATCCATACACTTTCTGGGCGTGCTGGATGCATCACTGTCTCACACTCCCTTAAACAACAGCTAGAGACACCACCACAGTTCAGTTCTTAGTGAGAAGTTCTAATCATGTTAAGGGCGCTCGCCTATGGTAGAAGTCTCAAGGTAGTGTTCTGTTACACCTCTGTGCTGCTGTATCACTATTTTAGGACCTTTAGGCTGCAGAGATCTTCATGCTCTGTATTCAGTGGCACGGTACTCCCCAGCGGTAAAGCTGATTGGCTTATAAATATGCTGGTAATAAGGTTGCCACTGTGGTAAATGGAAAAATAACGATGATAGACTTGGACGTAAACCGCTCCGACATCGCGCAAAAACTTTATTAAAGCAAAGCTTTCAGGTAACAACCCTTTCTCAATGCTAATAGCATTACACAGAATAATCACCATTTAAATAAGAGCAAACAAGTATCACATGACCACAGCCAGTATATCACATGACACTGCATAACATTTCTTTTTAAAAATACATTAAATATTTTGTTGTATTTTTACTAAAACAGGTTTAATATTTACAGTATCGTTAAGATCAGGTTCAAACTCTGCATATAATCTAATCATTCATACTCTTTATTTTCAAGAAAATTGTTTAAATCACCCCCCCCCCAGTTCCTTTCACTACTATGTCTATTACCCTAAACTTAAAACAATGGTCCTCACCCTTGTTCATGATATGCCTACTTAGAGCATTCTTGTCATTTTTCCTTCTTATATCTGACTTATGCTCAATAATTTGCTCTCTCAGCCTTCTGGTGGTTTTCCCCACATAAAATGAAAGACATTTTACACTAATGACGAGGTACAGCACATAGCTGGTATTACAACTGGCTGTGAGGGAAAAAGTATATTGGCTGTTGGTCACAGGTTGTGTGAACACGTTATTATTACCTGTTAAAATATCATTACAACTACAATTCATACACTTAAAAGTGACTTGCTTCGTAACTGTTTGTTGCTTTGGCATATACTTTAAAATCTTTGTAACATAGCCTTCTTTTTAAGTTTCTAGTGTTCCTATAAGAAAAATAAGGCCTTTCATTCAGTATTGTCTGCAGCTCAGGTAGAGCCAACAAAATAATCCATTTTTTTTGTATAATTCTTTTAAGATCGCCTGTCCTTACATTAAAAGTAGTTACATACCTAATTTTACTACATTGAGCTCCCTTTTGTACCACTTCTTCTGCCCCCTTAGAATATATGGGTTTCATTGAGGTTTCTCTGTCCTTTTTTACCCCATCACAAATTCTAAGAAGTTCTGTTTGTTTGGAGTGGCTTGTTTGAGTAATCTACAGATCTGCTTGGGTTCCTGCTAGGTGTTACAATTTCTTCCCAGATCCCAAAGGCAGTGTCATAGATGAATCAGAAACCCTCCAAGTTGCTCATAGCTGTACATGCCACTTATGGGCACGTTTGTGTGCATCTCTTCATGGTTTAGCATCCTATCTAGGGTTAGTTTCTTGCCCGGGCCCTTTTTGAGTGTTCAGGTATGTGCCCCCCATGACCCTGAATTGGATAAAGGGTGTAACTGGAAATGAATGAATAAATGATTAAGCAGAGCACCTCTGCCTGTTAATTTACTGATGTTCCCATTGTTTACATGTAATGCTGAGCCGAATGGTGAACATCTGTTATCTAACGATGTTTCTTGCATATGAATCAGTTAAGCATCATTTAGTCTTTTGATGTTATTTTACTGTTACTTTATACTAAAATCTGGCAGGCAGTTAACATGGAGGACTAAATTGCTCTTAATGACCTTCTTCTTATGGACAGGGTAGAAGGTTTGATCCTTTCCACCTTCTTATGCCTCTTTTGTGACTCAAAGCAAGTCAGTGAAAGAAGCGGTGCATCCGTATCACCCCTGAAAAAGTACACTTTTGTCCACTGGGCTTACCTGGTCAACAAATGGATGAAAAAAAATATAGATAGGTGGATGGGTGGGCAGACAGACAAACAAGCTTGCAGACATTTTTTTTTTACTTTGTGGCTACCTGTATTTTAGAGAAAGCAGGGATTTCATTTGCTGTTTGCCTAAAGTAGGTCATTTGTTAATAATTTATGCTGCCTCCTCACACTTCATCCGTTTATAATCATCTCCTTTTCAGCTGTAGTAGTCATACTTTTTGGCCTGTATCTGCTGGTATGTATGATTATTGGAGATGGCAGTTCTGTCTCACTTTTAATAATATTTATTTGTTGACATTTTCTGTTTTTTTCATTACTACTGTATGCAGTATAATTAGTGTATACTATTTGAGATGTTTCTGAGTTATTGTTTATTTGGACTAGAACTGTATATACTATTTGAGATGATTTAGAGTTATTGTTTACATGATTTGAAATGTATCTTCTGTGGAGCTATTCTCTCTGGGCCTCCGCTGAAAAAGGGCTATCAGCTCAGTCGGACTAACCTGGTCAACAAATGTAAAATAAATAAATAAAATAACTGGGGATATTAGTACTTATCTCTTCTTTTGCTTTCTTGTATGTTCCGTCTGTAACAGAGCACCTTCCATTTCTTTGCATATTTTAGGTTTACTGTAGTAGAGAGTTGTTCAACAGTTGACAGAAGTTAAGAATCTCTGTTTCTGTATGAATTAGTGTCTATACAACAGCAAACTTAGGAGACTGAAGTTCCCAGGTGCCCCTGAAAGAGACATTTCAGTCAGAAGTAAAGCAAATGTAAAACATTAATGACAGTACGTTTGAACACCAGTGATGTTGGGTATAGTGGAATGAAACCTGGAGGAATATTGTAATCCACTGACTGACTGTGCTTTGTAAATGCGGCATTTCCTCATCTCGTGTATCTGTCTTGTTCATACCGACGCTCCATTGTCATCTTACTTTTGTTATATTCTCATCTGTGTACCAAGCCTACATTCACCTGCAGTAAGGGCCAGAACCAGTTACCCTTATTTAATCAGTATTTCCTTGTTTTACTTGACATGACATAAGCCCAGTAGCAGATCCCTGTTATCTGTTAATTTAATGTTTATTTGAGTTTCAGTTGTCTTAGTAATGATGTGCTCATTGGTCTGTGGTATAAATGAATTGCCTATAATCTGCTTGATTTTTTGTGCATGCCCATGATATGAGTTCTCCAGTGATTATTTTTCATGACATTTCCCGTTAATATTTGTAGTAGTGTTGAAGTAAGAATTGCTCTGTATCGACTGATAGTTTTCATGTGTTCCTGTAATGCGAGTGAATAAAAGAAGGGTACACAGTGTATACTGTTGTGGTACACAGTGTATACTGTTGTGGTACACAGTGTATACTGTTGTGGTACACAGTGTATACTGTTGTTTGTTGTGGTATGAAGTATAATTTAATACAGTACTAAATCTTCCAAATTGTGTTAGTATTAACATTTACAGGATTTGTTACTAATATTCATGGGATTTTCCTACCACTGTTTAATGATGTTAATTATCTTTGTTTTGTGTATCGGATTGGCTGTTATCACCTGGGATGTTCCTGAAAATGGCCAGCT
>NC_056735.1:85917377-86094877 GCF_019279795.1 Protopterus annectens
TTCCTAAACAGGCAGTGTGGAGTCATTTGCATACAGGATTAGTGTGGTGTGGGCGATTTTGGTGTACATGTCTTGTATAATAATACTGAAGAGGAGTGAGCCTCAAATGATCTCCACTGGGACACGTGTATTGGTAGGATGGATGTCTGAAAAGTTTGACCATTTTACTGCCTGTGATCAGATGGATAGGTAACTTTAAAATCATGTTAAGCTATTAAGACATATTTTGGATGTCATTTAAAGGAAAATGCAATCTCGACTAAATAGATCCAGGAATATGGCAGAAGTAGGAAGGTCACTGTTTGTTCATCTACATCATCTAGTGGAAGAATTTTTAGTGGGTGTCAGTTACATTGTCTGCATAGGTTGTTGAATATGTCTTTAACATGTTTTTTAGCTTATTTTTTTAAGTTTTTGCATTCCCTACTTTATAAATGTGTGGTGATGGTCACTGAGGGAATCTGGTAATGTGCCTGATGAGGGGATATAGCTGGTGTCTGAGGTTAGTTCCCTGTGTGTGTGTGTGTGTGTGTGTGTGTGTGTGTGTGTGTGTGTGTGTGTGTGTGCAAAGCTGTTTTTGTGTTCTTTGGTTTGGCTGGTCAATGACAGTATGGTGTTTCATTGTGTCTCATAGATCCAGGATAAAATGTCCTCGAGACTTGTGTTGATATTGCTTGGTAGTGGCATGTAGTTAGTACCTGTTCTTAGGTGAGAGTATGTATTTCTGGTTAAATTTGTGAGTTGAACTTTTGACTCGTTGAAAGAAGGAACTTGTAATTGTGAGAGATTTATACTGTGGTGGTTAGAGTAAAGCAGATATAGTCATTCTCCTTTTTTGAGGGTCTTTCTGCTCTAATAACACTGTAGCCTGAGGGTACTATTTTCTCATCTGAAATGTGTAGTTTCAGCCATTTTTTATGTGATTCCTAGAATGACTGGGCCATTGCATTGCATCCAGCTGGGGACTTCTGTTATTTTGGTGTAAATGTTTCTAATGTTAAGGTAACATTTTTATTTTGCGATTAGATTTGTTTGCTTTGCTATTTAATTTATTTATGTAAATGTGTTCACTCAGGTAGAATAGTGATAAACAATGATCAATTAAAGGCTTAGCCTTGGTTAATTTGTGTATTGTAGTGGTTTGGTCTGGAGTTAATTTCAGTATTACCACTTAAAATAAGTTAATGGTGGATGTTTGTTGAGAGAACTTTGCCTGTACTTATGGAAAGTGTTTGCGTTGTAGTGGAATGCATGATGATTTGTAGGTGAATGTTGTCAGGAGGTATTTGGTTGAATATGAAGTGTCAGTGATATGATGGGAAGTGGTATTATGTTATCAGGGAAAGAGCATTAGAGTTGATAAGGCTGTTGGAGTTAAGTTGTGGGGTGATTTGAGAGTCATTTTTTTTCAGAATGGAGTATTGTAAAATGTAGTTGGGTTCATATTCTGGTTATATATTTGTGGGATTTGTTGTTGTCTTAAATGGCTCCCTTGTTTGGGTGGTGTAGGATACCTATTCGTCTTTTGTTGCCATGTGATGGAAGAAGTATAAGAGGAAACATGAAGTGGGAGTGGAATGAAGTGAGGCGTAATGGAATGTGTGCAGAATCGATCAGTGTGCGTATGTATACAAGTCAGGTAATGGGTGTGCGTCTGCGTACAAGTCAGGGAATCAGTGTGCATCTGCATACAAGTCAGGCAATGGGTGTGCGTCTGCATACAAGTCAGGCAATGGGTGTGCGTCTGCATACAAGTCAGGGAATCGGTGTGCGTCTGCATACAAGTCAGGCAATGGGTGTGCGTCTGCATACAAGTCAGGCAACGAGTGTGCGTCTGCGTACAAGTCAGGCAACGGGTGTGCATCTGCGTACAAGTCAGGCAACGGGTGTGCGTCTGCGTACAAGTCAGGCAACGGGTGTGCGTCTGCGTACAAGTCAGGCAACGGGTGTGCGTCTGCGTACAAGTCAGGCAACGGGTGTGCGTCTGCGTACAAGTCAGGCAAAGGGTGTGCGTCTGCGTACAAGTCAGGCAACGGGTGCGCGTACAAGTCAGGCAACGGGTGTGCGTCTACGTACAAGTCAGGCAATGGGTGTGCGTCTGCGTACAAGTCAGGCAAAGGGTGTGCGTCTGCGTACAAGTCAGGCAATGGCTGTGCGTCTGCGTACAAGTCAGGCAATGGCTGTGCGTCTGCGTACAAGTCAGGCAATGGCTGTGCGTCTGCGTACAAGTCAGGCAATGGCTGTGCGTCTGCATACAAGTCAGGCAATGGCTGTGCGTCTGCATACCAGTCAGGGAATCGGTGTGCGTCTGCATACCAGTCAGGGAATCGGTGTGCGTCTGCATACCAGTCAGGGAATCGGTGTGCGTCTGCATACCAGTCAGGGAATCGGTGTGCGTCTGCATACAAGTCAGGGAATCGGTGTGCGTCTGCATACAAGTCAGGGAATCGGTGTGCGTCTGCGTACAAGTCAGGGAATTGGCGTGCGTCTGCATACAAGTCAGGGAATCGGTGTGCGTCTGCATACAAGTCAGGGAATTGGTGTGCGTCTGCGTACAAGTCAGGGAATCAGTGTTCATATGCATACAAGTCAGTGATCCTCTAGCACTCAGTGGCGGCTTATGGATTCAGCATGTACCTTCCAATGCTTTAGTAATTGGTAAAAAGAAAATTAATGTGCTTATATGATTGGGTAACAGATCACGTATACAAGCAATAAGAGTGACAGTCCTAGATTGTAGGTTTCAGAAACACATAAAGGTGTACCCTGTTTATGTCAACTTAGTGATCAGGTATGTGGAGCTAGTAGGACATTCAAACTTTAGTCAGTTACTTAATTAGTGCCACTGGTCCAATATTCGTTAAATAAGAAGTATGACTGCACTAGGGTGGTCTTTGTTCCTTGTTTATAAGTTTCTTCACACCATTTTCTGATAGCAGGTGTTACTTTACAAAAGTTTGAAAGCAGGATTGAGAAACTATAATGATATGCTTTGACAAACTGTGTTTATACAGTAATTTGGTACAATTTATTATTGAAGCGTCTTCGTAATAGTGCTGGTTCGATGAGCCATTCAGTATGGGGACATCACTGTCACAGGACTGCATCCAGCAGGGATGTTTAAAATTTGTCAGGGGTAGAGTACTGGTTCATCCCTTTTGCATTTTTTTAATGTAAAGTTAAGTCAGTAAGGACATGCCCATGACAATATCCAGCAAGGGAAGTTTCAAATGTGTCATGGTTAGAGCAGTCGCCCCTTTTGTGTTTTTTTTGGGGGGGGGGTTAAAGCTCAGTTACCTTCTACCATGCACTAGTTTGCCATGAATATCCTTACAGGAGCAGAAGGCATGTAGATAATGGACAATTGGATTTAATAAACCCAGACCACCTTTCTAGATAATGGACAAGGTGGATTTAATAAACCCGGCCCACCCTTCTAGATAATGGGCAATCGGACTTAATAAACCTGGCCCACCTTTCTAGATAATGGACAAGGTGGATTTAATAAACCCGGCCCACCTTTCTAGATAATGGACAATTGGATTTAATAAACCCAGCCCACCTTTCTAGTTAATGGACAGTTGGATTTAATAAACCCTGCCCACCTTTCTTTTGCTCATTGTACTCCACTCAGCTTTTAACCAGATTTAGTGGTAAATCCAAAGTAAAGTAAATATTGAATGTAATAATTTTTTCTTTAACATTTTAGGTAGCAGAGAGCAAAGACCTCTGGCTAACAAGGTTTGCAAACTGGGGGTTGTTGTGAAGTCCCTCTGTGACTCGCATCATCAAGAATGAATTCTCCCTAATAAACTGTTGCTGTACTAAAAATGGGCTCAAACTAAATGCTACAAAGTGTGTATCATAATCACGTTGGGTAAACAACTTCTCCACTTGTCATAGGGTCTAGGCAACACACCTCTACAAAACAAAACAGTAGTTAAACCCCTCGATACTTGGGTCGAGTTGTAGTTAAACACCTTGATACTCAGGTGGAGTTGTAGTTAAACACCTCAGTAGTTGGGTTGCCTGCTCCCTCTCCTTTGAACATTATGTAACAACAGTGGTTGTCAACAATCCTTTTATTTAGCCCAGCTAATTCCACAGGAATATTATCAAGGCCTAAGCAGGTAATCGCTCCCTTTTATTCATCACTGATCATGCTAGTTATTGAATACAACACCTCTTGTGGAATGCATGTCACTATACATAGCAAACAGTTAGGACCCCAAAGGTTCCTAACCAGAAAGTTCACAGACCTTTGTCCCACATCATAAAGAGAGGTTGGAAGTGCTATAATTTTACTCAGTCTTATAGAAGTTTGAGGGGAAAATCTGCTTTACTTGCAGCGCCATTAGAGACTGGAATGTCCTGGATTTCATATTTCACAAAACCGGTATCTCTACCTGTAGTAGAACTAGGGACCTATATTTTCATCAAGAGATAAACTTGCCCCATCATCTTATCACCCAATGCTTCATGAACGTCTTTCTAACAATTGTCATTCGCTCCAACATTATACTGCAAACAGCCTTCCCTTCATGTTAAACAAGGTAGGCAGTGTAACTCACTGCCTTCCTTTAAGCATAAATTAGATGACTGAATGGGTATCCACAAATTTACTCTTGGCTTGACCAGGATGGACCCCTAAAGAAAGGAGATGCTGCTCAAGGGAAGGTACCGGTAACGCGGGAATGGTGAAAAGACTTGTTGGCTTTGGAATGTGTATGAATCTAAGAATCTGTAAACATATGGGCAGTACCGATGTATCCTCCGTAAACCTGTTATTGCTGCATTTATAAAGTACACCTTCTTTTTAAAAGACATTTTAAGCACTTTCCACAACTTAACTTCCTTTATGTTCTCAGATGTATTATCCCACTGCTTTGTCTGTGTTTCTGAAAATGCACTTAACATGGGATCCCTACTTCATTAAAATCAGTTCTTCCCAGTGTGGCACTGTTATCTACTTTTTTTTTTTTTTTACTTTTTGCTTAACTGAAGACTTAACCTGATTGTTGTTCCTTGTCCAGAACAGTCTCATTTTCCCAAATTAATTTTTTTCCTAAAAGGACCAAATTATCTGAATTGCCAATGCATAGTAAAGCCTTACTAATTTAATGCTTTTGGTTGCCAAAAAAGCTATTAGAAAATGGAAATCAAAATCTAAACGGATTAATCGAAGTACTGAATATTGTAAAGTGCATAAAATAACTGCATGTGGGGGCCTTTAGAAAAGGGAAGGACCAAACTACATAGAGGTAAGTGGATGCTTTGGAATAATGCCTACAGAAAAATGTTCAGGAGGAAGAGAAGTAAAGTTTAAAGGAAAGCAGGAACTGAGCACTTTACGTAATGCTGGAGGGACGGATAATTATTAGAGAGAAAACATATATGTCAAATGTATGAAAATGCTCGTTATGGTTTGTTTTCTGTTTTTGTATGTTTATCTGCATCCTAATTTACAAAGTAAAAATTTATAAGTTGGTTAAGAAATCATCAACATATTCCATGGCAACTGACAAGTGTATGCTTTGTGTTAAAGTGTATGCTTTGTTTTAAAGTGTATGCTTTGTGTTATTTGTGTTATTGCCATTATCCATTTTCTAACATTCTTCATTCTTCATCAGGAATAGCATTTATAATCAAACTAAAAACAATACTGCTTGCTCGTAGGACAGACTTGCCTTACTTGCAGTTGCATTTTAATAATGTCTGCTACTCTGTTAACTTTGACGGTCATCCTAGAATGTGCATAGACTGACAACAATTGTATAATATTAGTTCGTGGTTTCGCTGTCATGTATGTGAACAGCAAAATCCATGAGCTCCAGGGACAGGTTCACATTGGGCTTATTTGCAGTGCAAACTCTTCCTTTTTGGGGTTGCAACTTACCTTAACCCTTTGTAGGTTTATAGGTGTATACTAGGCTAACGACCACAAGGGCTTTTTAAGCCTAGCCACCCATCCCAAATCTCTGACCAGTTTTAATACCCTTGATAACTGTAAGCAGTGCTTGGGAGATGAAACAATAAAAAGCTAGGGCATGAGAAATGAACCGTTTACAGGTTGTCTGTGTCCGTTACAGATGTAGGTGCCAAACCAGGGTTGAATTTCCTGTTCCCCATCTAATTGTCCAAGTCATAGTTGAATTGGGTTAGGGAGGAACTCTGCTTCACATGGATGGAGGAGCCTGTTCCAGAGAAGGGATAGTCTCTGGGATACATACCTGTCTGTCCAGCAGTTCCTATTTATATCTCAGGCCAAGTCTTTAGAGTGGGTAATTCTAGTGCTGTTTGTTTTGTGGATATGCAGGCGGTTCATCAGGGTGGAGTCTGACAATGCCTTGTATGCCAGGCATAGATCTCCCCTCAACAGCCTGTAGGAAACAGAATACAGGGATAGGGCCTTGAGGCAGTCTGCATAGGCTATGTTACTTACACCCTGTATTCTTTTAGTGAGGAACCTCTGTGGACATTCCCATTCTTGGATGTGGCTGGTTAGGTACACACCAAAGGGGGGAAATGTTTTACTTCATCACAGACAATACTTCTAATGCTTTGGTTTGTAGATGGGGTACTAGGCTTGCTGCCCATCTGAGCTATTTTAAGTGGAGACAGTTTTCCTGAAAGGTGAGAATCAAATCCTGCACCATGTGCCTGCGAGGTAAATACCTTAATCATTACGTCAAGCCCCAACTTGCCAAATTTTATGCAGCCAGATAAATTGCCTCCTTAAATGAAAACAAACATTGAAAAAAACTGGTCCAAGGGACTGCAGGAAACTGTTGGTGCAGGTATGGCAAAATCCATGCAGATAAGGCTGGAGAATGCATGCTCTCATGCTGATATATTAACACAGCAGCTGGATTTTCCACCCAGTGGGTAAACATGGCATTGTACAACTGGCTGCCGCCATAGTCGGCTCTCCATATCCCTTAATGCATTTCAGGCATCACTTAAGGAACAAGTGCAAGACATTAAAAAAGCAATTCCTGAGGTTGTGGGATGAACTGCAAATGTCAAGGACTCATTAGTGGGTGTAACACTTAGAGTGGATGAAGCCGAGTACCAGATTGAGTATCTATTGCTTTTTACCCACACTGTTAATGCCCAAGTGGGCAATTAGAAGAGTAGAGGTTGGCGCAGGACTCTCCACATACTGTCTGAACCTGGACTGAACTTGGTCTGAGTGACTGGATCCCCTTTTTCCGGGCCTGAACACCCATTACTCTTGGATTAGATAGTCCTGCAAAATTCCATCTGGAGAGAGAGTATAGATCCTTTGCTCCACCACCAAAATCAGGGGAGCTGCCAAGTCCAATTCTTGCATACTTCCTCTTTTTTCAGCAGAAAGCCTTGCATGACAGAAGGGGAGCAATACCATACACTGGGAAGAAGGTTTGGTTCGGCAATGACCACTGTAGGCAGTTCAAGCCAAACATGAAGCAATGGTTGCTATAGGTGCAACGTCTTCGAGAGCAATTCCATCCTCCATCTTATATTCTGCTTGACATAAAATGGTCCTTCAAGATGCCCACATGTCTTCACTCAGTTGGATGAGGTTTGGTTGCATCTTAGAGGCAAGGTGAGCGTTCTCTTCCTGGAGAACAATGAGTGTGGCCCAGTTACAGTGAAAATGGCCCATTTAGCTGCTGACCCGACTACTCTTTTTCTGGACCCTAAACGTGTGAAGCTGACTGTAGTGGATCTTAATCTTGACTTGCTTTTTGCCTGAAGGGGGTTTCATTGTAACTTTTTCTTGCATCTTTTTCTGCGTGGTGGCTTCTAGATGGAGGTCATTAGTGATTTTACCAGCCTGTATTATATCTGCGACATTGTGTTTCCTTTTTCTCATAAAATTTGTTTGTATTTTTGTTTGTATTCTTTATTCAGTCCCCAGATTTCTCGTGGGTGTTGTAGCTATGGAATCCCTGCTGCAGTCAAAGAAAACCGTATAAGATCCCAGAGGTTCTCACAGCCATAACCTTAGGGGCCACTATTTTTTATTTTATAGTTAGTATTCCTCGTGAGACTGTTGTTTTTATATTGTTAGCACTTTTTGGGAGTATCGTGTTTTGTATGACATTTTGTGACTTTTGCTGTTTTGGTGTTACATAGCGCTTTTCCTTATTGTGGCGTCACTTAGTTGAAATTTATCGTTTTTTCAGCAGGCATCAGCAGATAGCGGACACTGAGTTCTTAAGAGGCAATATCGGGGGCAGAATTTCCCATGTCTGATAACCGAGGCCATTTAAATCTTTCTGTTCTTGTCTGTTTTAACCATCCATAGTATTGATGTGAATGTGTTTCCTTTTTTGATCCTTTTATTGTTTTTAATTGTTTCTGGTTTTCAAAAAGCAAATATTGATGTATTTATGTTTGATGTATCTTCATTTCAGTATTGCATTTTGGAAACATATATGTATATACAGACTCCTGCACATGTGTAGATATATATATATATATATATATACATACATACACACACACACACACACACACATATATATATATATATATATATATATATATATATATATATATATATATATATACATATACATTATATATATATATATATATATATATATAAAGTATTCTCTTTTATATAAAATTTTTATTAGGAAATTTTTCGAATGGCTAACAATAGCTGAAATGTACCATGATCCTGTTTACAGAAATGCAACAAAATGTAATGAATGAGATGAGTATCTGTAAATTTAGCTGTATTTGTGAATGTCTCTTATTATAAATGATATTGTGTTTTTTTGTGTTTGTTGGAGCTTTTCTCCCTGGGCCTCCACTGAAAATGAACATATATCCAGTTGGACTAGCCCGGTCAACAAATGTAAAATAAATGTAAAGTAAATAAAAAATTATATATATATTCTGCATTTATCCGGCCCATAATTAAGAATAACACCCTGCTCAGCATGCACCATACAAAGCACCTGTAGCAATCAGAGAGACTTCAGAGAGTTCTAACAAAGAAGATCAAGGGGCTAGAGCATGTACCTTACACAGACAGTCTGAAGTCCCTGTCACCATATTAGGGGAGACTTATGCCTGTCTTACAGAGCAATCTAAGACCCAAACCTAATGAACTTGCTGCATATCCGTAAATCAAATAGGACTGGGGTTCCATTTCGGGGACCTAAATATGGTCTGCAAGTTAAGCAGGACATGCTGGAGGGACAGATTTATCTCCCAGCAAATGCCACGTCTTTGGAACAGGCGGCCAGTTCATGTGAAACCGAGCACCTGTATGACACTGTTCAAGAGGAACCTGGATGAGTGAATGGGGGGAACCATAAATTCTTACCTCGGATAGCGCCCACAACTCGACTTGGGCAATCATCCTAAATGCAATCTTGGGGATTGACTAGCATTTCTGTGGTATTACATTTGGATGAAACGGCTAGGCTTAAAATGACCTCTGGGTTGATAGCCTATTAATAATCTTGTATGGTCCTGTGATCCTATAAACACAATCACACACATCTGTGTTTGATTAAATGATGTGCTTTATCTCAATGAATGAATATGCAAGTGAAGACTGAGAGAACTAAAGACAGGCCTACAAGAAGAGGCTTTTTAGCGGCTCCTAGCCATAAACCTCTCTTAAGTGCCAGATAATGCACACTCGTCTTGCCATGCAGCTTTAGCTTATCAGTTGATATAGAAATAGATGCAGGCATCATTTGCATGCATGTGATGGTGTGCAATAATGTTGTTTTTGAACCCAAGTATTCCAAAAGGCATCTATACCATAGTGAAGGACAGTATTCACTTCTCTGCCTTAACTAAGCATTGCTGTCAGTCTTTTCTAACTGTCAAAAACAGAAAAAAAAAAAAGTTAAGATAACTGGCTGATGTTCTTCATGTTTCACTGTTGCAGTCATCACACTTGGGTTATCTGCCTGCAGGTATCCCTCAGTCAGCCCGAATACCAGAGTCTTGGGATTTCTGCGTCGGATGCTGTCTCCTCTTCCATGATGTCAGGGGTACAAAACATGCAGCAAACGCCATTACATCAGCTTTCCTTCCTGCATGGGAGCCCAAAGCAGAAGCAGTTCGCAAGTGCCGGTCGGCTGCTACCTGAAATTTTTGTTTTTCGAGTTTCAAACCTGAAGTCTTCTAAAGCTAAGTACCCCATTGGGGATTCTTTTTTCTTGCTCTAACCGATGTCAGAAAAAGTTAACAATTGTCTTGCCTGTGGAAAGCAAATGCCTCACAGAGATTTTCATTCTTACTGCGTCACCTGTTTAGGCCCAGACCACGACGTCCCTCGCTGTCGGTTTTGTGCCTTGTTTAACTCATTCTCTCCAGTAGAGCTCTTTTGAGTGTGTACCTTTAACTCCAAATGGATGCGGCTCCAGTGTTTAAAAAAATGACGTTATCACCGTACATTTTTAACAAATGCCCACTGACAGAGGTCATATATCAATACAAATGTATTTGCCATCATGTATGCTTCAAGATAAAATATTGTGATACCTTGTGTGTAACATGGTTTTGGAATTATTAATGCAAATATGAACAGGCAATATTTGATGCCTAGAGGCACAGTAGGCAGTAACTGCAGAAACGCCTGGAGAAGTCACTCTGCTGTAATGAGTTAACGCCCGATCTACTCGTCGTCGGGCTATCTTTGTTGCTAAATTCTTTCACCCTCATTCTCCGTATTCCGAAATGGCTTCTGTAAGCCATCCAACTACCAATCTTCCTTAAAAGCATAAGGATAAAGACAGACAGACCTCATAGGTCCAAAACTGCCAACAACGCTTCTATTAAGCTATTCGCCAGTCCGCTGGTACTCAGTGAGGCACTTTCACAGCCCCTGATATCCGCTTCCACAGATTTGCAGGTCTCTGCTGAGACCCTTTTGGAGTCCGATATGCAGGGAGATGCTTCTTCGAGTATGGAACCTGCTGATGTCTCTACCTTGAATGGGTCCGGAGCTGCTGTGCAGACACCGGCTTCTGAGGGTGTATTCCGACCTTCCGATGTTCGTATTAAACTGACTACTTCTTTTCAGACTAAAACAATTGAGTTTCTCAGGCCCAGAGTTCACACTACACCTAGAAAACCCAACGACCAAAGCGCATGCTCAAGCTCCCATGCCACAGAAACAAATGCTTAGAATGGCGGAAGACCTTATTACTTTAATTAGGGGAAGCTAGCCTTCCCCCTCTAAAAGACAAAGAATTGATTTCCCTCCTGATTCAACAGACCATGAGTCCGATGACTCTGATCCCTCTGATTACCAGGATATACCATTATCTACTTATGAGGATTCAGATGCAGAAGATTCCATTCCCTCTGCCTCCCCTCCAGAGGACTTCTGTTGGTGATACCTTGCATACCTTAAGAGAGCATTTCGCTGGGAATGCCAGGACTACCCTCAGTCCAAAAAGTGACTCAGAGAATTTTTAGACTTACCTCAGCACAGGCCTCTAGCTATACCCCCTGTCTTGGATAATTGTAGATTATGTTTTCATGGAATCCAGTCTCACTCTTGATACTTTACCACCAGCTCCTAGAAAGCCTGGCAGGTACTACAGGGTACCTAACTCTCAAATTTCTCTTTAAGAATCCCACTGCAGATTGATAGACCATTTCCCAGGGACCTAACGGTATTAAGACTACTACAGCCAAAAATCCTACCCCTTCGGACAGGGATTCGAGGGCTTTGGACAGATGGGGAAAAAGGTATACACCCTGCAACTCTTGCCATCAGGGCTTTAAATTGCCAGTTCCACATGTTGAAGTACCAGCAGCATATTATGGAACTAATTAAACAAAAAATGTTGTTGCTTCCAGATTTTGCAGAAAATAAAGATTTACAAGAGTTAATGCATTCTGCAAACCAAGTCAGTAAACATACTTTGCAGTGTGGTTTTGATGCCTTAGAAGCATCTTGCAGGGCTGCTGTCACTGGGTCTGTACTGAGAAGGCATGCCTGGCTGAAGGAACAAATCTTGCCTGGCCATGTTATAGCAAAATTACTAGATGCTCCATTAAACCAGGAACATTTGTTTGGCACAAATGTAGAAGAGGTTCTTAAAAAGATGGAGGAAAAGCTAAATCTTTGCAAACTGTTAAAGATTTCTTACAGGTACAGCCACCTAGATTCAGTAGGCATTGGCCTTCAAAAAACTCATCCTTTCCAGTCCCTGCCAGGTCTTCTCAGCCCAAACCCAGGGCAACAGACCAAGGCTACAGTCTCAGGGTACACAGAGATCTAAACAATGGAGTGTTCACCCCTCAAAAACAGGGAGTGGTAAGCCACCCCTTATGGAAAACATTCACAGTGACTTGTCCTTCATCCTTCCCAGCCATGCCCAAGTACTTGCACCCCTAGGAGGAAAACTCACCCTGCATGCAAAAAACTGGATGTCCTTTACCCAGGACTGATGGGTCCTAAACATTGTATCCCAGGGATATAGATTCTACTTCCACTCACTGCCAACCACAAGCAGGTTGCCAGACCTTCCTCCAAACCAGTGGGTAGAGGCTCAAAAGCAAGTACTTTCTCTTCTCGGTACCAGGGCTATTCATCCTGATCCAATAGAGCAAAGAGGACAGGGTTTCTACTCAAGACTCTTCCTGGTGCCCAGAAAAGAGGGCTCTTGGCACCCTATCCTGGACCTGTCCATTCTCAACACCTTCCTGGTGGTCCCAAAATTCAAAATGCTTACACAACAACAGCTGCTTCCTGTGCTAGCCAAGGACTCCTGGCTAGTCACCCTAGACCTAAAAGAAGCTTATCTGTACATCCCCATAAGGAAGTCTTGCAGGAAATATCTGTTTCAGGGCAGGCTCTATGCACTATCAGTTCTGTGCACTTCCCTTTGTGAATACCCTGGGCCCAGTAGATAAGCCAAAGTGCCTGGCTCCAGCCATTGCATACTGCAGGCAGAGAAAAATTCAAATTTATCCATACTTGGACAATTGCCTGATTCAGGCGGACAGTCAGGAATTGCTACTTCAGCACCTGGCATTTCTAAAGAGACTTCTAACTTCTCTGGGGTATACCATCAACGAAAATAAATTATATCTGGTGCCCAGCCAAAAGATTGTATTCCTGGGAGAAAGCTTGAGCACAACTTCCCAGATGGCATTCCTTACTCCAGAAAGGCAAGTTTAGTTTGAAGTAGCTTGTCAAATAAACTTAATGTCCACCAGAACCCAGCTATCTGCAAGAAAAATACTGCAAGCCCTAGGGTTTATGGCCTCATGCATTCTACTAATTCCATATGCAAGACTGCACATGAGGAAACTTCAATGGTACTTAAGTCTCTGGTGCCATCATTCTCAGGACCTGGAAACAATTATTCCTATCATTCCTTGTCTAAGGGCAGAGTTCCTTTGGTGGGCAGGGGCTTGCAACCACAACAAGGGACTCCCTTTCACTTAACCCTTTGCTACCCAATCCCTGACAACAGATGCATCAGACTATGCATGGGGTCTCACAGGGCAGGCAAATGCGTTCAAGGCAAATGGAGCCTAGGACAATTTCACCTACATATCAATCAAAAAGAAATGTTAGCTGTACAGAATGCTCTTACAGCCTTCAAATACCTTATCCTTCCAGGGAAACTCTTGATAAAGACAGACAACACCACATTTATGTGGTACATACACAAGCGGGGAGGGGGGGACTCATTCTTACCCACTCTGTGGGTTAGCCATGGCCCTGTAGAGCACAGCCTTGAGCAACCAAGTGCACCTGCAAGCTCAAGTCCTGCCAGGCAAACAAATTCATTGGCAGATGACTTAAGCAGAAATCTACTTGGCTCGCACGAGTGGAAACTGGAACCCAACTCATTCAAACTTCTGACCCACAGGTGGGGGACACCAGAGGCAGACCTCTTTGCCCCCCCCCCAAAACCATCAATTGAGCAAATTTTGCACCAGAAATCCCCACAGCCAAGCATGGAAAGTGGATGCCGTATCCTTTACATGGGAAAACCTCTCAATTTATGCCTTCCCCCTCTGCTCCTCCTCTCAAAAGTACTACTCAAGATCAAACAGGACAAACCAAGGACAATTCTTATTGCACTGGACTGGCCCCGCCAGCACTGGTGCCCACTCCTACGCAGTCTGACAGCATTGCCACCCTGGCACATGCATCAGACCCCTCCCTGCTGTCCCAGCAGGAGGGACAGATTTTGCATCCTCAGCTTCAAACCCTGAACCTTGCAGCCTGGCTTATTCCCTGAATACACCCCCAGCAACCCTCAGCAAACAGGTGCTAGACGTGATACTTGAGGCTAGAAGGCCTAGTACTAGGAAATCCTAGTCAGAAAAATGGAAAAGATACTGTTCTTGGAACCAGTCTCAAGGAAAGGATACAGCCATGCCCACCTTACCTCAAATCCTAGATTACCTAGGAGAGCTGCTTCACAAAGGCCTATCCTTCTCTTAGGTTCATAGGTTCATACTAGGCTATCTGCCCTAGGGCATTTATAAGCCTAGCCAGAGTGTGTTTGGCTTTTGCCACCCTTTTAGATTAGTTGACTGTGCCTCTGTATAGTAGGTCACAGAAGGTAGCCCTATTAAGGTTCGTTTACTGTACCTCTGTCTAGCAGGGACACAGAAGAGATCCCAGGGGTAAACTTTCGATCTCCCATTCACTCGTCAAGATTTCTCTTTTCTCTTGAAGAATGTCAGTGAGGGGCTCTGCCTAACATGGATTGGGATTTTGTTCCAGAGTGAGGGGAGCCTCTGGGATATGAATCTGTCCCTCCAGCATGTCCTATTTATTTCTGTGCTGAGGTTCAAGTCCCTGGAGCGTGTAGCTGTAAGGGATTTGGATTTCCTGAGGTGGAGCATGTCCATTAATTCTGGGGTGGACATGGCTTTATACGTCAGACACAGATCGCCTCTCAGTAGGCGGTACACAACTGAGTAGAGCTGCAGTTTCTGTAGCCGAACTGCATAGGGCATCTGTTTGAGTCCCTTGATCCTCTTGGTGAGGTACTTTTGGGGTCTTTCCAGTTGCTGCAGGTGTCTGGTAAGGTACATCCCAAATGGGGCATTGTATTCAATTATGGGCCTGATAAGTGATGAGTAGAGGGGCACAATGACCTCTCTTGATCTAGATGTGAACCCTTTCATGATAAGGTGGGGTATATAGAAGGTCTTTCTAACCACTTTGGCAATGTGATTGTCAAAGGAGAGATTGCTATCTACTTAGGTCCCCAAGTCCCTAATTACTTCTTCCGTACTTAATGGATTACCACCTATGTGGTAATTTGTGGGCACTTTGTTTTTCCCAAAGGGGATGACTATGCACTTTTTGGCATTTAGCTTTAGGCCATGGCTCTGGCACCAGTTATCCATCTCTGTGAGACCCTTTTGGAGGATGCTTGTGTCAGCTGGAGAGTCGATTATGGCACCCAGTTTGCAGTCATCTGCAAACTTGGTCAGCCATAGTCCACCAGTGTTAGCCTGTACCTTGGAGAAATATATACCGAACAAGAGAGGTCCCAGGACTGAGCTTTATGGGACGCCACTTGTAATTGATTTAGAGTCTGACATGGCACCTGCAATTCTGACCATGTGGGTTCTATCCCTGAGCCAGTTTCCAACCCATCTTGTGACATAGGGGTTGATATTTAAGCTGGTGAGCTTATTTATGATGCCCGAGTGGGGTATTGTGTTGAAGGCTTTTGCGAGGTCCAGGTAGGCTGTGTGGACTACCTTCCCTTCATCTATGGCTTTGGTAACTGTTTCAAAGAAGTCGACCAGGTTCAAGAGGCAAGATCTGCCCTTAACAAAGCCGAATTGGGTAGGATCCAGTGTCTGGAGGTTAATAATGCCTTTGTTTATGATTTCCCTGATGATCCGCTCCATAGCCTTGCAGACCAGGCTAGTCAGGCTTATAGGGCGATAGTTTCCGGGGTCCATTGTGGCACCACCTTTGTGGAGCTGGACCACTGTTGCTGTATGCCATTCCTTGGGTACATATCCTGTAGTAAGGCGGAGATTTAACAGTGACTTTATGTGAGGGTTTAGTTCTTCTTGGAGCTCGTGTAAGATGCAGCCCAGGACACCATCTGGTCCCATTTGATGCTGTGGTTTTTGCTTTGGAGAGGGCAGCTCTCACCTGTGTATCTGTGATCTCAGGGAGGCTACACTCTGTTGGGATAGACATTTGCTCTTTTGGGGGGGGAAAGGGGGAGAAGTTTGGGGGGAAGGGGGGGGGAGTTTGCACTGAACCTTTTTGCCAGGATGTTGGCAAGATCTGTGGGTTCAGTGTATTTTTTGTCATTTTGCACTAACTCAGAGCATATCTGGGAGTTGCCCCCAGGTTCCTGACATAACTAAAGAAGGCCTTGTGATTATCTTTAGTGTCTTGTGCAATTTTTCTTTCAAAGCTGGCCTTAGATGACTTTGAGGGATCACAGTTATCATAGTTTCTTGCTAGCATTGATCAGAGATGCCTTCCCTTTTTGGGGTTTTGCGCTATCATGTAGTAGCTTCCTCCTCCTGTTGTATAGCTTATTTATGGCCGTAGTCCACCAGACAGGTCTCCTGCCTTTGGAGGAGTGAGTCTTGGTTTTATTTGGGATAGCATGCTCCATGCATTCCTGTAGGTGTCCATAGAATGCTTTTGTAAAGGATTCTGCGTTTTGGGCTGTATTTTCCACTGGCCCGGGGGCTTTGAAGGATTCCATCTTGGTTTTGAGAAGTGTGAAGTTTGCTTTTGAGAAGTTCTTCACCGTGGTTTTCTTGGCTGGGGGTGGGGATGGAGTATGGATGTCCAGTGAGATTAATTTAAGGTCTGATCTTACCAATGAGGGGTATACCTCTGGTGTGGAACATATAGACCCCATGTTGGTGATGACCAGGTCCAATATGTTTTCCCCTCTTGTGGGAGTGGTGACCAGTTGTTCCATAGCATTTGAGTTTATAAATTCTAGGAACCATTGGGTGAGGGTGTTTGGGCTTGAGTAGTTTTCCCAATCAATGTTTGGGTAGTTGAAGTCACCCAATATAATGGTGTTTGGAGAGATTCATATTCTCCAGTGTTCTCAGGAAAGCCGAGTGGCGTTCCTGTGTTTAGGAGGGTGGTCTGTAGCAGGCTACAAACTGAAAGGCAGTTTTGCCCACTGTTAGTTGCACATGGATGGTCATCGGTGCTTCGTGCAGTGCCACTAACCTGGAGATGTGGGTATCTTTGAATATGGATACTCCCCCCTCCTTTTGTGGTTGGGTCCGAGTTTTGGGGCCAAAAAGCATGGTATGAAGTATAACCTGGTAGTGCTGGGGTGCTTTTGGGAGCCTTGAACCAGGTTTCTGTTACTGCACAGATATTGATATTCTCCATACTGAGGAGAGTCTCGAGTGCATGCATCTTTAGGTTTAGACTTCTGGCATTGAGCAGCATTACCCTTAGTTTTTTTTTCTTTGTGTTATCTATGGAGGTGAGTTTGTCTTTTGAGCCTTGCCTAAAAAAGGCACTATGGGGGAGGCAAGAGCTTTTGCCAGTATTCGAAAACCCAGGGGTGACAGGTGCAAGCCGTCCCTAGTGAAGCAACATGGTTTGTCGAGCATGTCATCCCAGGCTGACAGACACTGGATCCCCTTTGAATGACACCAATACTTTAGCCAATTTTTAAAATTGATCATTTTGTCTTTATACTGTGGCATCATTCTTGGTGAGGGCAAGATGCTACTCAAGGTCAGGGTCATACCGGCCAAGGCTACATGATCAGAGAGCTCCTCTATGTCTCTTTTCATGTAGTCCAGGGAGGTACGTCTCAGGTCATTCACACCAGCATGGACAATGACTGAGTCATATTTGTACTTTCTTTGGAGTGACCTGAGTGCATGTGTTATGTGGTGGATCCTGGCGGATTCTGGCACCCGACAGGCAGCTTACCAGTGACCTTTTCCTTGTTCAGTCTGGTGAGTGGGACGTCAGTGTGTCTGACAATAGAGTCACCTATTACAAGTGTATTAGGTGTGTTGTTTAGCCTTAAGGGCTGTGACTGTGTGGCACACTGACTTTGTGAGCTATGTGCTACGTGGTAGGGGTTGCTTGGATGTCTGCTTTGGAGGTCTCTGCTGCTTAGGCAGATTTTTGTTTAGAGCCTCCGAGTACGTTTTTGTGTGTTTGTGTTTGGTTTGCTGATGGGATGGGTCTATGTGAGACTGGATTTGTGGTGTGTGTGGTTACCTTTTCCTCCTGACTGGCTGTGCCAGTACTGGGTTGAGAGAGCTCAGCCTCCAGTTTGGCTATGTAGTTGCATCTCTCACATATATTTGAGCTTGTTGGGAGGAGGAGAGGGTGGTCTGTATACATAAGGCAGTTGTAACATTGCCTCAAGATTCCCAGATTCACCAGCTGGACTGGAGAGTAAACTCGAAACTGACCTTTGGACATGCCTGAATAATATAGGGAACTACTTATTGACTGATCAGAAAGAACCAATAGGGAGCAAGTGCTTAAAAGGAGTATAAGAGGGTGTAGTGCTTAAGTTTATTAGTGTTACCTGTAAGATTACTTATACGAGCAAGTGCAGGGCTTTAGAATGAAAATAGAGTGCTTATTTTGAGATTTAGAGCAGTTTAAACCTGTTTAAGCGGCGCTGCCTGATGCTGTGCTATGCACAAAATCACGCAAATGCGGGTTTTAAAGCAGGGAAACTGAAAGAGATAGGAATTGACCCAAAACAGCCAATAAGCTACTAGTTTCAGGGCTGAGACCACTCCTCTAGGGACAGATAGGCTGCTCAAAGCTCCCCACTCTCACTGGTGAACAGAAAAGCTTCCTCCTATCCAAGTAAGGATATGGGCAACTCAGGAAACTATACCACAGTCCGGAATTCAGCAAAGCCTGAAATCTGGACTAATCTAGTTCAGCAAAGGCAGGAAAAGAGAATTGTTTTGTTTTGTTTTGTTTTTTTCAGGAAACAGCAGAAAGACACTCAGAAAGCACTGTAAATGCTATAAACTTCTGTTAAGATTCATGTGTCGGCCATCTCAGCTCATTATAATACTGATCCACCTCTCTTTTCTCACCCTGTGGTCAAACAGTTCCAGAGAGGAGCTAACAATTTAAGACCCCTGAGGAGAGCTCCCACCACTGCCTGGGACCTTAACTTTGTACTAGAGAAGCTCACGCTTCACCCCTTTTGAGCCTGCTGCTACAGCACAGTTAAAGAAAACAGCCTTACTTCTAGCCATTACTTTCAGCAAGAAGAGTGTCTGAGTTACAGGCACTAATGGCGCTGGAGCCCTTCATTATTTTCCATGCTGACAGGGTTTCCCTCAGGACTAACCCATCTTTTATGTCCAAGGTGGTATCCTGTGTGGCTCTAAACCAATCCATCCATTTACCAACCTTTTTCCCTAATCCTCAGAATAAAGGGGTAAGGATCCTGCACTCTCTGGATGTACACAGACAACTCAGGTTTACATTGACAGGACTAAGCCTTTCAGAAAATCTGACCAGCTGCTAGTCAGCTTTGCTACATGGGCAGAGGGCAAGGCAATTTCAAAGCAAGCCATTTCCAAATGGATAGCACACTGCATCCATTTCTGCTACAAACACCATGGAAAACCTACCCCACAGGGGATCAGAACTCATTCCACTAGGGCTAACTCAACCTCTGCAGCATTTCTCAAGGGAGTCCCTACCAGGGACATCCTGGAAGCTGCAACCTGGAGTTCTGTACACACCTTCACCAAGCATTACCACTTACCTGTCTTTTCTAAATCCAGTGCTGGATTTGCCACAGCAGTCGTACAAGGCCTGCTAGCCAGCCCTACTATTACTTGACTGCCTCCACCCTTCCTCAGCTTTGGGAATCAACCCATGTGTGATGACTGCAACTGTGAAACATGAAGAACATAGTACAGTTGTGTACACTTACCATAAATGTAGATGTTAGAGTGTATTCACTGTTGCAGTCTGGGTTACCTTCCCTCTACCCCCCTGACTCTTCTACGCTTTCTACCTATCCTCTTTTTGGCCATATCTTATGGCTATGGTACTTACTTTTTACTGGAGGTGTTCCACACCATGTAATTGCTTCCAATTTTGGGGGCTACTGACATCTGGGGCAAGAAAAACTGCACTTGCGAACTGCTTCTGCTTTGGGCTCCCGTGCGGGAAGGAAAGCTGATGTAATGGCGTCGGCTGCATGTTTTATACTCCTGACGACCTGATGTCATGGATGAGGTGACAGCATCCGATGCAGAAATCCCAAGACTCTGGTATTCCGGCCGACTGAGGATAACCCAAGTGTGATGACTTCAACAGTGAGTACACTTGCACATCTACATTTATGGTAAGTGTACACAACTGTACTTTATCACTGTTTTTAGCCAATGGCAATCTTTCTTCTAAGGCAAAAACAGACCTTGCAGCCTTTAGCCCTTCAAACGCAGGCTGGCTGCAAGAACCAGGGATGTTGCACTCTAAGTAATGGTGATGCAGTCGCTATTTCTGGCAGTGTGCTACCTAATAAGGTGTATGAAGATAGGTTGCAGCTAATATTTAAGAAGGGAAAAAGGACTGTGAAACATTTTGGCTTGCTCTTTGGTAGGCCGTTTATTACCATTGAATGATGTACCATATGTTCTGATGCTGTCCGCTCCATGACCTTCTGTGTGTGTGTGTGTGTGTGTGTGTGTGTGTGTGTGTGTGTGTGTGTGTGTGTGTGTGTGTGTTATGGTTATGACAATAGTCATTCTCACAAATGAATTTTTTAATAGCTTCTGTTCAAAAATAAAATGAAACTTGTCATGATTTTATTTTTAAACTAATGTATTTGACCACAGACTACCTCTGGGCACTTTTTTATGGTTTTCTTTTTGCAGAAATGCTTATTAAAATGATCTCAAATGTTAGATCACCCAATCCAGGAAGGAGTTTTAAGAACAAAAGCATGCAGACACCAAGCTCGATGCTAATCACTGTGTACAAGGATTTCTTTGAGGATGATGTCATAATCCTTTGCAGGTCACACAGACGTCATGAGCTGTACCACAGCCAACACCAAACTACACGTCTTGTTGGCAGCGTACAAACACTGCACTGGGCACTTTATCATCAGCAGAAGCTATGTCCTCTGTACTGGTACCTCATGCACATAAAAACATGTCCATCTCAACCAGGTCATTCCAGTGACAGCATGTGCATGGCCTAGTTCTTGTGTAGGTAAACAGAAACAGAAGGTTAACATTGCAGAGTTTTGTAATCTGCAGAAAGTATGACTGGCTGTCCTTTAGCAACTGCACAGTAGGGATTTATGCAACAGTAGTCTATGTTTACAGGAAAATGGAAAGTGTAATTTTTGCAGATTAAAAATTACATGCTCAGTGTGGCCTTTAAACAGAGGAGCAGACTGTCTGTCAGTCTGAGCCTTCTGCTGGCAAGCTGTAGCAAGGTCTGAAAAGATAAAATGTTGGAATCCTTGTTGTATACGAGTTTGCTTACTTCTGGCTGATGAATTGTTTTTCAAGCACTGTTCTTTGTACTGTGTGTAGAAGGCTATATGAAGTGTAGCGCACTCATCTTTCATTTGTTTTATTTTTTCATATACAAGATGTTTTTCTGAGTACCTCTACAAGGTGGGCAGCTAGCTGATGATCTTGGGACTCTCCCCTTCCACCATTGTCGTTTGGACATGCTTTTGCTTGCACGCCTGCCTTCCTACTGTTCACCCCATTGTATCTTGCTCCTCTACTTAATTCTTGTCTCATAATCATTTTCATGTATACTCAGTGGCCTTTGTCCCCCAATCTAGGGTTTATTGCACAAAACCACACCAGCTTTTTCATGCTCTGTGCACGCTTGCATGGACAAACATGCCATTTCTCATACACACACACAGACAGACTCAAACAAACTCTCTCGCTTGTGTAGTCTTTTCCCCTTACATGGTAGATGTTATTTTGCACTATGTTTCTTTCTTTATATAACTACTTTTAACTGTTTTGTATTTCAGATGCTTTGTTAAACAATGTAGTTCCCTGGGCTGGGTGAAGCCTTATTTTTAGTTGGGACAAGAGATGGGCTGAATTGAGCCTTCTGGCAGTTCATATTATATTTGTTTATATCTGTGTCTGTGTCTATAGCTACGTCTGTCTATATATTTGTGTGTGTGTATTTATATTTTGTCCCGCTTCATGCCTGAAGGACAGTGGCCTCAGTGTGGGTATCTCTTCAAGGTTGAAGTGCCAGTACATTTCCTTATGTTTACAGCTGGGCTGAAGCCTGTAGTCTCCCCTCTTCCCATGTGGCATGTGCTGCTATAAAATCCCTCCCGTCTCCTCCCAATAGTAGACAAGCCAGCAAAATGTTACTCATTCCTTCTCTCCAATAACTCCTGAGGGATTAGGTCAGCTGAACAAACCTGGGACTCCTGCATTGCAGTCAGGGCTTCATCCGTTTGTTACAGAGATGGTATTGTGGCACATATGTTGATATTGTGTTCCGTCCTTTTGTCTTCCTTGTTTTGTTTGTGTTTTGTGTTTATTTGCATTGTTTTTGCAGCTTCATTCCCAACCTGTAGTTGGAAGTGAACAGAAAAGCTAAGTGAGAGCCTGTGCCAGTAGCATGGATGGATAAGGTCTGAACCAAGACGGAGGTATCATGAAGCCAAATAGTGGCCTGGACACCTAATAGCACAGTCAGGATGGTTGTAGCATGCACACACCTGGAAGAGGTACAGTAGTTCCCTCATAGCTGATGCTGCTGCTGTTATGACAGGGCCTTGGCTAGAGAGAGGAGGCCATCATGATGCTGAGTGACTGCTGATAAGATATGGATATGTCAGGCCAGTGATTGTAATCCCTGTTAGTGCATGTTGGAGGAGCATACAAGGATAAACAAGGAGTTATAGGTTACCCTTGTAATGATGTAAGTTCTGATGTCACCACCAAGCCATAAAATAGAAAGAAGTTCTCATTAGCAGGATGCTAACGAAACACTAGCATGGCTGCCTAGACAATGCTTCCCACAACAGTGTACGTCTAATTTATATGATGGTTGTCAGGTATGACGTTTGAAAGTATATATTAATCTTAAAGCTCAGTAAGGCATTCCAGTGATATAAGAAAGAATGAGTAACATGTACAACTCCAGAGCCTTCCGGATTGTACTGTACAGTCAGTGCCAGAAGCAGTACAGTGTGTGTGTGTGTGTGTGTGTGTGTGTGTGTGTGTGTGTGTGTGTTACTGCATGCATTTGTGTGTGTGTGTTGTGTGCATGTGTTTCTGCATGCATTTGTGTGCGTGTGTTCTGTGTGTGCGTGTGTTGTGTGTGCGTGTGTTGTGTGTGCGTGTGTTGTGTGTGCGTGTGTTGTGTGTGTGCAGTGTGTGCAGTGTGTTGAGTGTGTGCAGTGTGTGCAGTGTGTGGAGTGTGTGTGCGTGGTGTGTACACACATGCACGCATATGTGTTTGTTTTTGTAATATGTACATTTGTGTGGGTGTGTAGGGAGGTGTATGTGTATATGTACATATGTGGTAGGGACAGTTCAGTGAGATGCAAGTCTGTGATATTCTCAGTGCACGTGACAAAGATGGTGGAAAATGTGAAATAATGAGTTGTACCTCCCTAGAAGCTGTAATGCTGCGGTTACAGCGTTAAGTGCACATTAGTTGCCTATGCTCTGTGACAAAGATGGTGGAAACTGTGAAACAGTGCGTTGTACCTCCCCAGAAGCTGTAACGCTGCAGTTACAGCATAACTGCACATTAGTTGCCTGCACTCTGTGACAAAGATGGAAACTGAAACAGTGCGTTGTACCTCCTCAGAAGCTGTAACACTGTGGTTACAGCGTAAGTGCACATTAGTTGTCTGCGCTCTGTGACAAAGATGATGGAAACTGTGAAACAGTGCGTTGTACCTCCCCAGAAGCTGTAGAATGAAAGGCAGTTTCACTGTTTATTTATAGCAGATGTACTGCTGAGTTAGAGCTGTTATTCAGAGAAACCATTTCTTATTTTTGTGACAAGGTGCAAGATATTATACGCTTGTTTTCCAAATAATATGTTGTGTATGCATTGCCTAGCTTACTGTATGTGTTATTTTCCCTCTAAAATCCTTGTGTTTTTATTGTAAACACAAAAACATTACATGTGTGTGCAGTATACTGTTTGATAATTTATACACAGCATTTTAAGTACTGTAAGTGGCTATTAGTCCACATTCACCCCTTTGCTTGACAGCATAGTTTGGCTGTAGCTGTGGAAAGTGGTGGACTGTGTCATCTAAACAAAACAAAACCATTTCCATTGTAGAAGGTGAGTGCACTTAGAAGTGTTTAGCAGATGCAAAGTCGTAACTCTTGGCAGATTACCACTTCCACTTTTGAAAAGTTACTGAATCACTGTAACGGAGAGTTGCGAGAAGAGTGGATGCACAGCTTCTACACATGGACAGCCTTTCCTTATTCATTTTGTCTGACATCTGACCTAACAACGTCTCACATTTTATTTTTATTTTTGTAAAAACAGATGAGCCTCAGTGAAACCAGCTTTTATTTATTTATTTATTTATGACGTTAACTGTAAGTGGCCTTTTACATATGCATCCTGGGTGAAAGACCAGATATGAAGGATGAGCATATGCTGTACATAATGAGCTAACACAGTATGTGCATTGTCATTGAGAAAAAGCAAAGGAAATGACGTCATAACGAGTTCAGAGCCAGTGACTGTGTGACCTCAAGGCCAGGGTACTGTTTGAGCACCATACAAGAGGTGGTTTAATTCTTTTCTGAATTTCCTCAGTCTGTGTACACTGATTGCGTGCAGACAGAGTTTCTTCCATTGCATAATACATTGTGATCACGAGATTATCAGTTGAACAGTGCACACACTGGCAAGTGGCAGATCAAAGCAGACAGTATAAATCTAAGAAAGGCATTCCCTGACTCTGGATATACATCTGTCTGTCATAGACAGAGCAGATGAAGACCGTCCATTTGAGAGTACTTGAACAAATTTGCATTTCAGAGGAAGAGTTTTATTAAAAAAATCTGTAACCATGTGGGGGATTCATTGCACCTCCTGTTTTTAAATGCAACACAAAGTTAATAAACCTTGTAGAAAATAAAAGTAAAAAATAAAACTGGCTGTACGTGCTGATGTAATGCAGCTGAAGGGCCTGCACTGCATGGATTGCTGATATTATCCAAACTCATATCAGCTTCAATGTCCTACAGCTTCAATGTCCTACATAAAGTTTGCTAAGTACAAGTCATTTAAAGCAGTCCCAGAAATGCTCTCCACCTTTCTACCGGATCCCCAGAATATTCTTCCTTTCTGGGTGAGCATATTAAAGCAGGTTGCTGTGCTGTTTCATCTGATCATTGTAGGTTTCTGGAGGACTGTCACTTGTCCTTTGTTCTTCCTGGCAAGATCCAGTACTGTTAACAGATTATCAAGAGGTTTTACTCTGCCGTGTTTTACCTCTGTACTGTTAATGGGCTGTCCCTCAGATTGCATTTCTCTTCAAGTTTAATGGAACAGGTGATAGAGAAGCCTTTTCCCTGACCAACTTCAAACAGAAGCTGCTGTCAAAGACATGTCCAAAGTCAACGTCTATGCCATGGACTTCTAGTCATCAGTGGACACTTTCACCAAGTTCTGTATCTTGGATATGTAATCCAGAACTTTAGCATACTTTGGAATGGCAATGCTTCAGGTCATCTCAACCTGAATTTTCCTTTCTGCCTTTCAGGCATTTCCCTCACCTTTATTTGCATTCTTAAAGATAGGTTTTGAGGTTCTATCCAAATGTTTCATCCCTAACAGAGGGCTATTTCAGTTAAAATACAGTAACCGTGTAAGTGTTTATTCATTGTATCACTTATCTTTAAGATAGCAGTTTGTAGTGGATGCCTTATTTCCACCCCTCTCGCTTGTTATATCAACTGCAGCAACAACTTTGTACTTAAACAAGCTTTTTCGGTACTTTTGATGTTCTTCGTGTTTCACTGTTGGAGTCATCACACTTCGGTTATCTGCCTGCAGGTAGCCCTCAGTCGAATGCAGAAACTTAGTATTTCTGCGTCGGTTTCTGTCACTCAAGAGCTGATGTCAGGCCGTCAAGGGTATAAAAACAGGCAGCCAACGCCATTACTTCAGTCTTTCTTGCCAAGGAGCCCGAAGCCGAAGCAGTTCGCACGAGTGCTGGTCGGCCGCTGAGTTTTCGTTTCCGAATTAAATCATCCTGAAGTCTTCTAAAGCTAAGTACCCCATTGAGGTTCCTTTTTTCTTGCAGTAACCGATATCAGAAAAAGTTAACAGTTGTCTCGCCTGTGGAAAGCAAATACCACACCAAGATTTCAATTCTTACTGCGTCACCTGTTTAGGCCCAGACCACAACCTTCCTCGCTGTCGGTTTTGTGCTTTGTTCATCGCCCGAACTGTTCATTGTTGGGCCCTTATTGTCGCTAAATACTTTCACTCTCGATCTCTGTATTCTGAATTCGCTTCTGTAAGCCATCCAACTACCGATCTTCTGAAAAAACGTAAGGATAACGATAGGTTGCACAGGTCCAAAACTGCCGATGACACTTCCGTTAAGCTAGTCGCCATGCCGGTACTCAGTGAGGTGCTTTTGTAGCCCCTGATGCCCGCTTCGATGGATTTGCAGGCCACTACCGAGACCCGTTTGGAGTTCAATATGCCGCAAAACTCTTCTCTGACTACAGAAGGTGCGGATGTCTCTACCTTGGATGTCCTGGGAGCAAGCTTGGACACAGCCTCCCAGATGGCATTTCTTACTCAAGAAAAACAAGCCTGTCTAACTGGCTACTTCACACAAATGGCCACCAGAACCGAGATATCCGCAAGGAAAATCTTGCAGCCTCTAGGGTTCATGGCCTCTTGCATTCTACTAATTCCATATGCCAGACTGCATATGAGGAAACTTTAATGGTACTTAAAAAGTCTTTGGTGCCAACATACTCAGGACCTGGAAACCACCATACCTGTCATACCTTGTCTAAGGACAGCGTTTCTTTGGTGGGCAGCAGCATGCAACCACAACAGGGGGCTTCCATTTACACAAACCCACACTGCCCAAACCCTAACCACAGATGCATCAGACTATGCCCGGGGGGCACATCTGGGAGACAAGTGCATTCAGGGCCACTGGAGCCCAAGTCAAGTTCATCTGCACTTCAGCCAAAAAGAGATGCTAGCTGTTCAGCACACTCTGACAGCTTTCAGATCCCATCTCTCACCTGGACCCCTGCTAATAAAAACAAACAACACCACAGTTATGTAGTACATCAACAAGGAGGGGGAACCCACTCTTACCCACTCTGCAGGCTAGCCATGATTTATTTATTTTATTTGTTTATTTTACATTTGTTGACCGGGCTAGTCCAGCTGGATACATATCCATTTTCAGCAGAGGCCCGGGGAGAAAAGCTCCTCGAGAGTACAGAACAGTATTTGATTTTAATAAAACAAAACTATAAAATAAAATAAATTCAAGGTTAACAAAATGGAAGTAGTATATACAATTAAGCTATTTAATGCAAAAATTGAACATATTGAAGTAAACAGTTGGGTAAAATAAGTAAGATGTACAATACAGGAACACACTTGAAGAGGTGAGTCAACATGAGATATTAGAGTGACAAAGAGACATATTAAGATATAAAAGAGAGTACAAATTAGTTGAAAGAGAAGTTATGAATCTGGATTCCAGTAAGCAGGTAGATTATGCAGACATTGAGATTTAGAAATTTAGTGAGAAGACAAGAGAGGTTAGTCTGGGTTAAGACAGGTGCATAGCCAATGTCTTTTAAGGTAGGATTTAAGCCTAATTTTAAATTGTGAAAGTGATGGTAGTGAGGTTAGGTCACTGGGAAGAGAGTTCCAGGATCCCACGGTGTTAGAGAATAGAGAGTCCCCTGCCTTGTTGTTGGCTTTTTGTGTTAGTACTAGCATTTTAGTGGCTGAGCAGAGGGTATTGAGGTTACTGTAGGGGATGATAAGGTTGGTAAGAATCGGTGTGTTACTAGGTTGATACAGGATTTTATAAGCAAATATTAATTGTTTAAGTAGCAGTAGGTTAGGTAACTCTAGCCAACCAAGATTTTTGTAATTAATACAGTGGTGGGTCCTAAATGTTGAGCCAGTTGCAAATCTTGCAATATTGTTGTAGGAGACTGCTAGTTTGTTCATGTTGGTTTTTGAGAGGTTAGTATATATTGGGGAGGCATAGAGGAGGGTAGAAATTAGGTAGGTCTGGGCAGAAGAGAAGTGTAATCATGATATTCACACCATCTTTTCTACTATATGTCCTTCAAGTAATATTGAAATGATCATTATTCCTTTCTTAGGATATATATATTGGGAAGGAATGAACACCTTTGCATTCTATCCTATTAGATTCATTTTATCTGCAAGGTTATTCGAAAGATTTATCACATCAGATTTTTTGTCTTTAAACCTGCATACTGAACATGTTATAGAGATGCACTTTATGAAATATTCACTGTATTTAATACTCATTATTCTGTCAATATGAAGAATTTATTATTATACTTTTATATGGTATGATTTTTTTCAGTATAATGTGATACATGAGGCTTTGAAATAATGTTACCATATGCCCTATTTTATGGGCTTGTTTTTCTATACACAGTTTTTATGATAGAGTCACTTATCTGGTCTCATATATATTTCAACATCCTAATATTATACCCAATATACACAGCTATATCTTATATTTTTAGCTTTGGACTAGTCACAATATTATTGGCATCTTTGGCGCCTATGCATATAAGTACTATATTTAAGCTTCTGTATTTTTATTTGTTATATATATATTTTTTATGCTTAAGATCTTTTGTTCATATATAATGACATCGTTTTTTATATCTTTATATACAAGCACATTTCATACATGTTTTTTATATATTTATATTTTATTGTGTGATTTTGAACATCTATATATGGAATAGACTTTAAACTACAACCATTATTCTGCTGTAGTCTATACACAATGATAGTTATATTAGTTAATATTTAGATAATATAATTCTTAACACATGTTGGAGAATACATTTTAATTATATTGATTCTATAATGCTTATAAAGCAATAGACTGTTTTTTAGTAAAAGGTACTAAATATAGATGCTCGATATATAGACATATATCTTTAAGTGTCTTGACCTAGCTCATGGTGTTTGTATTATGAATTTGATTCTTTTATTTTTTATAATAATGATCATTATTATGATCAGTTGATCACGATACATGAAACTGTTGGTCAAGTTAATGTAGTCGCCAATATATACATTACTTGTTAAACGAAGGCGATTAATGAATTATACTACAAGAATGAATACTACGCTTCTAACCATGGGTATACACACAGTGAGCATAGTATATTAGTATATGAACAGAATGGGTTATCTCAATGTTTCCTAATAATGGAGCGTCTTAACTGATATGTTCTTTTTTGAATAAATATGTACCTTTTAATTTATGATTTGAAAAACTACTTCAATAAGATTATATAAGTAATGTTATATTGTTTTAATGTAAGCTTTGCTATCTTAGGCAAATATATATGTACAACTTTAAATAGTGGTGAATCAAAGAAGCGAATGAATCAATTGATGCATCATCTATTACACCCTTTTGAATTAATTATTCAATTGGCACATTAAGAGCCATTATTCATGATATAAAAAGGAATGATTTAGTGTTGTTTTATACTTGTCTGATGAAGCGTGCTTCTTGGTGGCACGCGAAAGCGCTTACTTTTCCTGGGTTTTAAGAATAAAGCTTTGCAAACATTCGTGGTGTTTGGTCTACTCTCATTTCTACAGGATCCCACGGTGTTAGAGAATAGAGAGTCCCCTGCCTTGTTGTTGGCTTTTTGTGTTAGTACTAGCATTTTAGTGGCTGAGCAGAGGGTATTGAGGTTACTGTAGGGGATGATAAGGTTGGTAAGAATCGGTGTGTTACTAGGTTGATACAGGATTTTATAAGCAAATATTAATTGTTTAAGTAGCAGTAGGTTAGGTAACTCTAGCCAACCAAGATTTTTGTAATTAATACAGTGGTGGGTCCTAAATGTTGAGCCAGTTGCAAATCTTGCAATATTGTTGTAGGAGACTGCTAGTTTGTTCATGTTGGTTTTTGAGAGGTTAGTATATATTGGGGAGGCATAGAGGAGGGTAGAAATTAGGTAGGTCTGGGCAATAGTAGATCTTGCTAGTGGGGTAAGAAAGGATTTGATCCAATATAGTGAGCCTAGTTTTTTGTTAACTGTTTTTATGGTACTGTGGAACATGACATTGGACAATGCACATCCATCTGCAACTCAGTTCCTGCCAGGCAAACAAAACTCTCTGGCAAACAACTTAAGCAGAAATCTCCTAGATCCACACAAGTGGCAATTAAATCCCAGCACTTTCAGCCTCTTAACCCAGAAATGGGGGATACCAGAGGTAGACCTTTTTGCCTCCCCCTACAATCACTGGATCAGCAAATTCTGCACCAGGACACCGCACAGCAGAGCATGGAAAGTGGATGTCCTATCCTTCCAGTGGGTATACATCTTAATTTATGCCTTTCCCCTCTGCCACTTCTTTCAAAAATGCTACTCAAGATAAGACAGGACAGACCAAGGGTAATTCTGATTGCTCCAGACTGGCCGTACCATCACTGGTACCCACTACTGCGCAGCCTGTCACCGGTGCCACCATGGCATCTACCTCAGGTCACAACCCTCCTCACTCAGCAGGAGGGACAGATCCTGCATCTGCAATAGAAAACCCTGAACCTTGCAGCCTGGCTTACTCCTTGAATTCTCCCCCGGTGACCAGCCTAAGCAAGCAGGTACTGAACGTCATTCTGGAAGCCAGAAGACCCAGTATAAGGAAATCCTATGCTGATAAGTGAAAAAGGTATTGTTCTTGGATTTAGTCTAAATGAGCAGACACTTTCCATTAAGTTCCATGCCTCTGCCACCTCGGCTCATTACAACACTGAGCCAGCTCTCTTCTCTCACCCTCTCATCAAACAGGTCCTGAGAGGGGCCAACAATTTAAGCCCACCAAGGTGAGCACCCACCCCAGCTTGGGACCTTAACTTTGTACTGGAAAAGCTCACCCCCCCCCCCCTTTGAACCTGCAGCATCAGCAGAGTTAGAATTCCTGTCTTGGAAAACAGCCTTGCTTCTGGCCATCACTTCAGCTAGAAGAGTGTCTGAGCTACAAGCTGCCATGGCTGTGGAACCTTTCATCATTTTTCTTGATGACAGGGTCTCCCTCAGAACCAACCCTACTTTTATGCCTAAAGTGGTGTCCAGTGTAGCTCTCAACCAATCTATCCATTTGCCAACCTTCTTTCCCAATCCTCAAAATAAAGGGAAAGGATTCTGCACTCTTTAGATGTGCACAGACCGCTCAGATTATACCTTGACAAGACTAAGCTCTTCAGAAAATCCGACCAGCTACTACTCGGCTTTGCACCTGGGAAGAGAGCAAGGCCATATCTAAACAAACTGTTTCAAAATGGATAGCACACTGCATCCATTTCTGTTACAAACACCATGGGAAACCAACCCCTCAGGGGGTCAGAACACATTCCACAAGGGCAACCTCTACCTCTGTAGCATTCCTCAGGGGAGTCCCTACCGGGGACATTCTGGAAGATGCTACTTGGAGTTCTGTTCATACCTTCACCAAGCATTACCACCTGCTTATCTTTTCCAAATCCAGGGCGGGTTTTGCTACAGCAGTCCTGTAGGGCATACTAGCCAGCCACATCTCTTCTTGACTGGCTCCACCCATTCTTCAGCTTTGGGAATCAACCTAAGTATGATGACTGCAACAGTGAAACACGAAGAACATAGTACAGTTGTGTACATTTACCATAAATGTAGATGTTTGAGTGCATTCACTGTTGCAGTCCTGGTTTCCCACCCTCCAGCCCCCATCTGTCTCTCTCTCTCTCTCTCTCTCTCTGCTTCTCTAAATGTATTACTTACCCCTTATAGGGCTATTGGTATTTACTTTTTACTGGTGGTGTTTTTTCCACCATAACTTAGCTCCCTATTTGGGGCTGCTGTCATTTGGAGCAAGAAAAATTGATGTAATGGCATCGGCTGCCTTTTTTATACCCCTGACGACCTGACGTCAGTCCTGGACTGACAACAACCGACGCAGAAATACTAAGTATCTGGTATTCGGATCGACTGAGGGCTACCTGCAGGCAGATAACCCCAAGTGTGATGACTGCAACAGTGAATACACTCAAACATCTACATTTATGATAAGTGTACACAGCTGTACTTTTTCTGCCCACATCCTCCATAACTGCCTTTCCTGTTTGCTTCCCCTTAAGCATCTTGTTCCTCTCTACTGGCTTTTTTTTCCACAAACATCCTGTTGCATTCAGTCATTTTCCCATGACTTTGGTCATCCCACAGGCATCCTGGTATTCCCCATCCCTGTCCCTGCAATTCTACCATTCCGTAGATGGCTTGGCACCATTACCTTGCTCTTCAGTCATTCCACAAGCATCCTACATCTTTCCACCATTGCTCCATCTGTTCTATTATTCCTGAGACATTCTGAAACTCTCCACTATTTCACAGACATCCTGAAACTCTCCACCATCATCCCTGTTATTATATTATTGACCAGACATCCTGAAATTCTTCACCAATATCCCTGCTATTCCACTATTCGAAAGATGTCATCATTCCACAGACAACCTGTAATTGTCTGCCTCCGTACCTGCAGGTCATTCATTGCACAGACAGCTTGCAACTCACCTCTATTGCTGTGCTGTTTTATCATTCCACAGGCTTCTTACACCTCGCCCCTTCCACTACTCCGCAAGTATGTATTAGATGTCTGTCACTACTATTGCAGGTGTCATTCCATAAACATCCTGCATTGTTACTCCGCTCTCATTGCCTTTCCTTTACATAGGCATCCATCCAGCACACGTGTTTTACCTTTACTGTATGTAACTTCCTCTGCAGGTGTCATTCCATAAACATCCTGCATCGTTACTCTGCACTCATTGCCTCCCCTGTACATAAGCATCCATCCAGCACACGTGTTTTACCTTTACTGTATGTCACTTCCTCTGCAGGTGTCATTCCATAAACATCCTGCATTGTTACTCCACTCTCATTGCCTTTCCTTTACATAGGCATCCATCCAGCACCCGTGTTTTACCTTTACTGTATGTCACTTCCTCTGCATGTGTCATTCCATAAACATCCTGCATCGTTACTCCGCTCTCATTGCCTTTCCTTTACATAGGCATCCATCCAGCACACGTGTTTTACCTTTACTGTATGTCACTTCCTCTGCATGTGTCATTCCATAAACATCCTGCATCGTTACTCCACTCACATTGCCTTTCCTTTACATAGGCATCCATCCAGCACACGTGTTTTACCTTCACTGTCTGTCACTACCTCTGTAGGTGTCATTCCATAAATGTCCTGCATTGCTACTCCACTGTTATTGCCTCTCCTTTACAGAGACATCCATCCAGCACACGTGTTTTACCTTTACTGTCTGTCACTACCTCTGTAGGTGTCATTCCATAAATGTCCTGCATTGCTACTCCACTGTTATTGCCTCTCCTTTACAGAGACATCCATCCAGCACAGTGTTTAACCTTTGCTGCACCTATGTTCCATAGATATGGTGCCTGTTCTGCACCAAGAACCACCATTGATGGAACAACTCCATTCCATTGACATGCGCATCACTTTCAGATTCCATGTTGGATAACAGTGGTAAAGGCATCCATAAGGAAGAATGTGATACTCTGTAACATACTGTATTATATACCAAGCTACTTAATTAGCAAAAATCAAGTGCAGAACGCTTAATAGGAATGCAGTAGTAAAGTGTATCATGTGAGTGAACTTCTTAAGTTAGGAAAGAGTTGCTGAGCTTAGGGACAAGAAAAAACTAGTCAGCAATAACAGGTTATTTAAGTGGAGCGAAACTTGCTTTTTTCAAAACAAAATACATCTTCCGAAGATGAAATTATGGGTTTTGAAAGAGGAATGCGTATCTTGTGGACACCAGTAAACATGCAGTCACATAATGCTAAGCATGTTTCCTGCTAACGCAAGGACACGTTTAGTTACTGATACGAAGTGGAAATGATCGAATATGTAACTTTGTTTATATACACTAGTTTCCTTGACTAGTTGGTGATTGTAGCCTTGAAGTAACCTGCTTTTAAGTTACCTCTTTTCCTCCAGTCTTTCATAGTCACTTGGACTTTTGTATGTTAAGCATCTGATTTTTCATAATCTTTTTAAACTTTTTCTTTATTTCTACGTGTTTGATTTATTGTTGTGCTTTTGTTTTATTTTACCACCATTCTTATTTCTTTGCAAACTTGTGTTGTCTTCACTATACACTATTTCTAAGTATTTTTTATTGTGTGCAACTGGGGTGTGGCTGGAAAGAAGCCCAAGTTCCAATCTACTTAACGTGTAATAACTCGTTAAGAATGGAGGATTCACAGAGTGAGGCAGAGGTCAAGTTGATACAGATGTGGTTGTTTGTGAAGTGGATAAACACTCCTGATTTCATTATTTGCATCACGTTGGCACTGAGAGTGAACATTTTATTCTGTATGTGTGCATGACCTTTCAGGCAGATCTTGTTTGTTTATTCTTTGTGCATTGAGTACTACTTGGTCATAGCTGTGAGCAGAGCTTATATTTTTAGCCTGGGAAAGTATATGCAGCCCTGGGGTTACTAGAATAAAAGGATTCTGCTCAGCATAAGAAAGACCTGCTCTTTGTTGGGAAGGGAGCTTGCCAATTAGGACATGCGCTTGTGTATTTTTCTTTTAAATGTAAGTTGAACTGTAGTCGTTTATTTTGAAGAAGGGTCAGCACAATTATGACTTTGACACAGGCTTTGTAGTTTTAGTTCATATTGATTGTATAAAGTTTCTAAGACACAGTCTGTCCTGCTTTCGTTATTCATCCTTCTAGTCTTTGTTCATGGGTCGTTATGTTTTCCTGTATGTTCTGTTTTATTATTACATACAGGTTTTATTTTACTTGTCTCCATTTTATGTTTGTTTTATGTCCTTTTGTAGCAGTTATTTTATTATAGTACCTTTGTGTTTGGATTCAGGTTATGGCTGAAAGGTTAATTGATCGACATCACTTTGCAGATTAGCAATTCAATATGAAAATTATTTATTAGTATTTTGTAACCAGGGGAGCACACTGTACCGTGAAGTAGCATGTTTGAGCATGACTAGGGGCAAAGAAAGCAGTCAGTGTTTAAGCACACATTAGATGTGGTATATAAATATGTCTCATTATTGGCCAGTTTAAAAACAATAACAATGTGAGTAACAGCCTTTCTGTTGCCATTTCTGACACATTAGGTGCTTTGTGAAGTGATTGCAGAAATGTATATGCAAGGTGGTTATTGGAATTTTAGTATCCCGTTCCTTGGGTGCGTTCTCTCTCTTTTTTTTTTTCTCCCATTTAACTGTGTAGCTTGGTTCGGTGGACCATTTCTGGCCATGGCCTGAAGTAAGATGTAGTCACCATATTTGAAGCTCTAACATTATTATTATTTTATTTTACTGTATGGTCAGTATAGTATGCTTGTAGAGATGTAAAGATTGTAACATACTTCCCAGGCAGAGCTGTCATTTGTGTATATTTGACGTTAGGTTTAGTCATGAAACAATAGGATAATAAATACAGAAGAACTTTCTATGTAAACAGTTACCGTAGTTTCTGCTTTATGTCTGTAGATTACATTGTTATAAGTTCAAAGAGTGCTGCATCTGTCTTATTTATTTTAAAAGTAATTTTGTTATATCTTAATTAAATTAGATCGGCTGTCTTGGTCTGTGAAAGCGTTCCGATAGTTACGATAACTACATGCATCCCTTCCTATTGCTGAGATAGATTTACTGGTGCTGCTCCTGCCATTTAATTAGCGAGATATTGTCTGATGAACGACCTTTTGACATCTTGTACTAAATACCTCTTTGCTCAGGAACCAAGGACTTAATCCCCAAATCAGCGACATGTGTGATACTGCTGTTCAGCTCTTGGTGTTAACAGCATAAGAAACTTTGCATTAACATGCATTTTGTGAAGAATAAAAATTTAATGCCTGGCCTTATTTAGGTGATTTGTCAGGTAATTCCAGTTTTTGAGAGTTAGAGCAAACATTTGAGCAGGGAGGGAAAGTAAAGGTTGAACATGTACTGCAGTCTTCCTGTTTTACAAAATAAGTTGCATCGCTAACATCTAAAGCGTGAAAAGAAATTAAATTAGGTGTAAAATAAAGTTGCATGGAAATATCACTGTTGTGGCCTGAATTTTTGCTGACTGGGAGATGGCAGCCTTCATATAGTAAACTGTGGATGAGCATTGCATAGGGGTTAGGAAGTAAATGAGTTCATAGGTACTTCTAGGCTATTGATCTCTAAGGATCTTAAGCCCAGCCATATATTCCCATGGTCATTTTTAGCCGTTATGTTTTGTGCAGGAGTAACGCAGAAGTGGGGAGAACATGTTGCCCCCTACCCATGAGGAACATGGGTACTAAACTGTGAATTTGCTGTTTCCCATCCATCAGCTCAAATTACAGTTGACTAGAGTAATTGATGTACTTCACTTTATGTAGCCTGGAAGATGTACTTGTCCCCCCAGCATGTTATATTTATGTTGCAAAGGAGATCAAGACCCTTTTGTGGATGTTTATGCTACCATTGATTTGACATGATAGGGTTTGTTGAGGTTGTACATGTGAGGCAGAAATCACCTCTTAGTAGACCATATGATACTTAAAAGAAGGACAATGCTTTGAGATGGACTGCATAGTTTTGTTATTCAGGCCCTTGATTTGTTTAATAAATAAGCATTGTGGCCACTCCAGTAGAAGAGGCACATACCAAATGGGGTGTTACATTCGATATGATCGACCTGATGAGAATAGAGTACAGTGAAATGAGAACACCCCAGGACTTTTGCATCATACCTTTAGGTGTTAGGTGTGCAGTGGAAAAAAAGTTCCTTACAGTAGTGGATACATTGCAATTAAAGGAAATTGTCAACATAGATTCCCAGATCCCTGACTATGGAATTAACTTAAAAAGAAGTGTTATCTGTTTGTTGTTCAGAAGGGAAGTCATGCTTGCCAAAGATCACAGTTGTGCATTTCTTAGCATTTAGTTTTACTCCACGGTTTTTACTCCACATATTGGTTTAGGAAAGGTCCTCTTGATGGATTTTGGTGTACTCTGGAGAGTTATGATGGCACCAAGTTTCCAGTCATCTGCAAAACTGGTCACTTGTAAACCCTTACTGTTTGATTTGACCTGGGATCTTTACAGCTCTATTGAAAGAGGCATTTTGTTACCCTGATCCTCAAAAGATCCTCTTTGGACTTCCACTGCTCTTTATAACTCTAGCCTTATCCTAAACCTCCCTTTTCTTAGCAAGTTTATTAAGAAAGTAACAATTGTCCAGGTTGAATTTTATCTTGCGGTCATTGGATTTATGGACCCTTATTCCTTTTTTTAGTTTTTTCACAGTACCGAGACTGACCTTATTACAGCTGCAAATTATCTCCTTAGAGACAGACTTGCTGTTGCTGCTCAGTCTGTCACGTGACACTGCTGGCTATACCTGTACATTTTTAACATGACTCTCTGCATCATGTGACACTTAACCATGGCGTTACATTTTTACTGTGGCTCTCTGCATCACGTGACATTGTTGACTGTGGCTTTACATTTTTACTGTGGCTCTGTCTGCATCACATGACACGGCTGATCATGGCTTTACATTTTTACTGCATCTCTCTCTGCATCATGAGACAGTGCTGACCGTGGCTTTACATTTTTGCTGTGGCTCTCTCTGCCTCATGTGACACAGCTGACCATGGCTTTACATTTTTACTGTGGCTTAAACTTCATGACAGTAGAATGGTATGTCCCTTACCTCTCGGGCTGCATACAGAGGGCAGCTTTGGGGTTTGAATTCTTCTAATCCTGGATTGTGGTGTGCCAAGAGGTCAATCTTGGGCCGTCTGCCTTTTACAGTGTTTATGTTGCCATTCAAAGATCTCCTCAGAGAGAAGTTTAGCATAGCACTGTTGTGCCAATAACATTCAGCTTTATATATTCTTTCCTGTTAACCAAATTGCATGTTTGTGACCCTTTGCAGATGACATAGTCCTTTCATCAGTGGCTTCTTGCAAACCATTTGAAGCTAACTTTATTTAATGATTTTATTAACTGAAGCTCATATTTCTACATTTTAGTAGTGTTTGTGTTTTAAAGATATTTGTGTGTTTTATCTTGCATGTTCAGTAATTTATTTATTACCAATTGTTTGTTGTACGCTGAAACACTTAAGTTGAAGTTGTACCAGTGATGATATTTGGCTTAACAGATTTTTTATGTATAATTTTGTATGCGGTCTTTTATACATTGTTTATTGGGAGCTTTTCTCCCCGGTTCTTTAAAAATGAGCTCCAGCTTGTAAAAATAACCCAGTTGACAAAAAAAAATGTTGTTTTTACATCCCTGAAAGTTCAATCTGATAAAATCCAGTTTGGTCCAATAGCAGTAGGTAAACCCCTATATTTCTGCCTAGACTGCCTGTGTCGACATGGCTTTTTGTTTCGGGGTGTGATTCCCTTTCTTATCTGAGAATCATTCTGTAAGCGAATTGCTTATCCTCTGAATTACCTACTACGTACTTGTGTGCTTTATATCTTTCACGTTCAGTAATTTATTGTTATTAGTGGTTTATGTTAAAACTCAGGTTGAAGTTGTACTAGTGATCACCTTTGTTTTAATTGGCAAGCTGCATAGATTTTATTATGTGACATTTTGTATGTGATCTTTAATGCTTTGTTTATTGTAAGCTTTTCTTCCCAGTTCTCTGAAAATGAGCTCCACGCTGTAAGAATATTCCAGTCAATGAAATACAAAATGATTGTCTTTTATATCTCCCAAAATGGATTCTACTACAATCCAGTTTGGTCCTACAGCAATAAAAAAGTGCTACATTTCTGGTTAAGGCTGCCAGTGTCCACATGGCTTTTTGCTGAGAGCTGCAGTTTCCTTTCATATCTGAGAATCTTAGTGTACGTGAGTTGCTGATCGCCTGAATTCCCCACTGTATTTGTGTGTGTGTGTGTGTGTGTGTGTGTGTGTGTGTGTGTGTGTGTGTGTGTGTACGCACATGCATGTGTATCCCGTATAACACACTGGTAGTGTTACCACCTGTTCCACTTTGTGAGGAACAGTACCTCTTTGGGCAGTTGTGTCCCGACAAAAAATATTAAAAATGGCAAATGTCCTGAGATTGTAGGACATAATTATGTCCTATATTGTATGTAATAGTTGTATAACACAGTTATTCTGTATCTAAAATACCTAAATGTTATAAAAAACAGAATAAGTAACTAAAATGCTACAAGACTAAGCTGCTATTTAGGCAAAAAAGTTAAGTTCTATCCCTTGTACTGACCGTGGATATGTGTCGGCTTGTAAAATCTGATGTTTGCCCCGGTAATGTCCCACTTTGGCCATTTGAAAAGATGGCAACCCTACAGACTGGCATCCTTTTCAGGGTTAGTCTCTCTGCTGTGTAACCACTGTTTGTCAAGACAGGGCCCAATGCTGCTTTGCAGCCCCATATTGCATGAAGTGTGGGTCAGTGAATGAAATAATGAATTTCTGCTTAAGGCTGTATGAACAATGGTGCTGTGAATAGTCTGGCCTTCCAGCAAAGCCTCATGTATAAGATGGTCAGTAACCATGGTAGTTGTGCTCCTATTCCGATTGATTGTATATTTGTATTGTTCAGATTTGTTGGTCAGTAGTGAGCTGTGAATGATGCTTTGGTCAGTGATATTCATACATGAACATAGTTAGGGAGGATTACTTGTTTTATGTTTTGTTCACCTGTCTCTGTTCTTCAGCCTTGGCTTTGTGAATAAATCTTGAGGTGGTGAACTTTTGTAGCCATTGGTTTGAGAACAGTATGGCCTTTTTGTAGGTAAGTGTGAGGTTAATGACCTTGTTTTTTATCTGTCCAGCATTCCATTGATGTTAGTCTTACAAATGCTGCTGTAAATTGTAGGTCATCACCTGTTAATAGAGTTCACACATTTTTGCATCCTGTTATCATAGTCAGATAATGGTAAACAGTAGCCATGAATTAAGTTCTCTTGAAAAGAAAGCTACTTTGAAAGTGCAGGGAACATAACACTGCACAAAAGTTATAGTTTTTTCTAAAAGTTTTGTTCAGCTGCTTTCATTTCAGAACAAAAATCAAAGCAGTCAAAGCTGACATAAAAATACCGTAAATATCGTAAAATATCTGTTCACGAAATGATTTCCTGAGCATGATGACCTTATGACCTTGCGTTTAGGAGTCCTTTACACATATGGGGATTAGAATCTTTTTGGGGTAGTGCAGTTATTACACCATGGCTTCAGTGCACTTTGAGACTGCAAGAATAGTTGTGCCACATTGGTACGTAATGCTTTTTATAAGCTGTTACCAGTATGTGTTATGCATCTTAATTTAATTTTATCTGTTTAAAAATTAGAGAGTGACACTGAAGCCCTGCTAACAACTGAGACGTACACAAAAAGCCCTAGGAAATCATTATCTTATTTCAAACAGTTGCAGACACAGCTGATGTATTACTTAAACTTGCCTCTTTGTGGGTACATTGAATCTTACTAGATTATGTATGCTGTAATACTAGACTGTGCTGATACAGAGACCACTACATGGCAGTAAATGTCAGACTTAGCTTCACTGAGCATGCTTTCAGCATGTTTCTCTGCATTTTGGCAACCTTTTTTTGTCATTAAAAAAATGTATGAGTAACCTTCGTATTACTTGGACCAAAGCCTACCCATAAAGGCCGTAAGTGTTGTTAGAACTCTGTATGCAGATGCATGGATTTCTTTTAAATCTGCACTCTTCTTCCAGTCGAGGTAACCACTTTCTCTGCTTCTTGTTTTTCCCATTCCTGTTTTGTAGCCATTTCTTTAATACCGTTGCCCTCTGCCACTTCCTTTCTCTTTCCATGTCTCGACCTTCTCCCACTCCTTGCTTCTGCTTGTCTTGGCTTTCGTTTCAACAAATGTTGCATGCTTTGATTTCTTTTATTACTAATTACACTACAACTACCCCCTACTCCAGTTTCCTGTAGTACTGCACCTGTCACAAAGAACTGCAACATCTTTTATAGTCATCTAGATAGTTTATTAGAACCTCTGTCCTTCTAGATGTGTATTATTATAACTTGTAAGTGACTTTTTACTCACCTGTATTCTCTCTCCTGCTATTTTTATATTCTGTATTCTATTTGTGTAGCAATTGGCTTAGAGGATTAAGGAGCTGTTAAGTTTTCCTGTGATCTAGTGGTGCAAGGTTCGATTCCCTGAGCCTCCATTGCCTAACTGTGTGACGCTAAGCAAGTCACTTAACCAGACAGTGCTCCCAGGCTCAAGGTTCAAGGAGATCAGTGCGCTACCCTGGAAGAGCAGTACAAATGCAAATAAAATAAATACGAATAAATATGTTATAACTTACCTACTGCTCACATTAGACTCACTTGCTTTTAATCTGCCCTAGTCCTCATGGTTCTACCTCCTGGGCACAAGCTTAGGATAGTTGTCCTGGTGCAGACATTTGTTTATTTTAGGCATTTATTAACAAAGGTAGGCAAGTTCAAGTTCTCCTTTTCAGGAGTTAGTTGGGAGGACTTGAACTGGTTAAATGACTTTAGTAGTTCTATAATGTGCACCCCAAGTTGGAGGAGATCAAGTCCAGGATTAGAGAGCGACGGCAGTTAGCATCTCCTAGATCCTAAACATCTGTGCGAAGCTGACTGGAACTAGTAATCTGAGGGCACAAACCCAGTTGCATGCCCACCCATTTCCAAACGAATCCTGCTGCATTTCTATGGCTTCACCGCTCACTTACCCAGATCAAGCCCATTTGATTTGTGCAGTCTTTGAACCACTTGAGATTAGAATCGTCTTTTAAACATGTAGTCATTCTCTGTTGCAGTCCAGAGGTATGTTATCTTTATTTGATCTGCTGTTGTGTTTGGTTGTCTCATGCACTATGGACACCATGGATCTGTCCCATGAAAGGACGTTAGACTCGCTGGGTCTGCTTGGATAGCAAGTGCTTAAATAATTAAAGTGCAACATCTTAGTATGTGTATGTTGTATATTCTTTATGAATATTATATTCTTGATGGTTATCAGTTTCAGTAGCTTAACAGGTAGTATGCTTGCCTTTGTTGCTGAAAGATCAGAAAACTGTAGGTTCTGTTCCCACACTTGCTGCTTGGATTCATTTTTCCGTTGCTGACACAGCAGTGTAACATTAGCGGTGCTACATGCATGAGTGTCCTGTCCTTTATCTGAGATTTAAACTGAGGTTTTATCTCTTTCATTTAGTGGTAGCTAACTGAATGTAATGGATCCAGTGGTAGTTAATGAAAAAAAAACTAAGAGAAATTTGTGTATGTATCACTTTTTTCATTCACTGTATGTGCATACTTTCTATATTGTTAATACATCCTATATCATTTAAAATAGTTATAATTGCAAGTATGACCCAAGCAGAAAAGGCATGTACAAATAAAGAAACCACTAATGCACCAAATCCATTCACACTAGGATCTGTGGTCACACCAAAATAAAATAAAATCTTGTTCAACTTTTAAATGTTGATGGTGTTACTGGAAGCACAGATCTTAGTATGGTGATTTTTGTTTAATAATTACAATTCTTCCATGTTTTACATGTGCAACAGACTTCAGCGTGTTCATTTACTCTCCTAGCACAACCATTCCTGTGTTGTCTTTAATACAAAAAGGACAGGAGTAAGAGGTAGTAGGTATGAATCCCACCTTGGGACTCACTGCACATAGACTGTAAGCCTAGTGGGACTAATTTCGTCAGTACAATATGCCACATACATAAGTGGTCTTAATTAGACGTGAAAACACCTGGCTGTTCTAAAATCTTGCAGCACAGTACCAAATACTGGTTGCATCAAACCCAGGTCCATACCACATAAATGAGTTAGAAATCATTGCCTTTGCTTTAGTAATTGCTACCAGGTTCAGTAGACGTAGATATACCTGTTTGTAACACTGCAACTGTACTGTTAAAGAGTTTGTAGTGCTTTTTAACAAAATCTATAAAACTTCATTTGCTCTTTTTTTAACAACTGTTTTTCATTTTTTTTTGTCTTGCCCCTCTTCCATTGGCAGTTCCATGAGAGTTACTATGATACATCCATTGATGTTGCAACGTTTTGCGACAAAAGTGAAAGTCTGTCTTTAGCTGGACAGCTCATAGGAATGGATCTCTGTCAAATATACATACTGGTTAGAGGAGAAATGCTGTGCGGGCTTTGCATTCTCATCTCTGCGTATCTTGCCATGAATACCACTCACTTGTGGCTTAGATTCCTACATATCAAAAGGGCTTAGTAAATCTAAGGACAAATGTGTCAGCCTGACAGACCTATTACAGATTAGTCACTGACCTTTGGTCTGTGGGATGGTTCAGAGTGTCATGAATCACACTGCTTACGACTGCTGGTATAACGCAGCGCATGTCAGAGCAGATGTGTTCATCCATTATAACACAGTTTTCATCACTGTGATCTGAAACTGTCAAAATTTCCTTTCATTTTGGAAATATTTCCCTCAAGTACATAATAAGTTATGTAGTTGACAGGCAGGGAAAAAAAGGGTAAGTAATGTTTGAATGTTTTCACCCAAACTATTCAGTTTGGAAATCAGCAAGCTGTGCTCCCAGCCAAGTACTGTTTTATGCACGTCTCACCTCCAACTAGAATATTTCTTTGCTGTTGGTGATTTCCATGTTAATAAAACATTTTTTCTCTCACAAATGGCAGTGATGATAGATGGTTACACAGTTTGTGTAGGTAACGCATCTGACAACCATTCACCTTTCTGTCCTTTCGCTTGCCTGCTATGCAGTTATATAGTATGTGACATATTTGTTACACTGGGCGCTGTGGCATTTGTAACCAATGCAGTGCAGCCCTTATTGGAATGTGTGTGTGTGTGTGAACGTGTGTGAACATGTGTGCGCACGTGCGTGTGTGTGTGTGTGTGTGTGCGTGCACGCTCGCTTGTGTGTGTGTGTGAGCGTGTGCTCACATGTGTGTGTGTGCATGTATGTGTGTGTGCTGCATGTGTTTTCAAGACTGTGCAAAAATTAGAGCTACTGTTCAAATAACATCAGTCCTGTACTTATATTTTTGGACTGTTATAATTGAACTTTCCCTCACCTTTGAGCATCGAACAAGTCTTCCTTAGTTGCACACTTTCTTGTTGCTTTACTATAACGTTGTGTCCTACCCGGTACTTACGGCAGTTACTGAAACCATTGTTGCACCGTGCACATAGCCGGCCTTAGGCATAGGCCAACTAGGCAGCCACCTAGGGCGCTGCTGTAACAGGGGCACATTTCCAGTTTTTATCTGGTGTGGGTAGACCAGGATGGGGGCACCAGGTGGTGTCGTGGGGAGAGCCATGGAGACCTTTTGCCTAGGGCACCAGTTGACCTAAGGCCGCTCCACATGATTGTGGCTAGCATTCGATTCACAAGTGGGATCATAACATATGCAGGCAAAGCATTGCAGGACAATATACAGACTATTGTGTGTGGTACTTTCATATATAGTGGTGGTAAATGGTAATGGAGTAAAGTCAAACTTGTAAAGGATGTGCATATATGTGCATATTTACAATATATCTTGTATATTTGCCGTGTTGTGTTTCTAGCCTCATTTTTGTAAATACAAGTATGACAGAACTAAAAATGTCGGTCTGAATTCGGATTTGTGTGCTTAAACGTTGTGGGTTCTTACTGTAACAGTAGATCTCATAGAAGTCCCCACTTGGAGTATAAAGCTTTTCCAGGCTGCCATCTTCTTCCTGTATCCCATAATGCCTACCTGTAATACCTCTCCACTTCTGAACTGAGGAAAATGCTCCAAAGCGATGAAGCTTACTGCCTGCCCATCGTTTAAGTAGCACTAAGCTGACAATTTTGATGTTGACCCCTCGGAATCTGCCTAGAAACACTTGCACACCATAAGTGATGGCAACTTCGGAGGAATGAAATACTGGGGTAATTAACCTGCACTTGTCCCAGTGGTGAGCTTGGTCATATCAACTACCTGGTCTTATTGTTTTGTCTCGAGCCGCAGCATTTAAACTGCTTTTGCTGAAAAAAAGAATTTAACCTTTTTGTTTTAATCTTTTGTAATGCCTATAGTATTTAACTATTTTTTGTCACACAAGGCAGAAAAAATGTAGCCTTTATACTGCAGCTTCTTAACATTTCTTCCCCTACAGCTTGTTAACATTTCTTTTTTCAAATGTTCCTTAGCCAAGCTAGCATTGCCAGTTAGACCTCATCAGAAACAAGGTAGACACTATTTTGGGATGGGTGAGTATAAACAGGCTGAAGAGAGTCATAAAAGTTGTTCTTTCATAAGTCCTTAATTGGTGTTATCCAGTGATCAGTTTTTATGCTGAGAATTTTTTGGTTGTGCTGCATCCTTCGGACACGTCATAAGTCACTACCCTTATTCCTTGTACTTAGACAGTGAGACAGGTCTGTATTGCTACAACCAAGGCTAACTCCATATCCTCATGTGCTCTGGGAATCCTCCCAGTTGTCGGGAATAGTGCGGCAGTGAAGAACATTGTGAACTGTGTAACAACTTGGTGTTATAACTGTCGATATTCAAGCAGGTCAGTGTTGCAGTACTCTTTCCCCCAAAACATTCCCTCTGTCTCTTGAGCTGAGGCTAGGATACCCTATCACTGTACCATCCCCCCTTCCCCTTCTCCGTATGTTGCAGAACAGCAGGGGTTATCACTGGTACTCAGTGAGGCGCTTTCACAGCCCCTGATGCCCACTTCACTGGATTCACAGGCTGCTACAGAGACCTGTTCTGAGTCCGGTATGCCACAAGACTGTTCTTTGATTATGGAACCTGCGGATGTCTCTACCTTGGATGGGTCCAGATCCGCTGAGCAGGCACCGGCTTCTGAGGAAGTTGTTCGCATTACTGATACTCTACACAAACCGATGACTTTTTTCACGTCTTCAGTTGTGTCTAAAACTACCGAGTTTCTAAGGCCAAGAGTATGAGCTACTCCTAAAAAACTGACTACCCAATCTCAAGCACCTGTTTCTTTGCCACAATCTCAAATACTTAAAATGGCAGAAGACCTGCTCATGCTGATTAGGAGAAGCCAGCCTTCCCCTGCTAAGAGAAAAAAAGGGACTTGTCCCCAGCAGCTTTAACTGACCAAAAGTCCAACAACTCTAACGTTTTTGAATATGAAGACATGCCTTTATCTGCTTATGAGGATTCAGATGCAGAGGAATCCATTCCCTCTGCTTCCCTTCCAGAGGATTTCTCTTTTGGCGAAACCCTTCATACTTTGAGAGCATTTCCACCGGGAATGGCAGGATTATCCTCCGTCCTTCCACTGGGAATGGCAGGATTATCCTCCGTCCTTCCACTGGGAATGGCAGGATTATCCTCCGTCCTTCCACCGGGAATGGCAGGATTATCCTCCGTCCTTCCACCGGGAATGGCAGGATTATCCTCCGTCCTTCCACTGGGAATGGCAGGATTATCCTCCGTCCTTCCACTGGGAATGGCAGGATTATCCTCCGTCCAAAAAGAGACTGATTTACCACAGCACAGACCCTTGGCAATCCCTCCTGTTCTGGATGTTGTGGATGATGTCTTTATGGAATCCAGTCTGACTCCTGATACTTTACCCCCTGCTCCAAGGAAGCCAGACAGGTACTACAGAGTCCCTGACTCTCACAAATTTCTTTTTAGAAATCCTACTGCTGACCCAGAGGACATTTCCCAAGGGCCTAAAGGTATAAAAGCAACTACAGCTAAGAATCCCACCCCTTTGGACAGGGATTCCCGAGCTTTAGACAGATGGGGTAAAAATGTATACACCTCTGCAAACTCTTGCCATTAGGACAGTGAATTGCCAGTTTCACATGCTGAAATACCAGCAACATATTACGGAACTTATTAAGCAAAAATTATCTACCTTTACAGACTGTGCAAAAGACTGTAAATAAAATATTACAGGAGCTTAGGCATTCTGCAAGCCATGTCAACAAGCATACCTTGAAATGTGGGTTTGACACCCTAGAAGCATCTTTCAGGGCAGCAGTCACTGGTTCTGTACTGAGAAGGCATGTTCTGCTTAAGGAACAGACCTTGCCAGACCATGTCAAATCAAAATTACTAGCCGCCCCTTTGAATAAAGACGGTTTGTTTGGCACCAAAGCAGAAGAGGTTCTAAAAAAGATGGAAGAAAAAGCTAAGTCTATGCAGACAAAGATTTTTTGCAGGCGCAGCCTCCAAGATTCAGTAGGCATTGCCCCTCGAGACATTGGTCCTTTCCAGCCCCCACTAGGCCATCTCAAACTAGACCCAGGGGAAACAGACCCCCCCCAGATTACAGTCTCCGGGTATGCAGAGATCTAAGCAGTGGAGTACCTCCACTTCTAAAACAGGGAGTGCTAAGCCACCCCTTACAGAAAGAATTCACAATGACTTGTCTACCCCACTCCTCTGCCCAATTGCTTATGCCCCTAGGAGGAAAACTTGCTCACCATGCAAAAAACTGGACCTCCATTACCAAAGACTGATGGGTCCTCAACATTGTATCAATCCCTGCTTTCCATAAGGGCAATTCACCCTGTTCCTGCAGAACAGATAGGTCAAGGGTTTTATTCTAGACTTTTCCTGGTACGCAGAAAAGAGGGCACTTGGTGCCCAATCCTAGATCTTTCCATTCTAAACACCTTCCTGGTGGTACCAAATTTCAAAATGCTTACCCTTCAGCAGCATCTTCCTATGCTGTCCAAAGAGGCCTGGCTAGTCACCCTAGACCTAAAAGAAGCCTATCTGCACATCAGTATCAGGGAGTCATGCAGGAAATATCTACGTTTCTGGGCAGGATCTATGCATTATCAGTTCTCTGCCCTTCCCTTTGGCTTATCCACTGCTCCCAAAGTCTTCACAAAATGCCTGCCTCCAGCCATTGCCTATTGCAGACAGAGAAACATTCAAATATACCCTTACTTGAACGATTGCCTGATTCAGGCAGACAGTCAGGAAAAGCTGATGCAGCACCTGACATTTGTAAAAAACCTTCTGACATCCCTGGGGTACACTGTCAATGAAAAGAAATCAAAACTAGTACCCAGTCAAAAGATTGTATTCCTGGGAGCAAGCTTGGACTCTGCCTCCGAGATGGCATTTCTTACTCCAGAAAAACAAGCCTATCTAAACAGGCAACTTCACTGAAATGGCCACCAGAACCCAGGTATCTACAAGGAAAATCCTGCAGGCTGTAGGGTTCATGGACTCTTGCATTCTACTAATTCCGTGTGCCAGACTGCATATGAAGAAACTTCACTGGTACTTAAAAAGTCTTTGAAGTCAACATTCTCAGGACCTGGAAACCACCATACCTATCATACCTTGTCTAAGGACAGAGTTTCTTTGGTGGGCAGCAGCATGCAACCACAACAAGGGGCTTCCCTTTACATAACCCCATGCCGCCCAGACCCTAACCACAGATGCATCAGACTATGCCTGGGGGCGTATCTGGGAGACGAGTGAATTCAGGGCCACTGGAGCCCAAGTCAAATTCATCTGCACATCAACCAAAGAGATGCTAGCTGTTCAGCATGCTCTGACAGCTTTCATATCCCTTCTCTCACCTGGACCCCTGCTAATAAAAGCAGACAACACCACAGTTATATGGTACATCAACAAGCGGGGAGGAGCCCACTCTGCAGGCTAGCCATGACACTGTAGAACACAGCATTAGACATGCAGATCCATCTGCAAACTCAATTCCTGCCAGGCAAACAAAACTCTCTAGCAGACTATTTAAGCAGAAATCTCCTAGATCCATACGAGTGGCAATTAAATCCCAGCACTTTCAGCCTGTTAACCCAGAAATGGGGGATACCAGAGGAGAAGACCTTTTTGCCTCCCCCTACAATCACCAGATGAGCAAATCCTGTTCCAGGACACCACACAGCAGAGCATGGAAAGTGGGTGCCATATCCTTCCAGTGGGTAAACATCTCAATGTATGCCTTTCCCCCTCTGCCTCTTCTTTCAAAAATACTACTCAAGATAAGACAGGACAGTCCAAGGGCAATCCTGATTGCTCCAGACTGTCCACTCCAGCACTGGTACCCACTGCTGCGCAGCCTGTCACCGGTGCCACCATGGCATCTACCTCTGATCCCAACTGTCCTCACTCAGCAGGAGGGACAGATCCTGTATCTGCAACTGCAAACCCTGAACCTTGCAAGTCTGACTTATTCCTTGAATTCTCCCCAGTGACCAGCCTCAACAAGCAGGTACTGGATGTCATTCTGGAAGCCAGAAGACCTAATACAAGGAAATCCTATGCTAAGTAGAAAAGGTATTGTTCCCGGATTCAGTCTAAAGGAGCAGACACTGCTCTGCCTTCCTAACCTCTAATCCTGGATTACTTAGCAGATCTACTCCACAGAGGCCTTTCCTTCTCTTCCATTAAGATCCATGCCTCTGCCGTCTTGGCTCATTACAACACTGAGCCACACCTCCCTTCTCTCACCCTCCATTCAAACAGTTCCTAAGATGGGCCAAAATTTAAGGCCACCAAGGAGAGACCTTAACTTTGTACTGGAAAAGCTCATGCTCCCCCCTTTGAACCTGCATCGTCAGCAGAGTTAAATTTCCTCTCTTGGAAAACAGCCTTGCTTCTGGACATCACTTCAGCTAGAAGAGTGTCTGAGCTACAAGCACTTATGGCTGTGGAACCCTTCATTATTTTTCATGCTGATAGGGTCTCCCTCAGAACTAACCCTGCTTTTATGCCTAAATTGGTGTCCAGTGTAGCTCTCAACCAATCTATCCATTTGCCAACCTTCTTTCCCAATCCCCAAAATAAAGGGAAAAGGATCCTGCACTCTTTAGATGTGCACAGACAGCTCAGATTCTACCTTGACAGCACTAAGACCTTCAGAAAGTCTGACCAGCTGGTACTCAGCTTTGCACCTGGACAGAGGGCAAGGCCATATCTAAACAAACTGTTTCCAAATTGATAGCACACTGCATCCATTTCTGTTACAAACACCATGGGAAACCCAACCCCTCAGGGGGTCAGAACACATTCCACCAGGGCAACCTCCAGCATTCCTCAGGGGAGTCCCTAGCAGGGACATTCTGGAAGCTGCTACCCAGAGTTTTGTTCATACCTTCACCAAGCATTACCACCTGCCTATCTTTTCCAAATCCAGGGCGGGTTTTGCTGCAGCAGTCCTGCAGGGCATACTAGCCAGCCCCAACTCTTCTGGACTGCCTCCACCTATTCTTCAGCTTTGGGAATCTACCCAAATGTGATGACTGCAACAGTTAAACATGAAGAACATTGTACATTTGTGTACACTTACCATAAATGTAGATGTTCGAGGGTATTCACTGTTGCAGTCCTGGTTTCCCACCCTCCAGCCCCCATCTTTCTCTCTCTCTCTCCCTCCTTTCTTCTCTAAATGTGTTACTTACCCCTTACAGGGCTATTGATATTTACTTTTTACTGGTGGTGTTTTTTCCACTATTACCTAGCTCCCTATTTGGGGGCTCCTGACATTTGGGGCAAGAAAGACTGATGTAATGGCATCAGCTGCCTATTTTTATACCCCTGACGACCTAACATCAGTTCTGGAGTGACAGCAACCAACGCAGAAATACTAAGTCTGTGGTATTTGGGCCTACTGAGGGCTACCTGCAGGCAGATAACCCCAAGTGTGATGACTGCAAAAGTGAATACACTTGAACATCTACATTGTACACAACTATACTTTTTATATGCCCTCATTACTGTTAACTCCTTGCCTTATGTTACAGTAGTTTCCTCCTGCTAAACGTTGTAGCTGCTGAAAGCATTACATGTAAAAATGGTTAATTGGCTTCATAAAGTATCTAGAGTTAGTGTTTCACAGTCACCCTCACAAGTCTTGTCCTGGTTTTGCTAGATTATTAGCAAATTTGTAACTTTGTGTTTAATTCTCTCTTACACTTGATTCATTCATGCTTTTACCTGTGTACTGCTTATGTTCTGTGCTTAACAGTGGGTTCCACCTGTTATCTCCTGTTTTTTTCTTGCCTATTCATTTGTAACACTTGTGATACTCTCACACGCACGCTCTCACACGCACGCGCTCTCTCACACACGCACGCTCTCTCACACGCACGCTCTCTCACACACGCACGCTCTCACACACGCGCTCTCACACACGCACGCTCACACACACACGCACGCTCACACACACACACACACACACACACACACACAAATGGTCCAAGTGTGTAGCAGCCTTAGGTCAACTGGTGCCCTAGGCAAAACGGCTCCATGGTGCCCCCTACCACACCATCTGGTACCCCCATCCTGGTCTACCTACACCAAATAAATACTGGAAAAGTGCCCCTGCTGCAGCGGCGCCCCAGGCGACCGCCTAGTTGGGCTATGCCTAAGGCCGGCTATGTGTGTTGCAAAACATACAAAGTTACCAAAACTCGGAATCAAGTTATCGGCATACTTTTAAGAAGGCAACCACAGCAGTAACAAGAAAGTTTTTGTTAATGGTTATGGGCTTTTGTCCTTCACAAGAAGTGCAGACTTCCTTAGAATCAAGTTTTAACTGTTCTGTTAGCAAGCTATTATACAACATGACCTGCTTGATCATGTGACTACAGAACAAACCACATATAACATTTAGAGATACATAGACAAGAAAACTATATTGGATGAAGATAATGAATACATGCATTAAAACCAAGAAATATCCAAGTAACAAAGGCAAATATAAGGTCATTAAATTGTTAAATTAGGATGAAAATATAAAGAAGTATATGTTTAAAACTATGTTGAAAAAATCAGTCTGGCAGCCTTCATTTTCAAGTAACATACGCAAGACTTATTCTTGATACCTGGAGGGTGACAGGCATCTAGATTCAGCTGCCATAAAAGTTTGGTAACTTCTATTATTTCCTCCCTCCTTACCATACCTCTCAACCTGGAAACATCAAAAATCTGGACAAGGCCCATGAAAAATAGGTACAAATCTGTGCGCTGGTTAGCATAACATTTGCATACATAATGATGTAACCCCGCCCACTCCAATGGAATTGTGGGATACCAACTTTCAAACGCAAACTGAATAACAGAGAACCAAAATACGGCACCAGAGTCCCCCTGCAGCCATTCCAATGTCCCATTACCTGGCTATTTCACCCCATTTACCATATAGTTAAAGTAAACTTTATTGTCATACAGATCAACACAGAGGAAATAGTGCATATCACTGCACGAAGTTTCGATACTTGGGCTTGTACCATAAGAATTATAGTTTACAGAAGGAAAATTAATAATTTAAAAATACTGAAATAGAAGTTAAAAATAAGATACTAAAAATAAGCAGAATAAAGTATAACGTGAGCTATGTAGATAGCAATGACATATTGCACCCAAGTAATGTTTGTTTACCCATTTAGCGGGTTAGGCTATGAGTTTGTTATTCAGCAATCTGATAGCGGCTGGGAAGAAACTGTTATGGAATCTGGATGTCCTGCTTTTAATGCTTCTTTAGTGTTTTCTTGTTGGCACGAGTTTGAACAGTCCATAGGGCAGATGATGTATATCCCTCAGTAGTTTTCGGACTCTGCCATAGCATCTGTTCGGATGTATGTCCTGTAGGGACTGAAGGTTGGAGCCAATGATTTTTGTGGCTTGTTTAATGATTTTATCCAGTACCTTCCAATTGGCTTGAGAGCAATTTCCATACCAGACAATGATGTTTGTCAGTACGCTCTCAGTCGTGGCTCTGTAGAAGGTAAGTAGGACCTGTGGGGGGAGGGTAGCGCTACGAAGTCTCCTAAGGAAGTGGAGACGTTGTTGCACGCTCTTCATAAGGTAGTGAGGTAGTAAGGTAATGCACAAGCACTAACAGACGTCTGCTAAAAAAGCAGCACTGTCTCACAATGAAAATAGACTTGGCATTAAAACTTCTCTGCCCTTGAAACTCACATTCGTTGAAACAGCATTGAAACCCACACCACATCCAAAGAAAATGCATCTGGCCAGTGGTGGATAAAGATTACCTTTGGGCTGGTTTCAAATCATTGGCCCCTTGCATACAAAACAAGAAACATACATGGGTTGTTTGATACAACTTCCTGACTTTATTAAATTACACTTGTTAGACTTCAGTCAGAGCACATTTTAAATTTGTTTTAACATTTTTCCAGTAGGCAATGAAACAAAATGCACAAACCAGTAATGGCAACACTGCCCAATTCAGAACATTTCCATCATAAAAGTCTACACACACATACTGATATGTATATATAAATAAATAGAATGACTGTAGTGTAAGAAATAGGCATCTTGCACAGCTTCTCACACTTATTTTCAATTTCATTTTTTTTTTTTTTGGGGGGGGGGGGGGGGGGACAAAAGGCCAAAAACCAGGGACACATTTTAAACATTGCTTGTATAATTTTGGAAAGTTGCTAGAATAAAATGTTGTTACCACCATGCATTTAACTGCCAAGTATTGAACCCAGGACCCTGTGCACTACAGTCAGGGCAAGATACCACTATGCCAAATCAGCAGTTTCCTGAAAGACAGGAAGACTGAAACTTAAACGGCTATCATTTAGTGAATTCAGTTCTCACTTCTCACCATAGCTCTCAATGTCTTGACACAAAACACCTAGATAAGGCCAATAATGGGGGAAATACAGCCCCCAAATAGGGACACATTTCAAATACTGATCTTATAAACTTAGAAAATTGCTAGAATAAAAGGTTTTGTGTTTATTTTCTGAAGAATATGAAGTCTGAAATTCAAATGCCTGTCATTATTTAATAATTCAGTCCTTCAATGATTTGCCACAAAAATCCTGAAAACCACAGATTTAATGAGGAAGAGAACATAAATATAAGGCATAAATTCACAATTGGAGATGGCTAGGGATTTTGGGCTCTTTTTACCTGTACCCAAGGTACAAGGTTTGAGCCTGAGTACCTCTAGCCACCAGCTGTATTCACCTGGGGGCATTTTCTCACACACACACACACACACACACACACACACACACCAATAACTAACTGCATTCATGATAAAAACCCAATGCCTAAATACATTTCACAAGGAAAATATCATAAATGAAGGGGTGCCACTTGGGAATCATGGCACCCCATTATTTGGACCCCAAAACTCTAAAAACTGAGTAATTTGGTACGGTTGGGAGGTATGCTCCTTACCCTCTGTCACCATTGATCAATGCTCCTTACCCTTTGTCATCATTGATCAATGCTCCTTCCCCTCTATATCATCACTGATCATTGGTATCAGAGGATCTTCTCAGAGTTGGAGCTATTTTTTACAAAATCACAATGAATACTACTGTCCCTGGAGAAAATGGTTCACCCAAAAGAACATACAAGATCATCCACACTAATATAGCAATGGGTAGAACCAACGCATGATCCAGCCTTCATTAACTCAGAACGTAAAAAATGTAATGCAAAACTGTATGGTCTGAAGAAGCAATAAGGCACATTGCGAAAGCTCTTACCCTGTTTTATTAAAGGATTTATTTTTATGAAGTTTTGTATTATATTTTTTACATTCTGAGTCAGTGAAGGCTGGATCGTGTGTTGGTTCTACCCATTATTATATTAGTGTGGACAATTTTTTCTAGAATAATAAAATTAAACTTTTTGAAAACTGTGCAGTCAGTAGAATGTTTTTACAATGCAGTCAACATCATATATGTTTTCAAGTACATGTTACCGTAAAGTTCTCTCTATTTTTTCTATATAAAAGGCCAAACTAGAGTGGCATAAAGCTGCATATATCACTCCCTTTGACCTGCAAGTGTTATATCCATTAAGTTTAATCATAACTTGTCCTAATTTAAAGCTGTCGCCTTGTAAAACAGAACTGCAGATGTTGCAACCATTGCATCGGAATGTCCCCTTTACCTTTTTCATGGGGAACGATCTCGCCGTATTTTTTATATTTGTCCCTCTCCTGAAACTAACTTTTACTGTAGGGGGAAGTAATTTACTTAAACTGTTGTCTACTTTAAATATGTCACACTTCTGGTTTTACAATATGTGTAACAACTCCACTATTGATAGAAAAGGTGCTAATGAAATTGCCACAATATCTGTTAGTATTACATGTTGCCGTTAAATTCGTGTTGTTGTTGTGTCTTGTCTCCTAGTATGTGCCTGTAGATGCCTTTTTTTTTTTGTATTTGCCATACATGAATGACTTGGAGTAAGCTCTGTCTGCAAACATTTACTTCGTTAGAAATTTCCTGAAGCAATATATTTTTGTCTGAAATCATTCACATCATCCTAACAAACTGGCCCTTAATTATACTTTTTTGTTGTAAAGCTTGGCAGCTGCTAGAGTAAAAATTGTTGGAATAAGTGAATTTGTGAAAAATTCTGGAAGAAAATTTGACATTAGTTTTCGGTAACTTAAAATCCCAAAACTCCTAAATAGTCTGCATTAATATTATAAGTGAACCGTAAAAAGGATGTAGTACTAGTAAGAAAAATCTGTAAATTATTTTAAGTGAGTTTTAGTCCCAGACCAAAGCAAACAGATGGTAATGCCTATAAAATTTAAAAAAAACTTGGTTTCCCAAAAGCTAAAAGCAATGTTTGCGTAAATGTTTAATCATAGCCTCACCTCAGGCTTCATGCCCACCGAGTGGCGTACAGCTACAGTTATCCCACTCCACAAGGGGGGATCCACCTTGGATCCTGGGAACTAGCACCCCATCAGTCTGACGACCCTGATTTGCAAGACCATGGAACATATCATGGAACTTATAAACAAAGACATTGGTAACCTTCAGACACTAGACTCCATCCAGTTTGGCTTTGTGAAGGGCCGATCTTGTCTCCTGATCCTGATTGACTTTTTCGAATCGTCTTCAGAGCTGTGGACGAGGCTAAGGCAGTCCACACAGCCTATCTGGACCTCGCCAAGGCCTTCTACACCATCCTCCACCCTGGAATCATAGATAATCTTACTAAGCTGGGCATTAATCCCTACGTCACTCGATGGGTTGACAACTGGCTTACTGACAGAACCCATACTGTAAAAGTAGCTGACTCCAAATCCAGCTCCAGACAAGTGACAAGTAGAGTACCTCAGGGTTCAGTCCTGGGACCCCTCTTGTTTGGCATCTACTTCTCTGAAGTACAGGCCAACACTAAGGGACTCTGGCTAACAAAGCTTGCAGATGACTGCAAACTGGGAGCCATTATTGAGTCCACAAATGATGTGGGTATTCTACAAAAGGGCCTTACAGAAACAGATACTTGGTGCCAGAGCCATGGGCTCAAGCTCAGTGCCAAGAAATGTATAGTTATCCCCTTTAGGGAAAAAACATGTACCCATGAATTACCACATAGGTGGCAGTACACTAAACACCGAAAGTGTAATGAAAGACTTAGGGACACGGGTGGACAGTGGTCTCACCTTTGATAACCACATCTCCACAGCAGCCAGGAAATCTTTCTATGTGACACACCACATCGCTAAGGGCTTTTCATCCAGGAAAAAGGAGATCATTGTCCCACTGTACTCATCCCTCAATAGACCCATTATAGATTGCAACGCCCCGTTTGGTATGTACCTCTCAAGATATCTGCAACAACTGGAAAGGCCGCAGAAATACCTCACTAAAAGAATCACAGGCCTAAAGCAGATGCCCTATGGTGACTGTCTAAAAAAATTCCAGCTATACTCTGTCGCATATTGTTTACTCAGAGGCGATCTCTGCTTAACATACAAGGCCATGTCAAACCCAGAGCTGTTGGACATGCTACACTTAAAGAAATCCCAATCCCTTAAAGCCACACACTCCAGGGATCTAAACCTTACCATCACATTGAACAAAACATGCTGGAGGGATAGGTTCCTGACCCAGAGACTCCGCAGACTCTGGAATAGACTGCCCATACATGTCAAGCAGAGCGGTTCCTTGGCTGTCTTCAGAAGGAACCTTGATAATTGGATGGGAGATGGGAAATTCACCCCGGGGATCATGTTAGTCACCCTGCTAGACAGGGGTCCAGGGAAGTAAATATTGTGGGAAGAAATAGCCAGAGGATTGTTATGGCTAGGCTTGTTTAGGCCCTAGGGCCAATAGCCTAGTACCAACCTATGAACTGGGCTGTATGTCGCTCCCATAACAATACCTGCTCACTGTAAACTCTCCTTCAAAGAAAATAAAATGAATACAAAGCATTGTTTCCATGAATGAAATAATTCATCTAAAATTCAAAGCATCAATAAAATCTAGTTGTGAAACCACTTCACCGAGCTGTTCTAATCCTGTTGTAAGGGGAGTGAATGAAACTAGATTGATTACGTCCGTAGTAGCAAATTTAAGATCTGGTGTTAATAGATCATCAAGTGGATCATCATTAATATCCATTAAAAATGGCCAAGAGTCTTTCAGCTAGTAAAAGTGCATAAAAATCTATAAAGGTGGCTAGTGGGTGTCTCTCAGATCCAGTGGCATTCACTGTGGGCCGCATAGACAGTATACCTCTCAACTGTCCAGGTTTTGCAGAATGTGCAGCGTTTTTCATCATATCTTTGGTCTAGTCCTCAAAAAATTTGTGTTTTTTTTCTGTCAAATCACTGACGATTGAAGTCGATATTTAATGACATACATTTGAGTTATGATGTTAACACAAATCTTGGTATTCAAGTAACTTTCTAAGTTAAGAGGCGCAATATTTCTTTTTGGGCCTTTGGTCTCCCCCCCCCATTATTTTAGGCTTTGTCCAGATTTCTTACGTTAAGAGGGTAGGCCTTGATTTGTGTATCTCTGGTATACCAAAATACCTGAAATAACCAGCTTTTTAACAGTCATATAGCTAAACAAATCTTTTTTGAAAGACATTACTTAAATGTAAATCCTCTAACATCAAGTCTATATTTCTATATACAATAGTCAATTCATTGAGAAATGCCTGTAAATAAGTTTCATCATTCAGCAAAATACAGTCATCTTATTATCACAGTTGGCATAGTTTCTAATGACTAATCCACCTCTCTTGTCAGATTTCATGACGATACCTCATGTCCCTGGAAATTATGACCAGCAACTGTCTTTCAGCTTGTGACAAATTAAACCTAAAGTGTTTTCTCTTGTTGACTTTTCTCAGCTCATATTCACAGACTTTTTCATACATGGCTACTGTAGGATGCAGTGAAGGGTTATAGGTGCTATTCCTTTTTAAACCCATTCCTGTCTCAGTGCGACCAGTTGTATTTGCAAACACGAATGATAAATTCAATTTATGAGTAAAGATTTTTAAATCTAAAAAAGTATGTGACGAAGCAGATAAAGAACAAGCTCGGGCAGGGACAAAATTGAAACCATGTTTGAACAAACTAAAGTACGCACTAGTGATGACTAAATCGCTGTAATTAAATACGTGAAAATCAACATCACTATGAACAATGTCACAGTCCCATGTTGACCATACAATTTTCATTTACCACCTTTAATATTATTAAAAGTTTACAGTTCCCATAATCTAGCCTTCATCTAACCTGCTTTTGACTAACTGCTACGTGGATATATATATGTCTTGTTTCATTTCATTTTTCCTATTTTGCCTTTCTAGTGAGAACTTAGCCTGTATCTGCAGTTGTTAGTTGGCCCTTTGTTTTCCACGCAGTCTTTGTTTTCATGTCAGTTTTTGTTTTCTGTATTAATGTGTTGCTTTATACAGACATCTCTCATTTTGTCTTGTATTTCTCCACGTGTACTTTTACTGGACGCTCTTGGAAAAACATTTTTATGCCTGTTGTATCCTACCAAGTCCGGAGCAGGTGAGAGCAGGATGTGGCCCTTATTAAACTCTTGGCTGTGCTTTCTTTTCAGAATGAGTGTATTTGTATCAGGTGGTCAGCACTCATCAGTGCCCCAAGATGGCAGCCTATTTGTTTTGTATTTTACTGACCAGTTTTTGAGATGGACAATGTCCATTTACAGTAAAGACCCAGGAAAAAATCTCCAGGAATGTAAGAGTACTGTCTGAGAATACTAAGTACAGGTATCTTACATGCACGTGCACACACACACACACACACACACACACACACACGCATGTGCACACACAAACGTGCACACTCATACACACACATGCACACACACAGACATACACACACACATGCGCGCGTGCGCGCGCGCACACACACACATGCACGCGCGTACACACATGCACACAAACACACATATGCGCACGGGCGCACACACATATACACACACATGCGCACACAAACACACATGCACACACATACACACACACGCATGTGCGCACACACTCACACCTGTCACCAGGCCAAACAGTGCTCAGAGTAATTCTCTGAGATCATCAAAGTTCAGATATAAGTTAAAGCAGTAGTCACCTGACAAAATAAGCTGTTTCAAAAATAGTTTTGCTATGTCAGCAGTCTTTTTAGGTCACTAGTCACAAGAAAAACAAAAGAGAAGTCCTTGAGGTACATACAGGGATACTTTTATGAAATGTTAGGGTGAGAGAAGTGAATATGGTGCCTAGGTCTTGCTGAGGACTGTCACTGTAATTTATAGAACCCATGTTTTGTAGCCTCTTGTCACTTGTCATGCATTTAACAATAACAGTAATTAATGGCAGATTCAAGGAAACTATCTCCTGGTTGCTGAATGCAAATTACATATTGTGTCGTGCAATGGAAATCCGAAATAAAGCTTTATGCCTCAAAAAAGTACTGCATGGAAATCACTAAGAAACATTTTATCTTTGTACGAGTAAATCATACAGAATTTAACGAAAGGCTTACAGATCGTGCAAAAGCTGAACATTAAAAGGAAAGCCTTGGAGATCATGCATAAGCTGAACATTAAAAGGAAAGCCTTAGAGAACAGCAATATTGCAGCATCTTGTGGGTACATTTTTAGGACTTGTATGCAGATATATTGGTATTGTGAAAAAAAGTGAATCCTGTACTGTATCAGAAGAGAAACATGCTTGAGCTGTATAAATATCCTGTGCTCCCACTGTAGTTTGGCTGTACATAATTAGCTGAATGCCTAACCTGCATTACACAGTCATGTAGTTACTGGTATGCAGTGCAAAATGATATGCTACTGCTCCATGATAAGATGCAGGAAACAGGATGTTGTCATTCCCAAAGCTGTGCTGGAATTACATACACAGAGTGCACAGACAGTTCATAGACACGACTATTCAGAATGCATAGATAGACTGCACTCATTTTTCTTATGTGGAGTGCACAGAATTTGCACAGATGCTCTTGTGTGGAATGCACTGCATGTGTGTGGATGTACATATATGAAGTGCACAGAAGCGCATATGAGGAGGGTATGGATGTGCACAGATCTACTTATGTGGAGCATATAGCATGTTCTTGGATGTGTGTATATGGAGTGCACAGCATGTGCACAGATGTATGTATGTGGAGTTACAGCATTTGCATGGATGTGTGTAAGTGGTGTGCACAGCATGTGAACAGATGTACATATGTGGCACATGTGCATGAATGTACAGGTATGGCATTCAGAGCATGTGGATACATGCATGTATGTGGAGTGTACAGAATGTGTGTGCATGCACAGATGTAGCGTGCACAAAATATGTGCCATGCATAGAATTTGCATGAATGCATGCATGTGGCGTGCACAGATTGTAGCCAAGCTGTTGCTGATATACAGTGTCTATAAAAAGTGCACACACCCTGCTAAAATGCCAGGTTTTTGTGATAAAAAAATGAGACCACAATAAATCATTTTTAAACTTTTCCCACCCTTAATGTGACCTGTAACCTGTACAATTCAATTGAAAAACAAACAAATCTATTAGGGGAAAAATACAAAAAATAAAAAACATACAATAAGCTGATTGTATAAGTGTGCACACCCTTAAACCAGTACATTATTGAAGCACCTTTTGATTTAATTACAACATTCAGTCTTCTTGGGTACATACCTGACATCAAGTAAAGAGACTCTGATTAACCCCAAATAAAGTTCAGATGTCCTAGTAGGATTTTCCTTACATTTACTCAGTTGTCAGCTACAGCAAAAGCCATGATTCGCAGACAGCTTGCAAAACATCAGAGGGATCTCATTGTTGAAAGGTATCACTTAGAAGGGTACAAATAATTTCCACAGCATTGGATATACCATGGAACACAGTGAAGACAGTCATCAAAAAGTGGAGAAAATATGGGACAACAGTGATGATGCAAAGAACTGGACGTACCTCAAAAATTGATGAAAAGACAAAAGCTGGTCAGGAAGGCTGCCAGGAGACCTCCAGCAACACTGAAGGAGATGCAGAAATTTCTGGCAAGTACTGGTTGTGTACTACATGTGACAACAATCTCCTGTATTCTCCATATGTCTGGATTATGGGGTAGGGTTGCAAGATGGAAGCCTTTTCTTACACAGAAAAACATCCAGGCCCAGCTAAAATTTGCAAAACAAAACATCATCTCCCAAAAGCATGTGGGAAAATGTGTTATGGTCTGATGAGACCAAGGTTGAACTTTTTGGCCACAATTCCAAAAGGTACATTTGAAGCAAAAACAACACTTCGCATCAATAAAGGAACACCATCCCCACGGTGAAGCATGGTGGTGGCAGTATCATGCTTTGGAGTTGCTTTTCTTCAGTTGGAACTGGGCCTTTAGTCAAGGTGGAGGGAATTATGAACAGTTCCAAATGCCAGTCACTTTTGGCCCAAAACATTCAGTTGTCTGCTAGAAAGTTGAAGATGAAGAGGAATTTTCACCTTCAACACGACAATGACCCCAAGTATACATGCAAATCAACAAAAGAATGGCTTCACCAGAAGAAAATTTGGAATGGCCCAGCCAGAGGCTAGACCTAAATCCAATACAAAATCTGTGGGGTGTCCTGAAGAGGGCTGTCCACAAGAGATGCCCTCGCAATCTGACAGATTTGGAGCACTTTTGCTAGGAAGAGTAGGCAAATATTGCCAAGTCAAGATGTGCCATGCTGATAGACTCCTACCCAAGAAGACTGAATGCTGTAATTAAATCACAAGGTGCTTAAACAAAGTATTAGTTTAAGGGTGTGCACACTTTTATGTTTATATATATATATATATATATATATATATATATATATATATATATATATATATATATATAGTTCATATGTTCGTACTAGGCTAACTGCCCTTTCGAGCCATTTTTAAGCCTAGCCCATTATCCGTTGTGAGGCTCAAACCCTGCACCTTGTGTTTGCAAGGCAAACACCTTAACCATTAGGCCACCCTCCCAACCTTTATGCAACCAGCCTATCGTACATTTTTTTATATTTTCCCCTAACAGATTTGTTTTTCAATTGAATTGTACAGGTTATAGGTCACATAAGGTGAGAAAAGTTTTGAAATGATTTATTGTGGTCTAATTTTTTTATATCACAAAAACCTGGCATTTTAAAAAGGGTGTGTACACTTTTTATGTCCACTGTATGTGATACTTTTTCTTTTAATACTTTCCTCTGTCCTGCCATATAACTCACAACACTAGTAACATCCCATCTGCCTCTGCAAAGCAGATAAATAGAAGTTATGTCCTTACCATAACGTTCCATGTGGAGTGTTCATCTCGTCTTTGTTCTTACACATGGGTTCGGAGCCGATCCTCGGCTCCGAGTCTGTCGCTTGGCAAAGCTCTGCATCGAGAAGAAGCTCGAGACCAACCTATCTCCCACAATTCCCTCTGCCTTTACCTCAGATCTAGTTTGCAAACAATACCAGGTCCCAACGGGAATGAAACATACAAACATACATACATACTAAGGCGTAGCTGAAACCAGCAGTAACAACTGAGAGAATCAGAAGCGGGAGAACCAAACCAGACATCTAAACTGGACGTTCTTCCTGACCTGAGGGTGGGAGGGTGGGAATGTAAGAACAAAGGCGAGATGAACACTCCACATGGAACGTTATGGTAAGGACATAACTTCTATATGTGAGAGTGTTCAATCTCTCCGTTTGTTCTTACACATGGGTAGCGTCCCTAGCTCCGTGACCCTGAAAGACTCACGGAAGAACGTTCCTGAGCACAGTGGAACCAAAGGTTGCCCTGTCCCTGGACACCCTATCCACTTTGTAATGAGTAATGAACGTATGTGGTTTAGACCAAGTGGCGGCCGCACAAATAGTGTCCAAAGGTAGGCGGGCCGCATGAGCCAGGGATGTAGATATTGATCTAGTAGAATGTGCTTTCGGTTTGACGGGCAAACTCTGCTCAGTAGCAGTATAAACAAAAGTAATACAATCAGATAGCCATTTGGAACGGGTACGCTTCGTCACTGCCATGCCCTTTCTGCTGTCCGCAAAGGCTATAAAGAGTTGATCTGATTTTCTGTGATCTTTTGTTCTATCCAAGTAGAATCTGAGTTGTCTATGAACATCCAACTTGTGTAACATATACTCCAGCTTATTAGAATGGTTCTTGAAAAATGTGGGGAGCTCAATGGACTGATTAATGTTATTGACTGAACAAACCTTTGGAAGAAAGGACGGGTTGGTGCGAAGGGATACCCTATCGGGGTGAAAGATCAAATATGGGTGTTTAATGGAAAGAGCTTGAAGTTCTAACACTCTTCTGGCTGAAGTGATAGCTACTAGAAAGAGAGTTTTCCATGACAATAGCTTCAAAGAACAGGACGAGGCTGGTTCAAAGGGTGGTAGCATTAATTGTGATAACAGGAGGTTCAGATTCCACGGTGCTGTAGGAACCCTGACTGGTGGTCTAATATGAAAAGACCCTTTTAGAAAAGCCTTACAAAGCCTATGAGTCATAATAGGCGCTCCATTTTCTCCTACATGAAAGTTTGAAATAGCAGCCAATTGAACCCTCAAGGTGGCAGGAGAAGCTCCTTGGTGAAATAGCACAGATAGAAACTCTAAGACTTTGTTTAGTGGGGCTATCAAGGGATCTAAATGTTGCATAGTTGCCCAGTATACAAACCACTTCCACTTACTAGTGTAAATCTTTGTAGTGGAAGCTTTATGAGAAGCTACTAGAATATTTTGAACCGCAGGAGAAAGAAGATCAGACCTGGCTAAGACGGGAAGCGGAGCAGCCAAGCTGCTAGTCTGAGGGACAGGAGCGACGGGTGGGGAGCCCCTGACGAGTGGGTCAGTAGATCCGGCTCCGGGTCCAGGATCCTGGGTTCCCGTATTTGGTGTGCTTGAAGAAAGGGAAACCAAATCTGACGAGGCCAGAATGGGGCAATGAGAATTACAGTCCTCTCCAGGTTCTTGGCTTTCTGCAGAAATCTTGGAATCAGAGGTATAGGGGGGAAGGCGTACAGGAGACCCGGGGGCCAATCGTGAATCAGAGAGTCCCTGGGGACTTCCCCTGGCGGGGGTAATAGGGCGAAGTAGCTTCTGCATTTGGCGTTCATTGGAGACGCAAACCGATCGCAGCAAGGCTAGCCCCACTTGCGGAATATCATGTCCGCTATTGTCTGTTTGAGGGACCACTCGTGAGGTAACAGGATGGCTCTGCTCAACCTGTTCACTATGACGTTGGATAACCCCGGGATGTGCGTTGCTATCAGAAAGCGACCCGTGGACTCTGCCCATTGCCAAATTCTCATGGCCTCTCTGCACAACTGGTAAGATTTGGTTCCTCCTTGCTTGTTTATGTACCAGACTACAGACATGTTGTCCGTTTGAACTGCAATGGTCCCTAGAGGTAGAAGGGGAGAAAAGTGTTGCAACGCCAGAGACACTGCCCTCATCTCCAGAACATTGATGTGCAGGTTGTACTCTAGATTGGTCCATTCGCCTTGGACTGTCTGTCTGTCCCTAAAAGATGCCCCCCCACCCTATCAGAGAAGCGTCCGTGGTCACCGTAGCTGTTGGAGTGGGTAGTACAAACGGTCGGCCGCCAGAGAGATTGCAATACTGTAGCCACCAAGACAGGTGTGATTTGCAGATGTTTGTGATGTGAATTTCGTGTGTCAGCGGTAACCGTTGGAACGACCATTGTACGAACAGCAGCCATTGAAGAACTCTCATGTGCAGTCTTCCCAAGGGTATTGCAATGAAGGAAGCCGCCATGAGACCCAAAACTTTCAGAACCAGTTTGGCCGGGGATTTCTTGGACAACAGGAGAAGAGATGTGTGATTTTGTAGAGGGGCTATTCTTTCTGTGGGAAGTCTTAGAATTAAGCAACGGGTATCCAAATCTGCTCCTATGAATGAGATATGCTGTGATGGCTGTAATGCAGATTTTTTGAAATTTATGGAAATTCCGAGATGAACACAATGTTCGAGTGTGTAATCCCTGGCCTGAATCAGTCGACGCTCGGTGGTGGCAGTAAGGAGCCAGTCGTTCAGATACGGAAACACCTGGAATCCTAGGCGTCTCAAGTGAGACGCTACCACTGCCATGCATTTGGTGAAAACCCTGGGTGCTGAGGTTAGACCAAAGGGCAGGGCTCGAAACTGAAAGTGACTGGCTCCCAGCCTGAAGCACAAGTGATCCCTGGACGCTCTGGCCATTTTGATGTGGTAGTACGCGTCCTTGAGATCTATTGAGCACATCCAGTCTTCCTTCTGTAAGAATGGAAGGCTCGATTGAAGCGTGACCATCCGGAACTTTTCTTTCTTGACGAAGGTATTGAGCCTGCTTAGGTCCAGAATTGGCCTCCAGTCCCCTGTCTTTTTTGGAACTAAAAAGAACCTCGCGTAAGTTCCGAATCCTCTTTGGTCCGCCGGGACTGTTTGGATGACTCTCTTTTTCTAGCAGCCTTGAAATTTCTATAGCTGCAGGTTCTCGCAGATGGGGCGGTACATCTGGGAATCTTTTCTGCGGTAACGGGGGGAATAGAAATGGGATTTTGTAACCTCTGGTAATAATGCTTTTTACCCATTTGTCTGAGGTAAGACTTTGCCAGGCCTGAGGGTATGAAGCTAAGCGACCCCCGACTGCCTCCAGAGCAGGACAGCCGGGCCTCCCTTCAGGAGTGCTGGAAAGGCTTCCCAGGGAGCGTATCCCTGTCACCTTGGTTTTGCGGACCCCCTCTGCCGCCAGGGCGACGTCTTCCACTTCTGCCCCCCCCCTCTGCCTCTGGAGGGGGCATCACCCTGTGTGCCCTTGGGGTTTTCGAAACCACATTTTTCCACCTTGTTGCCCTTTGGGGTACGGTCTGGATGGGGTGGAAAAACGGACTCCGACAGCAGTCTTTCCCTCTTGCTCACACTGGGTAAGGGTCTCCTTTACTTTGGGGCCAAAGAGAGTGGCATTGTCAAATGGGGCGTTAGTAAAGGAAAACTTGAAGGCTTCCGCAAAAACATAAGCGCATCCAGGATTGTCTACGAAGAGCAATCACTGAAGCCGCAGCCCTACTCGATCCTTCGGCTGCATACGAGATGAGCCTCATGGACGAGTTCACAATTGAGGTAAGGGTATTGAGCTGTGCTGTAACTTTTTCCGCAACAGCAGCATCTGTAGTACCTTGGAGGATATCTCCCAACTCTTTGACTAGATCCCTCTGTAAACGTGTAAAATGTGTCAAATAGTTCAGCGATCGCATGGAAAAAGCCGCTGAACTAAAAATGTAAAAATGTGCTTCCCATACCTGTCCATAGTCCTAGAATCTCTGTTAGGCAGATGGACAGATGAGGAAGATTCAGACATCTCCTTTTTAGTGGCAGCTGCCACTGGAACTCCCTTTGTGAGGTATGCCTTGTCTTGAGGGGCTGTAATATATTTGTTAGGCTTTCTAGGGACTGGCTCCACTGTGTCAGGTGCCTCCCACGCCCTTCGAGCAATCAAATCCATCAACTCATCGAAGGGCGGAGTGACCCAGGAGGAAGAATGGCGAGCACCGAATGCCTTCAGCAAGACTGACTCATCCTCAGAAGGGGGTAGGGCTTGCCAATCACCTCTCTGGTTTAGGATCTCCAGGATGTCAGAAAAGGAGACATCCTCCGAGGGTGATTTTGGGGACCCTTCTGACTCATCCAAGTCCGTGTCCGATGTTAAGGATTCTTGTGGAGAATCCAAGTGCTTCCTCTTATACAATCTTTTCCTCGGAGGGGGGCATCCGATGAAGCCTCCGAGGAAGAAGGGGCTCCCTCTGGGGGCGGCTGAGACACTGGTGCTCAACGCTTTTGAGTAGCCGTGGGTGCAGAAGAGGATAACGGGCCTTTATGGGAAGGAGAGGCCGTCTCTGCTGAAGTGGTTGTCTGAGTCGACAACACCTTCCTCATAAGGTCGAAAGCCCCCGGGTCCCGAGCCGAGGAATCCCCCGGTTCCGAAGAAGGCGGAGGGATCCCCGAGACGGGGACCGAGGGCATCGATCCCGAGGACGGAGCCGAAGCGATCCGTGCCGAGGCACCGAGAGGAAGAGTCTGAACCGAAACATTGGTTCGACTCTCGGTCCCGGAACCAAGGATAGATCGTCGGCTCTGCGATTCCGGTAATGGATCCCTCGGAGTAGAGGTGAACGGTGCCGACCAAGAGAAAGACGGCTCCGGCACCGAGGGCTCCACGATCATCAGATCAGCCTCTCCCGGATCTGAAGGCTGAATAGGCCTTGTAGGAGGAACAGATGGAGATAAAGGAAGGCCTTCGAGTCTCAACACCAACTTGGAGGAGACTGAGATGAGTTTGGACAAGGCCATATTCTCCATTAACTTCTGCACCACACGATCTACGTTGGAGTCAGAGAGGGGCCTGGAAGAACGGGTCGAAGGAATCGAAGACGGAGCCGACCTCAAAAGCACAGGAGGTGGAAGCTCCGTCACTGGCTCCAAGACTCGAGGCTCGGTGACAGACAGAAGTTCGACACTCGGCCCCGAAGTCTGTGGAACCGGTGAACGAACCTTAAACGAAGAGCTCGGAGCCGATGACATGGGCTCCGACGTCTTCAACTCCTTCGAGGATTTAGATGCCTGGTCTGATTTATCAAGAGCCTCTTGAAAGGCGGGCTTCAAAAGGCCTCTGTCCATGAGCTTCCTGCACCTATCTGTCATGACCCTTCCACTGAAAGAATGACAAATGGAACAGTCTTCTTGCAGATGGAGAGGGCCAAGACAGTAGACGCAGGAGCTATGGTTATCTGTGACGGACATTTTCTGTCCACATTGGCACCTTTTGAACCCTGACTTTGCTTTTTCAGACATTTTCAAGGATAAAACAGTCAAATCCGGTATTATTGTCAAATCCAGTAACGTTATATATATATAAAAATGTATATATATCTACAAAGTCCTGTATAAGTTATAGACAGTTACAGCCAAAAACTAATGGAACCACAAGTGTAATAGTGTTACTCTAAATCTAACAAATCCAATAGCAAATCCAGTAGTTAGTGGGTGGGGTAGGCCCCGAGGGAAACCTAACTAAATATCTATATACTAAAAAAAAATATATAGAAGGTTAAGAAACCCTTGACTCATGCACACACACACACTAAAAGGTCTCAATTTGAAAATAGAAGGAATTTTCTAAGTAATCCTAGAAAAAAAAGTATCTTATCTGCCAGTTGGTCTGAGCTCATCGAAAGTGATGCGAACGTTGCAGCGGCAAACTAGATCTGAGGTAAAGGCAGAGGGAATTGTGGGAGATAGGTTGGTCTCGAGCTTCTTCTCGATGCAGAGCTTTGCCAAGCGGCCGACTCGGAGCCGAGGATCGGCTCCGAACCCATGTGTAAGAACAAACTGCGAGATTGAACACTCTCGCATCCAGATTTAACATTGAGTACATTCTGTGTTGAGTCCTGTGTTTGAGTTCTTCACTAACACTGATCAGAAAGTATCTTGTTTTTTTCACTGGTTTCCACACCAAAGCTAACATGCACCCATAACAACTGTTATACAGTTCAGCACTTGACCTTTGCTGCCATCAGTAAACATGCCTGCATTTATGTGTCCCCATTTGCTTTGTGTCAGCTAAATCCTGAACATGCCCTGGGTTTATGTTGGTACATATGAAGTTATCACCTCGTGGCACCATGCCCAGGTTTTATGTTGGTACATATGAAGTAATGACCTCATAGCACATGCCCAGGTTTTATGTTGGTACATGTGAAGTAATGACCTCATGGCACCATGCCCAGGATTTACGTTGATACAAATGAAGTAATCACATCATGTCACTATGCCCAGGATTTATGTTGGTACATATGAAGTAATCATGTCATGGCACCATGCCCAAGTTTTATGTTGGTACTTATGAAGTAATGACCTCATGGCACCATGCCCAGGTTTTATGTTGGTACATATGAAGTAATTACCTTGTGGCACCATGCCCAGGTTTTATGTTGATACATATGAAGTAATCACCTTGTGGCACCATGCCCAGATTTTATGTTGGTACGTATGAGGTGATCACCTTGTGGCACCGTGCTCACTTTTTATGTTTGTACATATGAAGTAATCACCTACTGACACCATCCCCACATTTTATGTTGGTGCGTATGAAGTAATCACCTTGTGGCACCATGCCCAGATTTTATGTTTGTGCATATGAAGTAATCACCTCGTGGCACCATGCCCAGGTTTTGTGTTGGTACATATGTTATGACCTCCTGGCACCATGCCCGGGTTTTATGTTGGTACATATGAAATAATGACCTTGTGGCACCTTCCCGAGGTTTTATGTTGGTAAATATGAAGCAATGACCCCATGACACCATGCCCAGGTTTTATGTTGGTACATATGAAATAATGACCTTGTGGTACCTTCCCGATGTTTTATGTTGGTAAATATGAAGCAATGACCCCATGACACCATGCCCAGGTTTATTTTGGTATGTATGAAGTAATCACCTTTTGGCACTAGCAAGATTACCCTTTGTCTGGCCCCATATGAAATCAAATCCTTCGTAACTTGGTTTACAGAACTGATTGAGGTCCAGCCTTTTTAAAAGTGATCCTGTGTTGTGCATTGCCTACTAGTATTTTCAGAGTCAGATCTGACTTATGGCTGGCAGAGGTTTGAGTCCATTACTTTTTTTGTATGGTGGCAGCAGGCCTCAAGAGCAGGAGAGGTTTACCTCTGACTCCTGCCATGGGGCATTTAAGGTTTCTTATCCCATTCATCCTCCGTAGTTTGTGAAGTTTGGGTCTGTCCAGTTTATCTAAGAAGCAGCCTGTTGTGTTACCCATTTATGGATCTATGGGATGCTAGGATGAAGATGCTGCTCGCAGTTGCAGCAGGGTGGTCTGTCCTAGTTGATAGAAGTTAAGTGAGCCTGTGCCCCTGTGATCCATGTGGGTAACATCAAACATCTGTTTAATACTTGATAGGAGCTTCAGTCATGGGTGTGAGAGCACACACTTTGGGACTTCAGTTTGTTTCTATTAGCAGACCCACCATAGAACTGTCACACATGAGTGGAAGACCCACAGTAGACCTGTCACACTTGAGTGGATCTTGGTTTTCAAGGCACTGGATTTGTGCCTGTCGCACATATCTGAATTTATGGGTCTTTATTGGGAGGGGGTTTAAAGTGGTGGTCTACCTTTAAGTGTTAGAGACTCTATTTGAGACACACTAGGCCATTGCACCCCTTCTTTTCTCATAGCCTTGCTGCACTGGAGACTCGTTTAGGGGTTTCTTAGGAATTATTGGGGTTAGCATGCTGTAACCTCCATCCTCCACCTGGCCTCCCTAAATTATGAACCATTGAAACCTCCAGTTACCCATCTTCCTCAGACCACACTTTTAAGTTATTATCTGGGAAGCCTTATGGCCCCCTCATTCTGCTTCTGCAGCCCCCCACCCCAAGATAACCAGTACCTGAGAATTCCTCCATCTAATCCAAGTGCATAACTTACTCTGCATCCTATCTAATCTGACTGCATAACTTACACTGCATCCTATCTAATCCGAGTGCATAACTTACTCTGCATCCTATCTAATCTGAGTGCACAATTTACTCTGCATCCTAGGACTGCCCACTTTGTGACATTTGTCTCTGGGGAGTTTGGGAAGCATTTTTGGAATATTGTGAACTTTATTAGCAGCTCGAATTTAATGCCAGCCACTTCTCCTGGTCTGAATGTATCTATCAGTATCATTAGCATTAAAATAAAGGCAGCAAAAATATAAAGGATTGTTTGATGTTGCAATCATAGTTCTGTTTTTAAATATTTCTTACAAAACAGTCTGTCATCATATATAATGTTTATAATTTTGTTTCATAGATATTGTAAGACTGTTCTCATTCATTTTTATCATATGACTTTCAGCAAATGATTCCTTCTTATTTGAAACAGTGTCTTAGAGCTTTGTTATTTCTGAAAAAGTTTTGTTTTTTTAAGATGAAAACTGAAAACAAAGTTGCAGTAATGAGAGTTCATTGACAGCAATATTTTGCTCTGTAATCCTCTGTGATATTTGCAGATTGGCAGTGATTCTAGTAACTGCAGTCTTTTTTTGTCCTGCTCCCTTGCAAGATCTAGAGCTTTGGAAAAATGTAGAGAGAGGGTTTCCTTCTGTATCACTGAGTCATTGGGCCATCAGATATGTCACATGTTCAGGTTCCAATCTTTCTTGATGGAGTTGTACCCAACGAAGACTGAGGACCTCCTGTTGCCTAGAGTCAGGGCAGACCTGTTCCAGAACCCTGTTTGGTGTAGTCATATGGGTTTCTGGGTAGCACTATGTACTTTAGATTATAGGAATAGTTTATGGCTGCAGGCTTGGGCATGTGCCCACACAAAATGCAGGACTAAGGTAATCCTCTCTCAAGGACTTCATCAGTTAGAGTATTCTTGACTTCCCAATTTATGAAATGTGTGCTGTTTGAATGGGACACACAGGCTGTGTGGAATGGCCTTCTAAGGAGGAAACATAATCTGTTCCCCTTATTTTGTACCCCACTGTTCTTTAAAAAAAGAACAGGAGGTATTGTTATTGCCCAGTGTAAAGGCAAGTGCCCATTGGTCTACTGTGTTATGGTTGGGGACCCCCGTGGTGTTGTCCTTATTGTACATCTCACTGAAGTCTGGAACTCAACCATGGAGAGGGATCTCCTGATTCTTTCTGACTATTAGGAATCACCACATTTAGCACAACAAATGCAACAGAAGGAACAAGGTATTTATCAGAATATGCAGGGAGCACCTATTATAAACATGAGTGTGCTACCTATGCAGGGAACACGTGTTCTACCTGTGCAGGGAACACCTGGTACAAACATGAGTGTGCTACCTGTGCAGGGAACACCTGTTACAAACATGAGTGTGCTGTTTCTGTTGCAGAGGAGAATCAGCAGGTGGTACATTTGTTTCAGGAGGACCTGTAGGCCAACAAATATTGATGGGAGAGACTACTTCTGCTCCAAGACCACAGAAGGGGAGACTGTGTTGTTTACAACAGGGGTCGATGACAGCAGTGGGGGAACAGAAAATGACATTACCGGCTTGTCCACATTCAGTCGGCCATTGGCTCCTGAATTATCAGGAGATCAGGGCATTGTATGATGCACTTACTGATAATAAATATTTTAGTATGAGTAAAGCTAAAAATGAGGCCCTACTTAATTTAAGAATGAATAAAGATTTTACTACATGTAAAGCTGATGGGGGTGGTTAAACTGTCATTTTTGACAGACTAATTTATGTTAAGATTCTGCCAATATTAAATTCTCCTAGAAATTATATAAGTTCAGATTTTCAGGAACCAAACTGAGCAGCCAGGCTTATTGATTTGTACCTTGAAGAACGGTTGGTGCAAAGTTTAAATATTAGTATCAATGGTTGTTTGAGAAGTAGTCATGCGTTAGCTTCATATGTGTTTGGTCTTCACATGCTGCATAAGAAGGAGAGAAAAATTATATCAAGCAAAGGAGCAAAAACAGAGCTCATGGCAGTATTTGTAAGGAAAAAAAACATTGTCAGTTGTTAACCAATATAAAATCATTTATTAAAGAGCCATTTGATTTTATTCATCATATTAAGAATACGAGTGGGGAGGATGTGGTTGATGACTTTCCATTCACATGTTGCACTATTCCTTACATCTTGAGATTCCTTGCCTCGGGCAGCCCAGCATCCAGCCAGTATACAAAAGCCTACTGTTGCTTTAAGGCACACCGCATACATCACATGTATGCTCCTTTCATAGCTTAGAGCATCCGGATGTGCCATCTTCAGAACTTCTTTGCCACGAGTCTAAATGCATCTCTTGATCATTGATCTGAATGCCTACATCCTTGCAGCCAGTTCGAACACATCTCTCGATTGTCGGTCTGAACACCTACATCCTGTTTGCTGGCCTCTGAGCCATTGTAAATAAGTGCCAAGTTGGGGTATCATTTTTTTCTTGACTTTTGGTTGCTTCTGGGGGTTAATGTCAGCCAGGAGTGGTAAATGCCAGTGTGGGAGGCAGATTCCCCATAAAGACTACCATGAACAGTGTTTATTTTGCCTAGGTGCCTCTCATAACCATACAATCTGCTCTAAGAATCTGTCAGGTTTTCGTACTGAAGTGTCTGCAAGGTAAGCTTTCTTCCCTTGCTTTGTATGTAGAGCATCAGCGACTTGAGTTTCTCGCTAAGGATACAGTGGAAAGAACTTCCCACCCTGATGGTCAGCTGTTAGGAAAAAAGGTTAATAAACTGTGACCAGATCTTCCACTGTCCAGCCTCTGCCGGGCATTTCTCCTGAGGTCAGTGAGAACCTGGAGGTTCTCCAGGCTTTGTTGTTGGATTCTTCTGTCATGATTGGGTTGGAGGCTGTTGGGGAATCCAGCTTTCAGCATGTCCAGTGAGGCTTTGCAGACATCTGTTTTGGATGGTCAGTGGGAAACACAGTTGATTATTTCCAAGGGGCCTAGGGGTGTTCCTCTGATTTTAGTTAGGAAAGGAGTCCCAACTGCTATTATCGAATGCCATCCTGGGTCAGAGCCTGCTAAGTTTTACAAGGCAGATGTCCCCAAGAGAAAACAAAAAACGAAATATGTCTGTCCTGCTCCTAGGGATCCGCAGAGTGAGTGACAGGTCTTCACTCAGGGTTTGTTTAATGCGTTGATGACGTTAAAACCTCCTCAGGGGTTCTGTTCCAGCTACCCCTTTGTCCTCTAATCCCTTTAAAAGGCCCAGGGAATGGGATTCCTCCAAGGAATCCTTTGCTTACTTTTCCCAGTTACTTCTCCTTTGGACTGTGGGTCAGAGGAAGAGGAATCTAACAGTCCTGATACTTCCTTCAAAGAAATTTCTTTTGGGGACGCAATCTCCAGGATGATGGAGTTTTTAAATGGGATTGTGCTCAGGTCTCTGACATCCATAAGAGGTGCTATGAGTTACTGCAGATGGAGTCTCCAAAACCTCCTGCTGTTCCTCCTGTTTTGGCTGCTTTGTTGGATGCATTTTCCAGCACCTTTAAAGCTCCTGATTCTCTGCCCCCGCTCCCAGGAAACCTGATAGGTTTATAAGGGTGCCTGAGGACTGTATTTTTTTGTACAGGTGTCCTGCTGCTGACCCATCAGTAGTCTGTAGCCTCTGACTAGCCCTCTCAATTACTTCCTTCGCCCAAGTTACTGCCTTCTGATAAAGACAGTAGTACCATAGAAAGGCCAGGTAAGAAGGGTTTACATTTCTGCTACCTTGGCTTTTAGGGCTGTTAATCATCAGACTCTTATGTCCAGGTACATGTTGGCTCACCTCTCCCAGGCTTCTCAGGTTATATGTGATTTTCCAGACTCTGAGGGTAAAGCTGGTGCTCTCTTTTAGGGACTTCCTCTGCAATGTAGTTATGATGCAGCAGATGCCTCTTCTAGGGCTGCTTCTTTTGGTTCAGTGTTGAGGAAGTATGACTTTGATTTCAACTTCAACCATTGCCTGATGATATCAAGGCTAAGTTGATGGATGTCCCTCTTGATAGCAAACACTTGTTTGGGGAACCTGCTGCTGGTTTAAGTCCCATCAGGGTAAGGGGAAGGCCTTACAGGGACTCAAACATGAGTTTGTCTCTCCTGTGCCTAAATTTCAAAGAAACTACCCCAACAAACCTGCCTTTGTTCACAGGCATTCTTGCCCTCCTACTAAGGGCAAAAAGAGTGGCAAACTGGTTCCTCTTGCTAAGGTACTCTGACTCCAGGGACTCAGAAGTCTTACCTTTCAGATACACCAGGTGCTGCCTGACTATCCGTCTCTTCCCAGTCAGGTTCCTCTTTCTCTTCATCTTTCTCTCTCTTCCTGTTTGGCATCAGATTACTCAGGATTCTTGGGTTCTGTCCATTATTCGTCAGGGGTATTTCATGGTGTGGAAATCCTTTCCCCTTTTTATGGGCATTCCTCAGCTACCTTGGGAACAACTCCCCCCTTTTTTTTTTTTTTTTTTTTACAGAGGTACTATGAGACCTTTCAAGAGGTGCCTGTATCCCAAAGAGGAAGGGGTTTTACTCCAGAATGTTTCTAGTTCCCAGTGAAGAGGGTACTTGAGACCACTTCTAGACACCTCTCTCATCTAAACACTTTTATGAAGGTGCCCAATTTTCACATATGCCCCTTCAGACTCTGTTTCCTCTTTTGCTTCTTCAGGGTTGTGTGGTGTCTCTGGATCTCAAGATTGCTTATCTACGTATACTTATCCATCCCCTTTTTAGGAAGTTTTTGTGTTTCTCTGTTGCTTCCTGGTGTGTTCAGTTCACTGCTTGGCCCTTTGGCCTTTCTACTGTCGCAAGGGTATTCACCAAATGTCTTGCTCCGGTGATTGCTTTTTGCAGGATTCAGGAGATCCAAGTATTCCTTACTTGGACTACCTGCTGACTCAGGCATCCTCTCCAGAGATCCTGTTACAAAATCTTCATTTTGCCATGTCCCTTCTTCAGAGCCTAGGGTTCAAAATAAACTTAAAAAAGTCTTCTCTGACTCCTACTCAGGATCATGTTTTTCTATGTTGCAGATTCAGACGGTGCCTATGGTGGCATCCCTGCCTCCTCTCAAGGCTTTAACTCTCATTTCCTTCTTTAAAACATTTCTTCCTCTGGCCTCCATTCCCGCCAGGGAATTTCTGAGAGCTCTGGGTTTCATGGCATCCACCATACCTGTGCTCCCTCTAGCCAAACTCCACATGAGAAAGTTTTAGTGGTTTCTGAAGTCAGTTTGGCTTCAACATGCACATTCTCTGGCCTTTGTAGATGTTCTTTGTGTTTCACTGTTGCCAGGGTAGCCCTCGTCCGGCCCGAATACCAGAGGCTTAGTATTTCTGCATCAGTTGTTGTTGCTTCAGTACTGACAACAGGTCATCAGTAGTATAAAGTAAGGATGCCATTACATCAGTCTTTCTTGCTGTGGAGCCAGAAGCAGTTTGCATGAGTGTCGGTCGGCCGCTACTTGAGTTTCGTCTACTGAATTGAAGTTCAAGTCTTTTAGAGCTAAGTACCCTGTTGTAAATCCTTTTTTCTTGCACTAACCAATGTCAGGAAAAAGTTAATAATTGTTTTGCCTGTGGAAAGCAATTACCACACCGAGACTTTCATTCTTACTGCGTCACTTGTTTAGGCCCAGACCACAATGTCCCCCATTGTTGCATCTGTGCTTTGTTCAATGCCAGAACTATCCGTCGTCTGGCCCTTATTGTAGCCAGATATTTTCGCTTACAGTCCTCAAATTCCGATATGGCTTCAGTAAGCCATCTGACAGCAGATCTTCTGAAAAGATATAAAGATAAAGACAGACTGCACAGGTCCAAACCTACAAACGATGCTTCCGTTAAGCTATTCGTCAGTTCTCCAGTCCTCAGTGAGGTGCTTTCGCAGCCCCTGATGCCCATTTCTGTGGATTCACAGGCTGCTACTAAGACCCTTTCGGAGTCCGGTATGCCGTGAGACTCTTCTTCGACTAAGGATCCTATGGATGTCTCTACCTTGGATGGTTCCAGAGCCCTTGAGCAGGCACCGGCTTCCGAGGAAGTTCTTCGCACTACCAATTCTCGACACAGACTGATGACGTTTACGTCTTCAATTCTTTCTAAAACTACCGAGTTTCTAAGGCCCACGGTATGAACTATGCCTGAAAAACCGGTGACCCAAGCTCAGGCATCTGCTTCTATGCCTCAGTCTCAAATGCTTAAAATGGCAGAAGTCCTTATTATGCTTATTAGGGGAAGCCAGGCTTACCCCTTCCAAAAGAGAGACTTGTCCCCAGTGGTTTTATCTGAACAGGAGTCCGATGAGACTGAGGTTTCTGAATATGAAGACATGCAACCCCTGTCTGGTTATGAGGATTCTGATGCAGAGGAATTCATTCCTTCTGCCTGTCCTCCCGAGGATTTTTCATTTGGTGAAATTCTACATACTTTAAGGCAGCATTTCCAATGGGAATGTCATGACTATCCTCAGTCAAAAAAGAGACTCAGGGAATTCTTAGATTTACCACAGCACAGACCTTTAGCCCTTCCTCCTGTCCTGGATGTTGTGGAAGATGTTTTTATGGAATCCAGTTTGACTCCTGACACCCTTCCTCCTGCTCCCAGGTAACCTGACAGGTACTACAGAGTCCCTGACTCTCACAAATTCCTTTTCAAAAATCCTACTGCTGACCCAGAGGTCATCTCCCAAGGACCTAAAGGAATTAAAGCAACCTCAGCTAAGAATCCCACCCCCTCAGACAGGGATTCCCGAGCTTTAGACAGATGGCGTAAAAAGTATACACCTCTGCAATTCTTGCTTATTAGAGCACTATATTGTCAGTTCCACATGCTGAAATAGCAGCAGCACACCATGGAACTCCTCAAACAAAAAATATCTTCCTTTCAGGCTTTTGCAGAATATAATGAATTACAAGAGCTTATGCATTCTGCAAGCCAAGTTACTAAGCACACCTTGAAATGTGGCTTTCACGCCCTAGAATCATCTTTCAGGGCAGCAGTCACTGGTTCTGTCCTTGGAAGGCATGCTTGGCTTAAGGACCAGACCTTGCCAGACCATGTCAGATCAAAATTATTGGATGCACCATTGAACACAGACAATCTGTTTGGCATTAAGGCAGAAGAGGTCTTAAAAAAATGGAATAAAAAGCTAAATCTATGCAGACAGACTTATTTGCAGGTCCAGTCCCCGAGGTTCAGTAGGCATTGCCCCTCCAAGCACTAGTCCTTTCTGACCCCTCCAGGCCAGCTCAGCCAAGACCCAGGGGAAGCAGCCCCCCCCCCCCGACAGCAGGCCCAGCGAATGCAGAGATCTAAGCAGTGGAGTTCCTCTTCAAAAACAGGGAGTGCTAAGCCACCCCCTTATGGTAAGAACTCACATTGACTTTACACCTCCACCCCTTACCTCTGCCCACCTGCTTGTGCCCCTAGGAGGAAAACTCTCCTTCCATGCAAACAACTGGGCCTCTATTACCAAAGACCAATGGGTCCTCAACATAGTGTCCCAGGGATACAAATTTTATTTCCACACTCTGCCAACCCCAAAAGGGTTCCCAGATCTTTCTCCAAACCAGTGGGCAGAGGCCAAAAAGCAAGTCCATTCCCCGCTTTCCATGAGGGCAATACACCATGGTCCTGCAGACCAGATAGGCCAAGGTTTCCATTCCAGACTCTTCCTGATACCCAGAAAAGAGGGCACCTGGTGCCCAATCCTCGATCTATCCATTCTAAACACCTTTCTGGTGATACCAAAAATTCAAAATGCTCACCCTTCCAGCAACTTCTTCCTGTGCTTTCCAAGGATGCTTGGTTAGCCACCCTAGACATAAAAGAGGCCTTACCTACACATCCCAATCAGGAAATCTTGCAGGAAATATCTACGTTTCAGGGCAGTATCTATGCACTTTCAGTTCTCTGCGCTTCCCTCTGGCTTATCCACTGCTCCCAGAGTTTTCACAAAATGCCTGGCTCCAGCCATTGCTTTGTGCAGACAAAGAAATATTCAAATTTACCCCTACTTAGACGATTGCCTGATTCAGGCAGACAGTCAGGAAAAGCTGTTACAGCATCTGGCCTTTGTAAAGGACCTCCTGACCTCCCTGGGGTATACTATCAACGAAAAGAAATCAAAACTAATCCCCACACAAAAAATTATATTCCTGGGAGCAAGCCTGGACACAGCATCCCAGATGGCATTCCTTACTCCAGAAAAACAAGCCTACCTGACAGGCTTCTACTCTCAACTACCCACCAGAACCCAGTTATCCACAAGGAAAATCCTGCAAGCTCTAGGATCCATGGCCTCCTGCATTCTACTCATTCCATATGCCAGACTGCATATGAGGAAACTACAGTGGTACCTAAAAAACCTTTGGTGTCAACACTCTCAAGACCTGGAAACTATCATACCTATGATACCTTGTCTAAGGAAATATTTTCTTTGGTGGGCAGCAGCATGCAACCACAACAAGGGACTTCCCTTCTGACAACCACACACTGCTCAGACCCTCACCACAGACACATCAGACTATGCCTGGGGTGCAACCTGGATGGCAGGTGCATTCAGGGCCATTGGAGCCCAAATCAAATGCATCTGCACATCAACAAAAAAGAGATGCTAGCTGTTCAGCATGCCCTGACAGCTTTCAGATCCCTACTCTCCCTGGAGCCTCTAATGATCAAAACAGACAACACCACCGTGATGTGGTATATCAACAAGCAGGGAAGGACTCACTCTTATCCTCTCTGCAGGCTCGCCATGACCCTTTGGCACATGGCCTTAGCCATGCAAATACACCTGCTAGCGCAATTCCTGCCAGGCTCCCTAAACACTCTGGCAGACAACTTAAGCAGAAACCTGCTAGACCCACGAGTGGCAGCTGGACCACAGAACCTTCAACCTTGTAACCCAGAAGTGGGGCACCCCGAAGGTGGACCTCTTTGCCTCCCACTCCAATCATCAGCTCAGCAAATTCTGTACCAGGGAACCTCAAAGCAAGGCCTGGAAAGTGGATGCTTTATCCTTCCGATGGGTAAACCTCTCAATCTATGCACTTCCCCATCTATCACTCATTTCAATGGTACTGCTCAAAATAAGGGAGGAAAACCCAAGGGCAATCTTGATTGCCCCAGACTGGCAACACCAGCACTGGTAACCACTGCTGTGCAGCCAATCACCCCTGCCACCATAGCACTACCTCAGATCCCAACACTTCTGAACCAGAAGAGTGGAGAATTCATGCATTCACAATTGCAGACCCTGAATCTGGCAGCCTGGCTTATTCCCTGTCCTCTCCTCAAGCTGCCAGCCTAAGCAAACAAGTCCTGGATGTTATACGTGAGGCCAGACGTCCCAGCACTAGAAAATCCTATGCTGACAAGTGGAAAAGGTTTTCACCTGGGTCCAGGCTAAGGGAGCTGAAACAGCACAGCCCTCTCTACCTCTCATCCTGGATTACCTGGCAGACCTACTACACAGGGGTCTATCCTTTTCTTCTATTAAAATTCATGCCTCTGCCATCTCTGTTCATTGCAGCACAGAGCCTCCTCTCTTCGGGTTCATGTCACTACATCGACATATCATTATGTCGATAATTACTGCAGCGACACAAAATAATCGACAATTGAAACAGTCGACAACTGGAATCACACACTTTAACTTTACCGACAACCCGAAAGCACTTTTAAATAGAATGCTACCTTGGGCCGAGTACTAACATGGGTCAAGATGGGGGTGAAACACCAGTAATGTAGACGTACAAATCACACCCCCGTCTTGACTCATGTTAGTACTCGGCCCAAGGTAGCATTCTATTTAAAAGTGCTTTCGGGTTGTCGGTAAAGTTAAAGTGTGTGATTCCAGTTGTCGACGGTTTCAATTGTCGATTATTTCGTGTCACTGCAGTAATTGTCGACATAATGATATGTCGATGTAGTGACATGAACCCCTCTCTTCTCGCACCCTCTCATCAAACAGTTCCTAAGAGGGGCTAACAACTTAAGGCCACCCAGAAGAGCTCCTACCCCAGCTTGGGACCTTAACTTTGTGTTAGAAAAGCTCACCCTACCCCCTTTGAGCCTGCAGCTTCAGTAGAGTTAAAATTCCTCTCTTGGAAAACAGCCTTGCTTCTGGCCATCACTTCTGCTAGAAGAGTTTCAGAGCTACAAGCACTCATGGCTGTAGTGCCCTTCATCATTTTCCATGCTGACAGTGTCTCCCTCAGGACTAACCCGTCCTTCGTGCCTAAAGTGGTGTCCAGTGTGGCTCTCAACCAATCCATTAATTTGCCCACCTTTTTCCATAGCCCACAAAACAGGGGGCAAAGGATTCTGCACTCTCTAGATGTGCACAGACAGCTCAGATTCTATCTGGAAAGGACGAAATATTTTAGGAAAACTGACCATTTGCTAGTCAGCTTCACAACAGGGGCAGAGGGCAAAGCCATATCCAAGCAAACAATCTCCAAATGGATAGCACACTGCATCCATTTCTGCTACAAACAGCATGCAAAACCACCCCCAAAGGGGGTCAGGACACTTTCCACCAGGGCAGCCTCCACCTTTGCAGCTTTTCTCAGAGGGGTCCCCACCAGGGACATCCTGGAGGCTGCAACATGGACTTCTGTTCATACCTTCTCCAAGCACTACCACCTGCCTATCTTCTCCAAATCCAGGGCAGGCTTTGCCACCGCAGTCTTGCAGGGCATCCTAGCCAGCTCACAGTCTTCATGACTGCCTCTACCCTTTTCTTCAGCTTTGGGAATCAACCCAAGTGTGATGACTGCAACAGTGAAACACGAAGAACATAGTACACTTGTGTACAAATGTAGATGTTAGAGTATATTCACTGTTGCAGTCCTGCTTTCCCACCCTCCATCCCACTTGTCTCTCTCTCTCTCTCTCTTCCTCTCTCCTTACAGGGAATTTTTGATATTTACTTTCTACTGGTGGTGTTCTTCCACCATAACCTAGCTCCCTATTTAGGGGCTCCTGACAGTTGGGGCAAGAAGAACTGATGTAATGGCGTCAGCTGCCTGATTTTATACCACTGACGACCTGACGTCAGTCCTGTAGCGACAGCAACTGACGCAGAAATACTAAGCCTCTGGTCTTCGGGCCAACTGAGGGCTACCCCTGGCAGGATAACCCAAGTGTGATGACTGCAACAGTGAATGCACTCGAACATCTACATTATGGTAAGTGTACACAACTGTACTTTAGTCTAATACAAACAGGGATTGCAACATGAAGTGAGGGAAAAACAGGCTTATGGTATATTTAGAGAGGAGGTCAGGGAAGAGAAATAGCAGTAAGGAAGTAAGTGAAAAAGGGAGAGTGAGGAGGTATAAGGAATGAAAATGTACTTGTACACATTTAGGGATAGAGAGGGTATCCTGATTTTCAGCAAGAACAGAGTCAGATTTTAGCTAGGAAGTCTTTCAGAGTGGTTTTGAAAGATGAGAGGAAGGATATTGATGTGATGGATACCAAATAGGGAGTTCAAGGCCTTAGCAACCTTGCACCGTACAGACAATGCCCAGCAGGTTTGATAGGTTTGTTGACAGAGAGGAGTGTTTGGTCACTGACTGGGAACATAGTTGTGTAGAAGGTTTTTTTTTTTTTTTTTTTTTTTTTGTTGAATGGATGCTGGATAACTTTATAGGTGGTAAGAAGTTGTATATATGTTAGTTGATGAGGCAGTTCTAACCAGTGTATGCTTTTAAGTGCCTTACAGTGGTGGGTTCTGAAAGGGGTATTAGCTGCAAATTTAGCAACTTTGTTGTAGTATTGTTCAAGTTTTCATTTTTGTGAAGCCTGGAGGTTAGTGAGGATGGGAGCACCATAAAGAAGTGCGGGGAGGAGAGAATCAGTGGCAAGTGTAGTTTTAGTTGCATCGGTGAGAAAGTTTTTGGTTCTGTAAAGCATCCTCTCGTTCATAGGTAGGTGCTAGGCTATTGGCCCAAGGGCCTAAGTAAGCCTAGCCAACAAGGTTCCCTGGCTTACGCCACCCAAGAAAGTTAATTTCCTGTGCCCCTGTCGAGCAGAACCACAGAAGTGATCCACGGAGTTTATTTCCTATTTCCCATCCATTCATCAAGATTTTTCTTGAAGAGTACTAATGAGGAACTTTGCTTGACATAAATGGGTAGCTTCTTCCAGAGTATAAGAAGTCTCTGGGACAGGAATCTATCCCTCCAGTATGTCCTGTTTATTGTGGTGACAAGGTTTAGATCCCTAGAGCGCGTAGCTTGGAGGGATTGGGATTTCTTTAGGTGTAGCATGTCCAACAGCTCTGGGTTTAACATAGCTTTATATGTTAGGCAGAGATCTCCTCAGAGTAGGCAATATGCTACAGAAGCTTGAGTTTTTTTAGATGGTCAGTGTGGGGCATCTGTTTGAGGCCAGTAATCTTCTTTGTGAGGTACTTTTTTGGCCTTTCCAGCAGCTGCAGATGTCTTGTGAGGTATATTCCAACAGGGGTGTTGTACTCTGTAATGGGTCTAATTAGTGTCGAGTAGAGGGGAATAATGACCTCTTTTTTTTTTCCTGGAAGAGAACCCTTTTGTGATGAGGTGTGCCACATAGGATTTCCTGACTACTTTGGCGATGTGATTATCAAAGGAGAGACTACTGTCCACCTGAGTCCCAAGGTCTCTTATCACGCATTCGGTGTTAAGTGGACTGCCGTTTATGTGGTAGTTCATGGGTACAGAGTTTTTACCAAAGGGGATGACCATGCACTTTTTGGCACTGAGCTTGAGGCCATGCCTCTGACACCAGGCATCTGTCTCAGTGAGACCCTTCTGTAGGATGTCCACATCATTTGGGGACTCTACTATGGCTCCTAGTTTGCAGTCATCTGTGAACTTCATTAGCCAGAGGCCTTCTGTGTTAGCCTGTACTTCAGAGAAGTAGATACCAAACAGGAGAAGTCCCAGGACTGAACCCTGTGGTACTCCACTTGTCACTGGTTTGAAGTCAGATTTGGAGTCTGCAACTTTTACAGTGTGGGTTCTGTCAGTGAGCCAGTTGGCAACCCATTATGTGGCATGGGGATTTATACCTAGTTTAGTGAGTTTAGCTGTAATTCCAGAATGGGGAATGGTATCGAAAGCCTTGGCGAGGTCAAGATAGGCTGTGTGAACCACCTTACCCTCCTCTATGGCTTTGGTGAACCACCTTACCCTCCTCTATGGTTTTGGTGACTGTCTCAAAGAAGTCGATCAGGTTCAAAAGGCATGATCTGCCTTTCACAAACCCAAACTGGGTGGGGTCCAGAGTTTGGAGGTTACCAATGTCTTTGAGTTCCATGATGATACGTTCCATGGCCTTGCAGACCAAGTTCTTCAGGCTAATAGGGCGATAGTTCCCAGGATCAGTGGTGGCTCCCCCTTTGTGGAGTGGGATAACTGTTGCTGTGCGCCATTCTGTGGGCACAAAGCCTGATGGGAGACTATGATTAAACATGGTGCTTAGGTGGGGAGCCAATTCGTCCTGAAGTTCGTGTAAAACGCAGCCTAGGATGTTGTCCAGTCCCATGGATGCTGTGTTTTTGGTTTTAGAGAGTGCATTTTTTACCAGAATAGATGTGATTGCAGGGACTCTGCATTCTTCCTGTGGAGATATGGGCCCTTTAGGGGGTGAGAGGGGGGTAAAGTTAGCACTGAACCTATCCGGCTGGATGTTGGTAATATCAGTTGGTTCTGTAATTTTCGTGCCGTTGTGCTGTAACTCAGAGCAGATCTGGGTTTTCCATTGAGATTCTTGACATAGCTATAGAATGCTTTATGGTTGCCCTTAGAATCAGTGGTGATTTTGTTTTCATAGCTAGCTTTGGAGGATCTTATAAGGTATCTCAGCTTCTTACTGAGGCTGACCAGGGAGTTCCTTCACTCATGGGATTTTACTCTCTTTTGTAACAGTTTCTTCCTTCTGTTGTAGAGTTTGTTTATGGCAGGGGACCACCAGATTGGCTTCCTTTCTTTGGAGAATAGTGTCTTGGTTCTGTTTGGGATAGCACATTCCATGCACTCGTGTAAGTGCTTATAGAGTGCATTTGTGTAGGATTCGGCAGTCATAACTGTATTGTCCATCTGCATGGGTGTCATGAAGTTCGCCACTTCTGTCTTAAGAAGCATGAAGTTGGCTTTGGAGAAATTTTTTACCGTGGTTTCCTTAATGGTGGGTGGGGGGCGGGATGCTGATATCTAAGGTGATTAGCTTATGGACTGATCTGACCAACAAGGAGTTGACTTCAGGTGTGGAACACCGGTCACTCAGGTTGGTAATGACTAGGTCTAGGATACTGTTGCCCCTGGTGGGTGTGTGGATAAGTTGATCCAGGGCATTGGAATTTATGAATTCCAGAAAGCTTTGAGCGAAGGAGTTGGTACATGAGTAGTTTTCCCAGTTAATGGTGGGGTAGTTGAAATCGCCCATTATTAGGGTGTTTGGTTGAACCCTAATATTTTCCAGTACATCAAGAAAAGAGGAGTGGGAATCCTGGGGCATGGTAGGTGATCTGTAGCAAGCTACAATTTGGATTGCAGTTTTGCCCAGAGTTAATTGCACTTGAATAGCCTCGGATGCATTATGCTGCGCAACTAGCCTGGACTTGTGGATATCCTTAATGAATATGGACACACCTCCGCCTTTGGTGTTCTAGTCCAGGTTAGATGGCCGAAAAGTGTGGTATGAGTTATAGCCTCTTAATATTCAACCTGTATATACAAAATTGTATAAGATTATCATCCACTATCACCCCTAGTAATTTGCTATGAGATGTAATGTCAGTGGTTGTATTTTCAAGAGGGGGAGGACTTTACATTTTGTTTTTTCATGAGAGACGATTTGGGGGAGGAGTAGTTTTGGTTGAGCATGAGTTGCGAGCAATGAAGCCATGATGTTCATCGTGCATACAGCTGCAGTCATAACAGATGGGTTCTCCTGCCGTCAGGCGGGTCCTCAGTCGGCCGAATTCCAAAGTCTAGGTCTGGCGTCGGTTGTCGTCGCTTCTTCCCTGACGTCAGTGCGACAGGGGTATAAAAGAACCAGCCGACGCCATTTTCTTCAGTCTTTCTTGCCGCGCGGTGCCCGAAGCAGAAGCAGTTCGCAAGTGCCGGTCGGCCAGCTCCTGAAATTACGAAAATTTTGCAACCGAAGTCTTCTTGAAAGCTAAGTACCCCATTGGGAAAACTTTTCTTGCCTCAGACCGATGTCAGACAAAGTTAATAATTGTATTTCATGTGGGAAGCAAATACCGCATAAGGATTTTCATTCCCTCTGCATTCTTTGCTTAGGCCCAGACCACGACGTCTCGGTCTGTCGTTTTTGTGCTACATTCAACAAATGCACCATTAAGCGTCGGGCGGAGTTCGCCCAGCACTATTTTGGCCAAAAATTTAACTACATTATGTCGTCGGATACTCCGACTCCAGTTTTGACTAAAAGACGCAAAGATAAGGACTGACACACGAGGTCCGTGGCCTCTACCGACACCACGCCAAAGCCGACTACAGGTGGTCTGGTTCTCAGCGAGGCACCCACGCAGCCCCTGCCTACCGACGACACTTCATTGGCAGTGTCTCCTGTGCCCGAGGTCGCAGGCTCCTCGGCCCACACCCCGACTACAGATACCGAAGCCACTCTAGGCGGTAAAACTCAGGCTGTAGACAGGTCTGCCTCCTCTCAAGGTGTCTTCAGGCCTTCCTCTTCTTTTTCCATCAAGGCTTTCACTAAGTCTAAAGCAGTCTTGCATTCTAAGAGACAAGCTACTCAGGGCCCTTCTCCAGGCCCCATGCCTAAAAAACAGATGCTTAAAATGGCTGAGGATTTAATTACTCTTATCAGGGGTTCACAACCCCCCCCCGGAGAATCCCCCTCCTTGGACCAGGCCTCCATTATTTCAGAGCACTCTGATGAACAGGAACATTCTTACTCCCCTTTTGAAGATTCTGATGCAGAGGAGTCCATTCCCTCTGCCCCCCCCCCCCGAGGATTACTCTTTTGGGGAAACCTTGCATACCTTGAGGGAACACTTCCACTGGGAAGGCCAAGAGTACTCAGACTCCAAGAAAAGGCTTAGGGATTTTCTCTTGCTCCCTCAGCAAAGGCCTCTGGCTATACCTCCTGTCTTAGACATACTAGAGGATGTGTATTCGGAGGCCTGCCTTAACCCAGACTCTTTACCTCCAGCCCCAGTCAAGCCTGACGGGTACTACCAGGTTCCTGACTCGCACCAATTCTTATTCAAAAGCCATGCGGCTGACCCAGAAACTATCCCACAGGGCCCCAAGGGAATTAAGGCCTCCACTGCTAAAAATCCATTACCTTCGGAGAGAGATTCCAGAGCTTTAGAAAGGTGGGGAAAAAAGGTATACACCTCAGCCACCTTAACCATTAAACTGCCAGTTCCATATGTTAAAGTACCAACAGTTTCTGTTATCACAGTTGAGAAGCAAAATGTCACAACCTGAACAACCAGACTTGGAGTTGCAGGATTTGATTCATAGTGCAGAACAAGTGGGTAAACATACCTTGCAATGTGGTTTTGATGCTCTAGAGGCCTCATGTGGAGCTGCTGTTACAGGATCAGTCATACGTAGACATGCCTGGGTCAAGGAGCAAACCTTACCAGATCATGTCAAAGCTAAATTACTAGATGCCCCTCTACAAAAAGATGTATTATTTGGTGTTAAAGCTGAGGAAGTATTAAAGAAAATGGAGGAAAAGGCTAAATCAATGCAAACAGTGAAAGATTTTCTACAGGTACAACCTCCGCATTTCAGTAGAAATTGGCCTTCCAAAAATTGGTCCTTTCCAGCCACGGACAGACCCCAAAGAGGTAGATACAGGCGCCCAAGGGGCAGGGGCCAAGCTCAAGGATCGTTTAGAGGCAGACAATGGCAAGCTCCTACACAAAGAGGTGGTGAGGATAGTTCACAGCCATTCAGAAAGCAAACCCAATGACTTTCCCCTTTGCATGCCAAGCAAGGCTCAAATGACAGCACCCTTAGGCGGAAAACTGGCATTATTTTTGAAAAATTGGCATATTGTCACAAAAGACAAATGGATCCTGGACATTATAAACAGAGGCTACAGATTCCATTTTCACACCCTTCCACAAAAGAGAGGCATGCCAAACCTGCCACTCAAAGGGCAGAGGCACAAAGACAAATTTTAGATCTCATGGACATGAAAGCTATTCAAGAGGTACCTACTCAAGAACAAGGTCAAGGTTTTTATTCCAGACTATTCCTGGTACCAAGGAAGGGAAAAGACTGGAGACCTATTTTGGACCTATCCATCCTAAACACATTTTTACTCGTGCCAAAATTCAAGATGCTCACATTACAGCAACGTGCCAAAATTCAAGATGCTCACATTACAGCAGCTTCTTCCCATGCTGGGCAAGGAGTCTTGGCTGGTAACATTGGACCTCAAGGAGGCATACCTGCATGTCCCAATCAGACAAAATTGCAGAAGATACCTCGGATTTCTTGCAGGTTCAACCCATTATCAATTCTCTGCATTGCCCTTTGGCTTATCTACTGTGCCCAGAGTATTCACGAAATGCCTGGCATCAGTTATTGCCTACTGCAGACTTCAAGGGATACAAATATACCCATATTTGGATGACTGCCTGATCCAAGCAGACAGCAAGCACATACTTCTGAAATAATAATTTTCAATAATATATATAATAACATTCAAATGACCTGGTCCCTTTAAAACCTGCCCTACAAAAGAGGCGGGTTTTTTACTAATGTTCTTTACTAATGCTTTTAATGTTGTTTTAACGTTCGATTGGTTGATTTGAATGTTAGGTTACTATCTGTGATGTATTTAATTGAGTTGTTAGAACTTTTTAAAATGTCTGAAGAAGGGTGTTATCCCGAAAGTGCTAACCTGTGGATTTTTATGGTATATTAAACGGAGTTCGTACAGCAGTGTCCTGCCTTTCTTTTGTTTGCTGTTTCACATTTTTGTTAGGAGGACTTTGGCTTTGGTACGGTAATTGCGTTTTGGAAGGCTCTGGGATTCATGGCATCTTGCTTCCTTCTAATCCCATGTGCAAAGCTGCATATGAGGAAACTTCAATGGTACCTGAAAAACCTATGGTCTCAACACAGCCACAGTTTGGAAACAATAATACCACTGATTCCATGTCTTCAAAAGGAATTTCTGTGGTGGGCTCAAGCATGCCAAAGAAACATAGGTCTCCCATTCTGCAAGCCTCAAGCAAATCAAGTCATCACTACAGACGCCTTGGACTACGCCTGGGGGGCGCACATGACAGATCGGTGCATTCAGGGCAAATGGTCACAAAAAGAAAAGCACCTACACATCAATCAAAAGGAAATGCTAGCAGTAATAAATGCTATTATGGCTTTCAAAGACCTTCTGCATCCAGGCCAACTACTGATAAGGACAGACAACACCACAGTAATGTGGTACATAAACAAACAGGGAGGAACCCATTCATACCCTCTATGCAGGCTGGCCATGTCACTTTGGAACATGGCTCTGGAATTACAAATCGAGCTTCAAGCACAGTACTTGCCAGGCAAGGAAAATACGCTGGCAGACAACCTAAGCAGAAATATGACAGACCCACATGAATGGAAGTTGCACCCTCAAGTTTTTACAGAAATAATTCAAGCATGGGGAAGGCCAGACATAGATCTCTTTGCCTCCCACAAAAATCACCAATTGACAAAATTCTGCTCAAGGACTTTTCATCCACAGGCATGGAGAGTGGACGCTCTCTCTTTCAGTTGGACAACAATGACAGTTTATGCCTTTCCACCTCTTCCTCTGCTGCCCAAAGTTCTATTAAAGACCAAAGCAGACAGACCAAAGATGATTCTCATTGCTCCAGACTGGCCAAGACAGCACTGGTACCCACTCCTGAGGAGCCTGACGCATTCCCCACCATGGACCCTACCTCTAATGCCTCTTCTTCTGACTCGGCCCAGCTTCAAAACTCTTCACAGTCAGCTGAAAACACTCAATCTGGCCGCATGGAAGATTCCTTAACTTCACAACAGACCCTACTCTCCAAGGAGGTGCAGGATGTCATTTTGGAGGCCAGAAGGCCTTCTACTAGAAAAGCTTACTCTGCAAAATGGAAGCGATTTTGTGCCTGGAATGAGAAAAAGGGCCAGAATCCTGGAATACTGAATTTACCTCAAATATTACAGTATCTAGCTGAGCTGCTAAGCAGTGGACTTTCATTCTCCTCCATCAAAATCCATGCCTCAGCCATTTCTGCAGAATACAACACTGATCCTCCTTTATTCTCTCACCCCCTCTTAAGACAGTTCCTCAGAGGGGCTAAGAATATAAAACCCCCAAGGAAGCAACCAGTACCTGCTTGGGACCTCAATTTCATTTTAGAAAAGCTGACCTTACCTCCTTTTGAGCCAGCTGCCTCAACAGATTTGCAATATTTGTCCTGGAAAACAGCCTTCCTTCTGGCTATCACCTCAGCTCGCAGGGTATCTGAACTACAAGCCCTCAGGGCTGTGCAGCCTTTCATCATTTTCCATCAGGACAGAGTTTCCTTATGAACCAATCCGTCCTTTATGCCAAAGGTGGTATCCAGGGTAGCTTTGAATCAGGCTATTCACTTACCTACTTTTTACCCTAATCCTCAAAACAAAGGGGAGAGACTACTACATTCCTTGGACATCCACAGACAGCTACATTATTATTTGGACAGAACATAGCCTTTCAGAAAATCAGAACAACTCTTTGTGTCCTATGCTATAGGAGCTCAAGGGAAGCCAATTTCCAAACAGACAATCTCAAAATGGATAGCCCACTGCATACACTTACTCTTTTCATGGTAAAACTGTGCCTGCAGGCATCAGATCTCACTCCACAAGGGCCACAGCTACCTCTGCAGCTTTCCTCAGAGGAGTTCCTACCAAAGATATTTTGGAAGCAGCCACTTGGAGTTCTGTGCATACCTTCTCCAAGCACTACCACCTACCATTATACTCCAAAACTAGAGCAGGCTTTGCCACGGCAGTCTTGCAGGGCATCCTGGCTCCTCCTAGTTCCACCTAGTGCCTACCACCCCTTTTTTAGCTTTGGGATTCTACCCATCTGTTATGACTGCAGCTGTATGCACGATGAACATAGTACAGTTTTGTACCTACCATAAATGTAGATGTTCGAGTGCTAATACAGCTGCAGTCCAGGTTTCCCTCCCTCCTTCCCCTATTGGGACAGGCCTATTGGCTAACACCTCCTCATACAACTAGATTGGGGTATTCATTTATGGTGTATTTGCTTGCAACTACTGTTTTTTGATTATATTGCACTGCATTATTACATAAATTTATGTATTGCCTTCCTTCTGGGGGCACCTGACATCTGGGGCAAGAAAAACTGAAGAAAATGGCGTCGGCTGGTTCTTTTATACCCCTGTTACACTGTCGTTGGGGAAGAAGCAACGACAACCGACACCGGACCTAGACTTTGGAATTCGGCCGACCGAGGACCTGCCTGATGGCAGGAGAACCCATCTGTTATGACTGCAGCTGTATTAGCACTCGAACATCTACATTTATGGTAGGTACAAAACTGTACTTTTCGGTGGCTGTTAAAGCTTCCTGATCAGTTTTTGTTAGTGTGCCATGGTGTCAGATGTGCAAATGATAGTGGAATTATCTGTGTATTATATTAGGGTGGCTTGTTGTGTGGCTGTATAGAGGGTGTTGCTGAAAATGTTGGAGGATGGGACCAAGGATAGAGCCTTGTGGTACACCGGTGGTGACTGGGAGGTAAGTAGAGAGGATGGAGTGTCATTTTACTGAGTGATAACCTGTTGGACAGGTAGCTTTTGAACCACAGAAGGGTTGGCTGAGAGAGACCTAGTGAGGACATCAGAAGTAGAAGTTTGCTGTGACAAAATGCATCAAAAACTTTACACAAGTCTAGAAATAAGGAAGAGACTAGTTTCTAGTTTTTTTTGAAGTTTTAAAGTTTTTTTAAAGCTCTGGCTTTGTTAACAGTATCTATATAAGTTAGTTGGGCAGTGCTAGTACTATGGTATGGGAAAGGCTGAAGCCATGTTGTGTAGGGGATACAAGTTTTTCCTGCAGGAGGTAGTCTTAGCAATTGTTTCTTAATTGTTTTTGAAAACATTTTTTTCAAGTATTTTGGTGAGGGGAGATAAGATTGCTGCAAGTCTAAAGTTATTCATGCCTGTTGAATGTCCTCCTGTGTGCAGAGGAATAATGTGCTACATTTTCCAGAGAGAGGGAACATGAGATTCTTGGGCTGACCTATTTTTAAGAATTGAGACAGGATAGGCAATGCTGTTGGCTGCTATTTTTAGGCACTTGCATGGAAACCATCAGCTGAAGAGCATCTTTTCATTTTAAGAGTAGATGATGTTTTTTGTGTTTCACTGTTGCAGTCATCACATTTGGATTATCTGCCTGCAGGTAGCCCTCAGCCGTCCTGAATACCAGATTCTTGGGATTTCTGCGTCGGTTGCTGTCACTTCTTCCATGATGTCAGGTCGTCAGGGGTATAAAACATGCAGCCGATGCCATTACATCAGTCTTTCTTGCCGTGCGGTGCCCGAAGCAGAAGCAGTTCGCAAGTGCCGGTTGGCTGTCTCCTGAAATTTTCATTTTTCGAGTTTCAGAACTGAAGTCTTCTAAAAGATAAGTACCCCATTGGGGATCCTTTTTTCTTGCTCTAACTGATGTCAGAAAAAATTAATAATCGTCTTGCCTGTTGAAAGCAAATACCTCACAGAGATTTTCATTCTTACCGCATCACTTGTTTAGGCCCAGACCACGACTTCCCTCGCTGTCGGTTTTATGCCTTGTTCAATGCCCAAACTATTCATTGTTGGGCTATTTTTGTAGCTAAATTGTTTCGCTCTCGATCTCCATACTCCAAAATGTCTTTGGTAAACCATCCGACTACCAGTCTTAAAAAAAAATTAAAGGATAAAGACAGAGACAGACCGAATAGTTCCAAGGTTGCCGACGACGCTACCGTTAAGCTAGTCGCCAGCCCACCTGTACTCAGTGAGGCGCTTTCACAGCCCCTGATACCTGCTTCTACAGATTTGCAGGCCTCTACTGAGACCTATTCGGAGTCCGGTATGCCGCGAGATGCTTCTTTGACTAAGGACCCTGCGGATGTCTCTACCTTGGATGAGTCCGGAGCCGCTGTGCAGGCACCGGCTTCTGAGGGTGTTTTCAGGCCTTCCGATCTTCATATTAAGCCAACGATTTCTTTCAAAGCAAAAATACCAAATTTCTCAGACGTAAGTTCGAACTACGCCTAGGAAACAGGCTACCAATGCCACAAAAACAAATGATTAGAATGGCTGAGGACCTCATTACTTTAATTAGGTGAAATCAGCCTTCCCCCTCAAAAAGACCCAGAACTGATTTTCTTTCTGATTCTTCTGATCAGGAATCTGATTGCTCTGATCCTTCTGATTTCCAAGATATACCCTTATCTACCTGTGAGGATTCTGACACAGAGGATTCCATTCCCTCAGCTTCCCATCCAGAGGATTTTCCTTTGGTGAAACTCTACACACCCTTAGAGAACATTTCCGCTGGGAGAGCCAGGACTACTCCCAGTCCAAAAAGAGACTCAGAGAATTTGTAAGCTTGCCTCAGCACAGGCCTCTAGCTGTTCCTACTGTGCTGGAAATTGTGGATGATGTCTTCCTGGAATCCAGCCTTACCCCTGATACCTTGCCTCCATCTCCCAGGAAACCTGACAGGTATTATAGAGTGCCTGACTCCCACAAATTCCGTTTTATGAATCCTACTGAGAATCCAGAGACCATTTCACAGGGACGTAAAGGTATTAAGGCTACAACTGCCAAAACTCCTACCCCTTTGGACAGGGATTCCAGGGCATTAGATAGATGGGGAAAAAGGTATACACCTCTGCTACGCTTGCCATTAGGGCTTTAAATTGCCAATTTCATATGTTAAAGTATCAGCAGCATATTATGGAGCTAATTAAACAAAAAATGTTGTTGATTCCTGATTGTGCAGAACACAAAGATTTACAAGAGTTGATGCATTCTGCTAACCAAGTTGGTAAACATACTTTGCAATGTGGGTTTGATGCTTTAGAAGCATCTTGCTGGGCTGCTGTCACTGGGTCTATTCTTAGACGACATTCTTGGCTTAAGGAACAAAACTTGCCAGATCATGTCAAAGCAAAATTACTGGATGCACCATTAAACCAAGAGCGTCTGTTTGGTAATAAAGCAGAAGTCCTCAAAAGAATGAAGGAGAAAGCTAAATCTATGCAAACTGTTAAGGATTACTGACAAGTACAGCCACCTAGATTCAGTAGGCATTGGCCTTCAAAAACTGGTCTTTTCCAGTCCCTTCCAGGCCTTCTCAGTCCAAACCCAGGGGCAGCAGACCCCCAAGACTTCATTCTCAGGCTATGCACAGATCTAAGCAATGGAGTGCTCCCATGCCCAAAACAGGGAGTAGTAAGCCTTCATCCTTTGGTAAAATTGCACAATGACTTATCCTTAACTCTTCCAAGCCTTTCCCAAATACTTGCACCTTTAGGAGGAAAACTTGCACTGCATGCCAAAAATTGGCAATATATTATCCAAGACAAATGGGTCTTAAAACATTGTTTCCCAGGGATACTGATTCCAATTCCACGCACTCCCATCCATAAGCGGATGGCCAGACCTACCACCAAACCAGTGGGCAGAGGCCCAAAAGCAAGTACTTTCCCTTCTCAGTATCAAGGCTATTCAACCTGTCCCAGCAGAATAAAGGGGACAAGGCATTTACTCCAGACTGTTTCAGGTCCCCAGGAAAGAAAACTCTTGGTGTCCTTTCCTAGATATGTCTATTCTCAACAACTTTTTGGTGGTTCCAAACTTCAAAATGTTAACTCTCCAACAGCTGCTGCCTATGCTAGCCAAGGACTCCTGGCTTGCAACCCTAGATTTAAAAGAAGCCTATCTGCACATTCCCATAAGGGAATCTTTCAGAAAATACCTACGCTTCAAAACAGGCTCTATGCACTATCAGTTCTCTGCACTTCCCTTTGGCTTATATACTGCACCCGGGGTATTCGCAAAGTGCCTAGTTCCAGCCATGGCATATTGCAGACAGAGAGGAATTCACATTTACCCATACTTGGATGATTGCCTGATTCAGGCGGACAGCCAGGACTTGCTACTACAGCACCTGGCATTTGTAATGCAACTTCTCACTTCACTGGGGTACACCATCAACGAAAAGAAATCATAGCTGGTACCCAGCCAACGGATTGTATTCCTGGGAGCAAGCTTGAACACAACTTCCCAGATGGCATTCCTCACTCCAGAGAAACAAATTTATTTGACAAACTATTTCAATCTACTGGCCACCAAAACTTGGTTATCTGCAAGAAAAATACTGCAAACCCTAGGGTTCATAGCCTCTTTACTAATTCCATATGCAAGACTACATATGAGGAAACTTCAGTGGTACCTAAAAAGTCTTTGTCAACTTTCTCAGGACCTGGAAAGAGTGATTCCTATCATTCCTTGCCTAAGGACAGAGTTCCTTTGTTGGGTAGAGGCCTGCGACCACAACAAGGGACTTCCTTTCATTCTACCCCCTGCCACCCAAACCCTAACTGACGCATCACACTATGCATGGGGGGGGGGGGGGCTCATATGGCAGGTTAGTGCATTCAGGGCAAATGGATCCCAAAGTAAATGCACTTACATGTCAATCAAAAAGAAATGTTATCTGTGCAGAATGCTGTGACAGCTTTCAAGGGCCTTATTCTTCCAGGGCAACTATTGGTAAAGACAGACAACACCACAGTTATGTGGTACATAAACAAGGAGGGAGGAACCCATTCCTACCCACTCTGCAGACTAGCCATGGCTCTGTGGAACACAGCCTTAAGCAACCAAGTGCACTTACAAGCTCAATTCCTGCCAGGCAAACTAAATTCACTGGCAGACGACTTAAGCAGAAATCTCATGGATCCACACGAGTGGAAACTGGAACCCAAAATATTCACGCTTTTGAGGAACAGGTGGAGGCACCAGAGGTGGACCTTCTTGCTTCCCCTCAGAACTATCAATTGAGCAAATATTGCACCAGAAATCCCCACAGCCAAGCTTGGAAAGTGGATGCCCTGTCCTTCACCTGGGAAAGCCTCTCAGTCTATGCCTTTCCCCCTCTGCTGCTCCTCTCGCAAGTTCTACTAAAAATCAAACAGGAGAAGCCAAGGATAATCCTAATTGCGCCAGACTGGCCATGCCAACACTGGTACCCTCTTTTGCGCAGTGTGACAGTGCTACAATCATGGCACCTGCCTCAGACACCTTCCTGCTGTCCCAGCACGCAGTCCAGATTCTGCACCCTCAGCTACAGACCCTGAACCTTGCATCCTGGCTAATCCCCTGAATTCAACACCTGCAAACCTCAGTAAGCAGGTGCTGGATGTCATTCTTGAGGCAAGGAGGCTTAGTACTAGAAAATCCTATCCAGAAAAATGGAAAAGATACTGTTCCAGGAGCCAGTTTCAGGGAATGGGCACAACAGTGCCCAGCTTACCTCATATACTGGATTACTTAAGAAAAATGCTCCACAAAGGCCTTTCCTTCTCTTCAGCTAAGATCCATGCCTCTGACATCTCAGCTCATTATAATATTGAGCCACCCCTCTTCTCTCATCTTCTGGTAAACGTTCCTGAGAGGAGCCAAAAATTTAAGACCCCCCCCCAAGAGAGCTCCCACTCCAGCCTGGGACCTTAACTTTGTATTAGAAGAGCTCACACTTCGCCCTTTGAACCTGCAGCCACAGCAGAGTTAAAATTCCTCTCATGGAAAACAGCTTTAGTTCTAGGCATCACTTCAGCAAGAAGAGAGTCTGAATTGCAGGCCCTTATGGTAGTGGAACCCTTCATTATCTTCCATGCAGACAGGGTTTGCCTCAGGACTAACCCATCCTTTAATGCCCATGGTGGTGTCTAGTGACTTTAAACCAGTCCATTAATTTGCCAACCTTTTTCCCTAATCCTCAGAATAAAGGGGGAAGGATTCTACATTCTCTGGATGTGCACAGGCAGCTTAGGTCTTATCTGGACAGGACTAAACCTCGCAGAAAATCTGACCAGCTGGTAGTCAGCTTTGCTGCAGGGGCAGAGAGCAAGGCCATTTCAAAGCAAACCATTTCTAAATGGGTAGCACACTGCATCCATCTCTGCTACAAGCACCATGGGAAACCCAACCCACAGAGGATCAGAACTCATTCCACTAGGGCTACATCTACCTCTACAGCATTTCTCAGGGGAGTCCCTACCAGGGACATCCTGAAAGCTGCAACCTGGAGCTCTGTACACACTTTCACCAAACAGTACCACTTGCTTGTATTTTCTAAATCCAGAGCTGGATTTGCCACAGCAATCTTACAGGGCCTGATTGCCAGCCCTAATGCTTCATAACTACCTCCGCCCTTCCTTAGCTTTGTGAATCAACCCAAATGTGATGACTGCAACAGTGAAACACGACAAACCTAGTACAGTTGTGTACACTTACCATAAATGTAGATGTTCGAGTGTATTCACTGTTGCAGTCCTGGTCACCTCTCTCCAGCCCCCTGACTTCCCTTGATTTCTATCCTATCTTTTTGATCTGGCATGTATTACATCATTGGCATTTGTTTTTTGCTGTTGGTATTACATACCATGTAATTGCTTCCTATTTTGGGGGCTCCTGACATCTGGGGCAAGAAAAACTGATGTAATGGCATCGGCTGCATGTTTTATACCCCTGACGACCTGATGTCATGGAAGAAGCGGCAGCATCCGACGCAGAAATCCAAAGACTCTGGTATTCAGGCCGGCTGAGGGCTACCTGCAGACAGATAACCCAAATGTGATGACTGCAACAGTGAATACACTTTAACATCTACATTTATGGTAAGTGTACACAACTGTACTTCTTGTTTCACTGTTGCGGTCATCACACTTGGGTTATCTGCCTGCAGGTAGCCCTCAGTTGGCCCGAATACCAGAGTCTTGGGATTTCTGCGTTGGTTGCTGTCACCTCTTCCATGATGTCAGGTCGTCAGGGGTATAAAACATGCAGCCGACGCCATTACATCAGTCTTTCTTGCCGAGAAGGAGCCCTAAGCATATGCAGTTTGCAAGTGCCGGTTGGCCACTACCTGAAATTTTCATTTTTTCGAGTTTCAGACCTGAAGTCTTCTAAAGCTAAGTACCCCATTGGGGATTCTTTTTTCTTGCTCTAACCGATGTCAGAAAAAGTTAATAATTGTCTTGCCTGTGGAAAGCAAATACCTCAGAGATTTTCGTTCTTACTGCGTCACCTGTTTAGGCCCAGACCACAACGTCCCTCGCTGTTGGTTTTGTGGCTTGTTTAACACCCGAACCATTCATCGTCGGGCTATTTTTGTAGCTAAATTCTTTTGCTCTCATTCTCCATATTCCAAAATGGCTTCGGTAAGCCATCCGACTACCAATCTTCCGAAAAAGTGCAAAGACAGAGACAGACCGCATAGGTCAAAAACTGCCGACGACTCTTCTAAGCTAGTCGCCAGTCTGCCGGTACTCAGTGAGGCCCTTTGCAACCCCTGATGTCCACTTCTACAGATTTGCAGGCCTCTGTTGAGACCCATTCGGAGTCCGGTATGCCACGAGATGCTTCTTCGACTATGGAACCTGCGGATGTCTCTACCTTGGATTGGTCCAGAGCCGCTGTACAGACAATGGCTTCTGAGGGTGTATTCCGACCTACCGATATTCATGTTAAACTGACAACTTCATTTCCTACTAAAACTACAGAGTTCTCATGCCCAGATTTCACACTACACCTAGAAAACCGACATCCAAAGTGCATGCTCAAGCTCCCATGCCACAAAAACAAATGCTTAGAATGGCTGAAGACATTATTACTCTAATTAGGGGAAGCCAGTCTTCCCCTGCCAAAAGAAGAAGAATTGAATTTCTTTCTGATTCTACAGACCAGGAGTCTGATGACTCTGACCCTTCTGATTACCAGGACATACCCTTATCTACCTATGAGGACTCAGATGCAGAGGAATCCATTTCCTCTGCCTCCCCTCCAGAGGATTTTTCTTTTGGTGAAACCTTACATATCTTAAGAGATCATTTCCGCTGGGAATGCCAGGACTATTCTCAGTCCAAAAAGAGTCTTGGGGAATTTTTAGATTTGATCATCACAGGCCTCTAGCTATACCCCCCCCTGTCCTGGGTATTGTAGATGATGTTTTCTTGGAGTCCAGTCTTACTCCTGACACCTTACCACCATCTCCTGGAAAACCTGACCGGTACTACAGAGCACCTGACTCTCTCAAATTTCTCTAAGAATCCTACTGCGTATCCAGAGACCATTTCCCAGGGACCTAAAGGCATTAAGGCTACTACAGACAAAAATCCTACCCCTTCGGACAGGGATTCCAGATCTTTGGACAGATGGGGTAAGAAGGTATATACCTCTGCAACTCTTGCCATCAGGGATTTGAATTGCCAGTTTCACATGTTGAAGTACTAGCAATGTATTATGGAACTTACTAAACAAAAAGTGGTATTACTTCCAGATTGTGCAGAAAATAAAGATTTACAAGAGTTAATGCATTCTGCAGACCAAGTTAGTAAACATACTTTGCATTGTGGGTTTGATGCCTTAGAAGCATCTTGCAGGGCTGCTGTCACTGGGTCTGTACTGAGATGGCATGCTTGGCTAAAGGAACAAGTCTTGCCTGATCATGTCAAAGCAAAATTACTAGATGCTTCATTAAATCCGGAGCGTTTGTTTGGCACAAAAGCAGTAGTAGTAGTTCTTAAAAAGATTAAAGAAAAAGCTAAATCTATGCAAACTGTCAAAGATTTCTTACAGGTGCAGCCACCTAGATTCAGTAGGCATTGGCCTTCAAAAAACTGGTCCTTTCCAGTCCCTATCAGGCCTTCTCAGTCCAAACCCAGCAGAAACAGACCACCAAGACTACAGTCTCGGTATGCAGAGATCTAAACAATGGAGTGTTTCTACCTCAAAACCAGGGAGTGGTAAGCCACCCCCATATGGAAAAAGTTCACAATGACTTTCCAATTATCCTTCCCAGCCATGTCCAAGTACTTCCGCCCCCTAGGAGGAAAACTCGCCTTTCATGCAAAAAACTGGATGTCCATTACTCAGGACAGATGGGTTCTAAACATTGTATTCTAGGGATACAGATTCTACTTCCACTCACTGCCAACTCCAAGCGGGTTGCCAAGCCTTCCTCCAAACCAGTGGGCAGAGGCTCAAAAGCAAGTACTTTCCCTTCTCCATATCAGGGCTATTCAACCTGTTCCAGTAGAACAAAGGGGACAGGGATTCTACTCCAGACTGTTCCTGGTGCCCAGAAAAGAGGGCACTTGGCGCCCTATCCTGGGTCTATCTATTCTCAACACCTTTCTGATGGTTCCAAAATTCAAAATGCTTGCACTGCAACAGCTTCTTCCTATGCTAGCCAAGGATGCCTGGTTAGTCATCCTAGACTTAAAATAAGCTTATCTGCACATCCCCATAAGGGAGTCTTGCAGGAAATATCTACATTTCAGGGCAGGCTGTATGCACCATCAGTTCTCTGCACTTCCCTTTGGCTTATCTACTGCGCCCAGAGTATTCACAAAATGCCTGGCTCTAGCCATTGCATACTGCAGGCAGAGAAATATTCAAATCTATCCATACTTGGACGATTGCCTGATTCAGGCGGACAGTCAGGAATTGCTACTTCAGCACCTGGCATTTGTAAAAGGACTTCTAACTTCACTGGGATGCACCATCAGTGAAAAGAAATCACAACTGGTGCCCAGCCAACAAATTGTATTCCTGGGAGCAAGTTGAACACAACTTCCCAGATGGCATTCCGCACTCCAGAAAAGCAGGTCCATTTGACAAACTATTTCAAACTAATGGCCAACAAAACCCAGCTATCTGCAAGGAAAATACTGCAAGCCTTAGGGTTCATAGCCTCGTGCGTTCTGATAATTCCATATGCAAGACTGCATATGAGGAAACTTCAGTGGTACTTAAAAAGTCTCTGATGTCAGCATTCTCAGGACCTGGAGACCGTGATTCCTATCATACCTTGTCTAAGGGCAGAGTTCCTTTGGTGGGCAGAAGCATGCAACCACAACAAGGGACTTCCTTTCACTCAACCCCTCGCCTCCCAAACCCTGACAAACAGATGCATCAGACTATACATGGGGGGTTCACATGGCAGGGAAATGGAGCCCAGAACAAATTCCCCTGCATATCAACCAAAAAGAGATGCTAGCTGTACAGAATGCTCTGACAGTCTTCAAATACCTTATCCGTCCAGGACAGCTCCTGATAAAGACAGACAACACCACAGATGTTCTTCGTGTTTCACTGTTGCAGTCCTAACCTATGGGTTATCCAGCTCCTGGTAGCCCTCAGCCAGCCCGAATACCAGAGTCCTTGGAGTATGACGTTGGCTGCCATCTGGTGCAAAACTGATGTCAGAACGTCAGGTATAAAGGAAGGCAGCTGACGCCATTTCCTCAGTCTTTCTTGCTGCGGAGCCCAAAGCAGATGCAATTCGCACTAGTGCCGGTCAGCCGTTTACCTTCTTTTTGCTTTCCGACTGCCAAGTTGAAGACACCTTCAGATAAGTACCCCATTGGGGATCCTCTTTTCTTGCCTTAACGAATGTCAGATAAAGTTAATAACTGTCTTGCCTGTGGAAAACAGGTTGCGCACCGTGATTTTCATTCCTATTGTATAACTTGTTTGGGCCATGAGCACGACGTCCATAATTGCGATCTCTGTGCCTCCTTTAACCCGCGTACCATACGCCATAGAGCTAAGATTTTGTAGAAACATTTTGGAGTCTGGCCCAAGTTCATTGGTATGGCATCTTCTGGTCTCCCGGCTTCGGATATACCTAGGAAACGCAAAGACAAGGACCACTACAGGCCTAAGGTTAAATCTGCTGACGACGCACTGGTGAAATTAATAGTCAGCTCAGCGGTAGTTGGTGAGGTGCTTTCGCAGCCCCTGAAGTCTGCAGATTTTCAGACACAGGCCTCTGCCGAGACCTTTACTGAGTCTTCCATGCCACAGTATGCTATTTCATCTTCAGACCCCTCCGCCTGTCACTGCCTCAGATAGGTCCGGAGCCGCTATGCAGGCACCGGCTTCTGATGCCTCCTCTTTTCGACATGAGACCAGAACCGGACCGACTACCTTAGGCCATACTTCTGCAGTTGCTAGGCCTCCCTAGTCCATTTGGATTGCTAGCAAACCTTCCAGCCGCAAACCTTCTCACAGGCAGGTGTCAGCCTCCTCTCCTGTGCCTCAGTCCCAGTTGGTAAAGATGGCTGGTGATGATCTTTCACTGATTAGGGGCTCTCATCCTCCCCCTTGCAAGAGGGCTAGGGACTTGTCTTCTGATGTTTTGTCCTTCTCAGATTCTGAGGTTTCCAGTGTTTCTGCTGGTGAAGAAGGAAATTCTCAAATTTTTTCTGGCCTTAAGGATTATGATGCTGAGGACTCTATCCCTTCTGCCTCCCCTCCAGAAGAATTTTATTTCTCAAGGCCTCAAGGGTGTTAAGGCTACTATTACTAAAAACCCTGTTCCTTCTGATAGTCTAGGGCCTTGGACAGGTGGGGTAAAAAAGTCTATACCTCTGCAACCCTGTCCATTAGATCTGTGAATTGCCTTTTTCACATGCTTAAGTATCATCAACATACTTTGGAGACTATTAAGGCTAAACTTGGGGATATTCCTTCCATGTTGGAGAACAAAGATTTACAAGACTTACTGAATTCTGCCACTCTAGTTAATAAGCATTCATTACATTGTGGTTTTGACACTTTGGAGGCTTCCTGCTGAGCAGCAGCCACTGGTTCCATTATTAGAAGGCATGCCTGGCTCAGGGAGCAGCCTCTTTTTGAACCTGTTAAATCTAAATTGCTGGATGTTCCTTTGCAGAAGGACAATCTTTTTGGTAATAAGGCTGAGGAAGTACTGAAGAAGTTGGAGGATAAGGCGAAATCTATGCAAGCTATAAAATATTTCCTTCAGGTTTAGCCTCTTCGGTTCAGTAGGCATTACCCTTCCAAGAATTGGTCTTTCCCTGATCCTGGCAAGCAGGGTCGCTCTAGGCCCAGGGGTTTCAGATCTTCCAGAGGACAGGCTTCTGCCCCTCAAAGGGCTAAACAATGGCATTCCTCTTCAGCTAAATCAGGGAGTTCTAAGCCAACTTCCCAAAGCAAGCATTCTCAATGACTCCGGCCTTCTTGTGCCTACCTCTGCGGGGCCTGGGTTTCCTTTGTGGGGAAGGTTAGCCAGGATCACAGAGGTATGGTCTACTGTCACAGACTACAAATAGGTGCTCACTATTGTAAACCAAGGTTACAAGTTTTATTTTCTCACCTTCCCTGTTGTGAAAGGGTAGAGGTACAAAATCACATTTCGTCTCTACTGACCATGGGGGCTATAGAACCAGTTCCTGCAAATCAGGCAGGCCTAGGTTTTTATTAAAGACTTTTTCTGGTACCCAAAAAAGGGGGAACCTGACACCCTATTCTGGATCTGTCTATTCTAGACACTTTTCTGGTGATTCCGAAGTTCAAGATGCTCACTCTTCAACAGCTGCTACCCATGCTGGGCAAGAATTCATGGCTGGTAACTTTGGATCTCAAGGAGGCTTATTTGCACATTCCAATAAGGGAAAGTTGCAAGGCAGTTCCTTCGTTTCAGGGCTGGGGAGCAACACTTTCAATTTTCTGCACTGCCGTTTGGCTTATCTACTGCTCCCAGAGTTTTTACAAAGTGCCTGGCTCCAGCCATTGCTTTTTGCAGGTAGAGAAATATCCAAATTTATCCTTATCTGGATAGCAAACTACAACTAGAAAAGGAATTGGACTTCATGAAGAACATTCTCACCTCTTTGGGTTACACTCTCAACGAAAAGAAGTCAAAGTTGGTTCCTACAAGGGAGGTTGTTTTCCTGGGAGCGAGTCTGAATACAGCCACCCAGATGATATTCCTCCCTCAAGAGAAGCAAGAAGATCTTTTGGCTTACTTTAAGAACTTGGCAAGCATGAACCCAGCTCTCTGCAAGGCAATTCCTGCAAGCAATGGGGTTCATGAGTTCATGTATGCTGATGATCCCATATGCAAGGCTGCATATGATAAAACTTCAATGGTACCGCAAGAATCTTTGGTGTCAACACACACAGGACTTAGACTTGATTCTTCCACTGATTCCCTGTCTACAAATGGAGTTCCTCTGGTGGGCGACAGCTTGCTTTCAGAACAAGGGTCTGCCTTTCTGCCCACCACCTGCCAGCCAGACTCTCACCACAGATGCCTCAGATTATGCATGGGGGCTCATCTGGAAGGCAGGGGCATACAGGGGACTTAGAGCACACAGCAGGTTCAACTGCAAATAAACTTAAAGGAATTGATGGCAGTGCAGCAAACCTTGCTGGCTTTCTAGGGCCTACTCTACCCTGGGACTCTGCTGATCAGGACAGACAATACCACAGTCATGTGATACATCAACAAGCAGGGGGGACTTGCTCTTATCCCTTGTGCAGACAAAGCATGAGACTGTGGTCATTAGCAGCTTCCATGGGCATACATCTAATAGCCCAGTATCTTCCAGGGGGGTTAAATTCCTTGGCAGATCAATTGAGCAGACATGTTCTGGATCCTCATGAGTGGCAACTGAACAAAGTCATTTTCCATCGCATCACTCAGCATTGGGGCACTCCTTAGGTGGATCTTTTTTCCTCTCACACCAATCATCTCCTTCCAACCTTCTGCATCAGGGAGTTTCATAACAAAGCTTGAGAGTGGACGTGCTGTCCTTCCCATGGACACAGCTCTCAATTTATGCATTCCCTCCTCTGCTTCTTCTTCCCAGAGTGCTGCTAAAGATAAGGGACAAAAAACCAAAGGCTATTCTTATAGCTCCAGATTGGCCCAGGCAGCATTGGTATCCCCTTCTTCGCAGCCTTTCCCAAGCTCAGATTTGGCATCTTCCCCTGGTACCAGATCTGTTGGTTCAGGAGTGGAGAAAGTTCCTTCATCCTCATCTTCAAACTCTGCATTTAACTGCCTGGCTAATACTTTAACTCTTTCCTAGCAGGTGGTTGAAGTTCTTCATGAGGCCAGGAGGCCTAGCACCAGGAAATCCTATGCAGATAAATGGAAGAGATTTTGCTCTTGGATGCTGTCTAAAGGAGAAGACTCTTCTCATCCTTCTCGTTCCCTCATTCTTCACTAGAAGACTCTTCTCATCCTTCTCGTTCCCTCATTCTTGACTAGAAGTCTCTTCTCATCCTTCTCGTTCCCTCATTCTTGACTAGAAGTCACTTCTCATCCTTCTCGTTCCCTCATTCTTGACTAGAAGACTCTTCTCATCCTTCTCGTTCCCTCATTCTTGACTAGAAGACTCTTCTCATCCTTCTCTTTCCCTCATTCTTGACTAGAAGTCTCTTCTCATCCTTCTCGTTCCCTCATTCTTGACTAGAAGTCTCTTCTCATCCTTCTCGTTCCCTCATTCTTGACTAGAAGTCTCTTCTCATCCTTCTCGTTCCCTCAATCTTGACTAGAAGTCTCTTCTCATCCTTCTCGTTCCCTCAATCTTGACTAGAAGTCTCTTCTCATCCTTCTCGTTCCCTCATTCTTGACTAGAAGACTCTTCTCATCCTTCTCGTTCCCTCATTCTTGACTAGAAGACTCTTCTCATCCTTCTCGTTCCCTCATTCTTGACTAGAAGACTCTTCTCATCCTTCTCGTTCCCTCATTCTTGACTGGAAGACTCTTCTCATCCTTCTCGTTCCCTCATTCTTGACTAGAAGACTCTTCTCATCCTTCTCGTTCCCTCATTCTTGACTAGAAGTCTCTTCTCATCCTTCTCGTTCTCTCATTCTTGACTAGAAGACTCTTCTCATCCTTCTCGTTCCCTCATTCTTGACTAGAAGTCTCTTCTCATCCTTCTCGTTCCCTCATTCTTGACTAGAAGTCTCTTCGTTCCCTCATTCTTGACTAGAAGTCTCTTCTCATCCTTCTCGTTCCCTCATTCTTGACTAGAAGTCTCTTCTCATCCTTCTCGTTCCCTCATTCTTGATTATCTAGCAGGCTTGCTTAATGGTGAACTTTTAAGATTCATGCTTCAGCAATTTCTGCTCATTGTTCTTTTGAGCAAACATTTTTTTCTCAACCCTTGATGAAGCAGTTCCTGAGGGGAGCTAGCAATCCTAGACCTCCCAGGAAAGCTCCTACTCCTGCTTGGGATCTTAATTTTGTCATGGAGAAGCTTACTCTACCTCCCTTTGAGTCAGCTGCCTCTGCAGATGTGAAGTTTCTCTCCTGGAAGACTGCCTTTCTTTTGGCTATTACTTCGGCCAGAAGAGTTTCAGAGCTACAAGCCTTAATGGCAGTAGAACCTTTCATAATTTTTCATTCCGATCGGGTTTCTCTGAGAACTAACCCCTCCTTTATACCCAAGGTGATTTCCGGTCTGACTCTTTACCAGTCTATTCACCTGCCTATCTTTTTCAATAATCCCCAGAATAAAGGGGAAAGGATTCTGCACTCCCTGGATGTGCACAGACAGCTGAGATTTTATTTAAACAAGACTAAATCCTTTCAAAAATCTGAACAGTTGTTGGTTAGTTTTGCCCTGGGGCTCAAGGTAAAGCTATTTCAAAACAAACCATCTCCAAATGGATTGCTCATTATATACACTTTTGTTACCTGCAGCATGGGAAGGTTCCCCCTCAGGGTATTAGGACCCACTCTACTAGAGCAGCCTCTACCTCTGCACCTTTACTGAGAGGTGTGCCTACTAAAGACATTCTAGAAGCAGCTACTTGGTCTTCTGTCCATACCTTCACAAAGCATTACAATCTACCTTTGTTTTCTAAATCCAGGGCTGGTTTTGCCTCTGGAGTTTTGCAGAGCCTTCTTACCAACCCTTAATCTGTGATTCATTCTCCCACCTTTTTCCTTTTCCTGGGCTTTGGGAATCAACCCATAGGTTAGGACTGCAACAGTGAAACACGAAGAACATAGTATATTTGTGTACACATACCATAAATGTAGATGTTCGAGTGTATTCACTGCTGCAGTTCTGGTTTCCCACCCTCCATTCCCGATCTTCTCCTAAGGCACAGACTACTTATTTTTATTTTTTGGATGGCATGTTTCCAGGGTGTTTCCTTCCTGGTAAACGAAAAGCAAAACGGCTATACAGGTAAAACCCAGTATATAAAAAAGAGAAGTATATGAGAGAAAACACTATACCGGGTACCACACAATAACGTCTTTATTTAAACAAAGTAAAAGGAGGTGGCTTTCACAACCTTCGTTGCTTCATCAGACAAAGAATTAACTGTTCAACTGCTTGTTTTATATCACTCTCAGTCAAAAAATGTTTTCAATTAGTGACATCATACAACTTTTGAAAATTTAAAGGCATATATGACAAGAATATTGTAAAATACGCATGTGAATATAAAATATATATACAAAAATGTAAAGTATGTTCATATTTATGCATATCTGATTTTAAAACAGTTAAATAATCTCATTAAAATGCATATATATAAAAATGCATATAAATAAAATGCATAGTATATTCATATTTATGCATATCTAATTTAAAACAATCTAATAAAATGCATATATATAATATATATTTAAAAGAATGCATAATACAAAATATATAATAAAAGAAATATATGTATATATATATTTTTATTTTATGCAAAAATTAATTGTGTTGAAGGCGTCTAGCTTTAAGAAATGGAACCAGTGATGTACAACCATTTAAGCCTGGATATCTATCAGCATTGAGCTTGATAATCCATCTTTGTTCTCGGCTCTCTGTGAAATTTTCTATATCTCCTCCCCTCACATTTCTATGTATATGTTGCAAAACAAAGAACTTGAAAGAGTGTGAAGGGTCAGTGTTTAAAACATGTTGAGCAAGCGCACTAGTAGTTTTGTTATTTCTGATGTCTCTTATGTGTTCCAATATTCTATCCTTTAAGTTTCTATTTGTTTTTCCTATATAGAAGGCATGACATATTTGGCAGAAACAAAAATAAATAACATCTGTGGTTTTACAGTCTGCATATGAATAAGAGTATAGTGTAAAATTTCTAACAGGATGAATATATGGTGTAGTACTATAAATATGTGTACAAGCAGTACAAGACCTACAAGGAAAAGTACCTTTTCGTCTGGATTTATAGGTAGTTTGACATCTTTATTACACACTTGTTGTTTTAATGTTAGATTATTTCTGAAACTGAAGCTAGGTGCATTACCAATGAAAGAATGTAAACAAGGAATCTCATGTAAAATGTGCCAATGTTGTTTAATAATATTAGTATACTGATTAACATTACTGGCATACTGAAAAACCGCTCTAATGCTATTACTTTGTGTATTATTTCTCAAATTACTGCTATCTGACGTAATAGAATTAGAAGATTGAAAATACGCTAGTCCCTGAGTGTCCAAGCATCAGAAATAGTTCTATCTATTTCATCCATATTATATCCTCTTCTTAAAAAATCAGTTTTCAATTTATTCAAAGCTAGTACTGCATCATTATCATTGTTGTGTAATCTTAATGTGAGGGGAGGAGATATAGAAAATTTCACAGAGAGCCGAGAACAAAGATGGATTATCAAGCTCAATGCTGATAGATATCCAGGCTTAAATGGTTGTACATCACTGGTTCCATTCCTTAAAGCTAGACATCTTCAACACAATTAATTTTTTGCATAAAATAAAAAATATATATATATATACATATATTTCTTTTATTATATATTTTGTATTATGCATTCTTTTTAAATATATATTATATATATGCATTTTTATTAGATTAATTGTTTTGAATTAGATATGCATAAATATGAATATACTATGCATTTTTATTTATATGCATTTTTTATATATATGCATTTTTAATGAGATTATTTAACTGTTTTAAAATCAGATATTCATAAATATGAACATACTTTACATTTTTGTATATATATTTTATATTCACATGCGTATTTTACAATATTCTTGTCATATATGCCTTTAAATTTTCAAAAGTTGTATGATGTCACTAATTGGAAAACATTTTTTGACTGAGTGATATAAAACAAGCAATTGAACAGTTAATTCTTTGTCTGATGAAGCAACGAAGGTTGCGAAAGCGCTCACCTCTCCTTTTTACTTTGTTTAAATAAAGACGTTATTGTGTGGTACATTGAGAATGAACTTAAAGCTGAAATCATTGCCACAGAATCAATTATTAATAAGAACTTTGTACAAGATACAGTTTTTCTAAAAATGAATGAACTTCAGGATAACATCATGTCATATGAAAGGAAGCTGCAAAACATTAAACTATCAAAACTTAACAGAGACAAAAAAGATTTTGCTTTAAATAATGTCTTCTCATGGCCCAAAGAAAATAACTTTAGACATCAAACTGTTTCTGACCAGGCAAGGAATGTGCATACTACACCTTTAAATTCAGATTCCACCTATGCTGCAGTTACACAAGGCACTCCCTGTTCTCTGACAACTGAAACAGCTTGTATGCAAGAGGAGAAGAACACCAGTTTAACTCTCCTGTTTCTGAGTCCTCTGACCAACAAAACAGTAATTTAAAAGATAAAAACAGTAAATTAGGAGCTATTCCAAAGAAAACATATGCAGTTTTACCATCTACAAGTCATACTTCATCGACTCTAAGAAAGGAAGGAACTTCAAACATACAAGTGACTGAAAACACAGAAAGTATTTTTTAGATGCCAGCAAACAAGGCGACTTCACTTTGAGAGTACCACTACCTTACAAGAATCGAATGAAACAATATGTACACAAAGGACAGTCACTGCAACTGGGTTCACTGGAAGGAGCAGTACATTCTCGAAGAGGAGACGGACTTAACTACAGGTTTGATTTTGAACCTTTCCTCTATTATTTTAACACCGAACAGTTGAATGTTTTAAATAAGGGCCTTTCATTTATACCTGCTAGAAAGGCTAATCTTACAGAAATGATTAAAGACCTTAAATTATTAGGCAGGAATTTGTCTCTAAAAGTTTTGTTCCCAAACAATGTTACAAATAATATGAATGTGTTTAAACAGCCTAGCACTTTCATTCCTTATACTCCCCGAGTATACAAAGATTCCTTGATATATGTGAAACATCTTTTAGGCAGATATACGATGATAATTTGAGTGACTATTACTATGGAAATCTAAATACAAGTGAATATAGAGCACTGAATGAACTAAAGAACTTGAATTCTGTCGTTATTAAACAGGCAGATAAAGGTGGAGGTATTGTTATTTTAGATAAGCAATTGTATGTACAACAAATGTATAAGTTACTGCTTAATAATGATACATACAGAGGAATTTCAAAAGTTACAGTGAATGCCATCATTGATAAAGTGTCGTTTTGATTTTGACTTATTAATTACTGATTTAATAGATCAACCACTGTTTAAATACTTTAATGTCTTGAATCCAACTATTCCTAAGATTTATGGTTTACCAAAGGTTCATAAAGACAGAAGTCTGCCACCAATGTGTCCCATAGTCTCAGGCACTGGTTGGTGTACAGAACCACTGTCTATTTATGTTGAAAGTACACTACATGTGCTCTTAGACAAATGTGAAAATATTTTAAGAGACACCAAAATGTTTCTAGAGAAATTACATACTAGAATTGAAAGTTTATCAGATATTAATGACTTTGTTCTTGTCACTATGGATATAGAGTCATTGTTTACAAGTATCCCGACTACATGGGGCATTAATATGATTAGAAATTTTCTTACAAGAAATAATTGCTTCACCAATGAAAAAGTACAACTTATATGCAGTTTGTTAGAGATTATTCTGGAAAATAATGTATATTTTGAAGAACAATTCTTTCTGCAAAAGATCGGCGTTGCCATGGGCACACCATGTGCAAATAGTTATGCCAATCTATCGCTTACATTCTGGGAACAAACACATGTCTTTTCTGATAAGAATCCATTTATCAGTCAGCTTTTATGGTATACACGTTTTGTGGATGATGTTTTTTTATTATGGAAAGACAATATATCTGAGCTTATATTATTTATTAACTATTTGCATACAACTACTGATTTTCTGAGATTCACATACAATTTTTCTACATCTGAGATTGATTTCTTAGATGTACATATAATCAAATCAGAGTTGACAGGTTTTACCAGCAAAATTTTTCACAAACCCACGAAGAAAAATACATACCTTCACAAAACCAGTATGCATCCTAGACACATTCCAAGAAATGTGCTCAAGGGGCAGGTATACAGAACATTAAGATTACACAACAATGATAATGATGCAGTACTAGCTTTGAATAAATTGAAAACTGATTTTTTAAGAAGAGGATATAATATGGATGAAATAGATAGAACTATTTCTGATGCTTGGACACTCAGGGACTCTAAATGTAAAGCGTATTTTCAATCTTCTAATTCTATTACGTCAGATAGCAGTAATTTGAGAAATAATACACAAAATAATAGCATTAGAGCGGTTTTTCAGTATGCCAGTAATGTTAATCAGTACACTAATATTATTAAACAACATTGGCAATTTTACATGAGATTCCTTGTTTACATTCTTTCATTGGTAATGCACCTAGCTTCAGTTTCAGAAATAATCTAACATTAAAACAACAATTGTGTAATAAAGACGTCAAAAAAACTACCTATAATTCCAGACGCAAAGGTACTTTTCCTTGTAGGTCTTGTACTGCTTGTACACATATTCATAGTACTACACCATATATTCATCCTGTTAGAAATTTTACACTATACTCTCATTCATATGCAGACTGTAAAACCACAGATGTTATTTATTTTTGTTTCTGACAAATATGTCATGCCTTCTATATAGGAAAACAAATAGAAACTTAAAGGATAGAATATTGGAACACATAAGAGACATCAGAAATAACAAAACTACTAGTGCGCTTGCTCAACATGTTTTAAACACTGACCCTTCACACTCTTTCAAGTTCTTTGTTTTACAACATATACATAGAAATGTGAGGGAGGAGATATAGAAAATTTCACAGAGAGCCGAGAACAAAGATGGATTATCAAGCTCAATGCTGATAGATATCCAGGCTTAAATGGTTGTACATCACTGGTTCCATTTCTTAAAGCTAGATGTCTTCAACACAATTAATTTTTTGCATAAAATAAAAATATATATATATATACATATATTTCTTTTATTATATATTTTGTATTATGCATTCTTTTTAAATATATATTATATATATGCATTTTATGAGATTATTTAATTGTTTTAAATTAGATATGCATAAATATGAATATACTATGTATTTTTATTTATATGCATTTTTTATATACATATATATGCATTTTTAATGAGATTATTTAACTGTTTTAAAATCAGATATGCATAAATATGAACATACTTTACATTTTTGTGTATATATTTTATATTCACATGCGTATTTTACAATATTCTTGTCATATATGCCTTTAAATTTTCAAAAGTTGTATGATGTCACTAATTGGAAAATTTTTTTTGACTGAGAGTGATATAAAATAAGCAGTTGAACAGTTAATTCTTTGTCTGATGAAGCAACGAAGGTTGTGAAAGCGCTCACCTCTCCTTTTTACTTTGTTTAAATAAAGACGTTATTGTGTGGTACCCGGTATAGTGTTTTCTCTCATATGTTTCCTTCCTGGGTTAGCCTTCTTTTGGGTGCTCCTAACAGTTAAGGCAAGAATAACTAAGGAAATGGCGTCAGCTGCCTTCCTTTATACCTGACATTCTGACATCAGTTTTACAACCGACGGCAGCCAAAGTCATATACCAAGGACTCTGGTATTCAGGCCGGCTGAGGGCTACCGGGAGCCGGATAATCCATAGGTTAGGACTGCAATAGTAAATACACTCGAACATCTACATTTATGGTAAGTGTACACAACTGTAGTTTATGTGGTACATAAACAAGCAGGGCGGAACTCATTCTTACCCACTCTGCAGGTTAGCCATGCCTCTGTGGAACACAGCCTTGAGCATCCAAGTGCACCTACAAGCTCAATTCCTGCCAGGCAAGCAAAATTCACTGGCAGATGACTTGAGCAGAAATCTACTGGACCCTTAAAAGTGGAAACTGGACCCCAACTCATTCAAACTTCTAACCCAGAGGTGGGGAATACCGGAGGTGGACCTTTTTTGCCCCCCCCCCCCCAAAATCCCCAATTGAGCAAATTTTGCACCAGAAATCCTCACAGCAGTGACCGGAAGGTGGATGCCCTCCTTTACATGAGAAAACCTCTCAATTTATGCCTTTCCTCCTCTGCCTCTCCTCTCAAGAGTACTGCTCAAGATCAAACGGGACAGGCCAAGGGCAATCCTTATTGCACCAGACTGGCCATGCCAGCACTGGTACCCACTCCTACGCAGTCTGAAAGCAGTGCCGCCCTGGCACCTACATCAGACATCCTCCCTGCTGTCCCAGCAGGAGGGACAGATTTTGCATCCACAGCTGCAACCCCTACACCTTGCAGCCTGGCATATTCCCTAAATGCACCACCAGCATCCCTCAGCAAACAGGTGCTGGGCATCATCCTTGAGGCCAAAAGGCCTAGTACTAGGAAATCCTATGCTGAAAAGTGGAAAAGATATTGTTGGAGTCAGTCTCAAGGAAAGGACACAGCTGTGCCCAACTTACCTCAAATCCTTAATTACCTACCAGGGCTGCTCCACAGAGGCATATTCTTCTCATCCATTAAGCTTCATGCCACTGCCATCTCAACTCATTATAATACTGAGCCTCCACTCTTTTTTCACCCTCTCATCAAACAGTTCCTGAGAGGAGCTAACAATTTAAGACCCCCCACCCCGAACTGGGACCTTAACTTTGTACTGGAGAAGCTCACACTTCCCCCCTTTGAACCTGCTGCTTCAGCAGAGTTAAAATTCCTCTCTTGGAAAACAGCCTTACTTCTAGCTATTACTTCAGCAAGAAGAGTATCTGAGTTACAGGCACTAATGGCGATGGAGCCTTTCATTAATTTCCATGCTGATAGGGTTTTCCTCAGGACTAACCCTTCCTTTATGCCCAAGGTGGTATTCAGTGTGGCTCTAAACCAATCTATCCATTTGCCAACCTTTTCCCTAATCCTCAGAATAAAGGGGAAAGGATCCTGCACTCCTTGGATGTGAACAGACAGCTCAGGTTCTACCTTAACAGGGCTAAGCCTTTTAGAAAATCTGACCAGCTGCTAGTCAGCTTTGCTACAGGGGCAGAGGGCAAGGCCATTTCAAAGCAAACTATTTCCAAATGAATAGCACACTGCATCCATTTCTGCTACAAGTACCATGGAAAACCTACCCCTCTGGGGATCAGAACTCATTCCACTAGAGCTATTTCAATCTCTACAGCATTTCTCAGGGGAGTCCCTACTAAGGACATCCTGGAAGCTGCAACCTGGAGTTCTGTGCACACCTTCACCAAGCATTACCACTTAACTATTTTTTTTTTAAGTCCAGAGCTGGATTTGCTACAGCAGTCTTACAAGGCCTGCTAGCCAGCCCTAACACCTCTTGACTGCCTCCACCCTTCCTCAGATTTGGGAATCAACCCAAGTGTGATGACTGCAACAGTGAAACACGAAGAACATAGTACAGTTGTGTACACTTACCATAAATGTAGATGTTCGAGTGCATTCACTGTTGCAGTCCTGGTTTCCCTCCCTCCAGCCCCCTGGTTTTCTCTCTCTCCTCTACATAAATGTAGATGTTCGAGTGCATTCACTGTTGCAGTCCTGGTTTCCCTCCCTCCAGCCCCCTGGTTTTCTCTCTCTCCTCTCCATAAATGTAGATGTTCGAGTGCATTCACTGTTGCAGTCCTGGTTTCCCTCCCTCCAGCCCCCTGGTTTTCTCTCTCTCCTCTCCATAAATGTAGATGTTCGAGTGCATTCACTGTTGCAGTCCTGGTTTCCCTCCCTTCAGCCCCCTGGTTTTCTCTCCTCTCCATAAATGTAGATGTTCGAGTGCATTCACTGTTGCAGTCCTGGTTTCCCTCCCTTCAGCCCCCTGGTTTTCTCTTCTCTCTCCTCTCTATGGCTATTCCTACTGGTATTGTGGTATTGGTATTTACTTTTTACTGGTGGTGTTTTCCCTACCATTTCCTAGCTCCCTATTTGGGGGCTTCTGATATTTGGGGCAAGAAAAACTGATGTAATGGCATTGGCTGCCTGTTTTTATACCTCTGACGACCTGACGTCAAGGAAGAAGTGACTGCATCCAACGCAGAAATACTAAGTCTCTGGTATTCGGGCTGACTGAGGGCTACCTGCAGGCAGATAACCCAAGTGTGATGACTGCACTCGAACATCCACATTTATGGTTAGTGTGCACAACTGTACTTTTTGTATAGGATGTGGGCACAGAAGGTGAAATTGGATGTGGTGACATGTTGCTGTTGGGCAGGGTTGGGGTTAAGTGTCGGAATCTTTGTAAGAAATGCTATACTACCTATAAAATAAGAAATGAAAAGTATTACAGTTTTGAGTGGTGAGTTATCAAGAGAGGGGGTTGTGTTGAATTTCTTGCAGGGATGCAAGATTTCTTTAATGGATGTCCAAAATTTTTAGGGTTGTGTTTAGTATTATTCTGAAAGTTATTATAGTATAGTATTTTGTCTTGATTTATTTGCTTTTTAGTACAATTGTGAGGCATTCTAAACTTTTGAAGACGTTGAGATGTTTTATACTTTTGTAATTCCTTCCATGGCGTTCTTTCTCTGTCCTGCATTAGCATTTTACTCTTTTTTTTTTGATAACCAAATTGCATTATTTGTTTTTAGTTTCTTCCTTCTAAGAAGTGCAAGTCTATTTTTGATAATTGGAAAAGTTGTATTGAATTAATTTACAGCATCGTCTAGGAAGTTCCAGTTATTACATGATAGTGTAGTAATGAACATTTCTGGGTTAAACTTGGAAAGGTTGCATGTTGTTTTATAAATATGCTGGTTTGACATGAAAATGTTTTAACACTGTTTATATTCTAAGTCCTTCATTCCAACTAGGCATATTAGGTTGCTGTTGAAGATGTTGGATATCAAAAGTAATAAAATTATATGAGAATTTATAATTTAATTTTTACATAAGTCACTGGAGTGACAATGGGAGTTAATATATTTATGGCAGTGTAGGAGGAAAGATGCTTCTGTTCTTCCCAGTGTTCTGTGCACATTCATTTTTTAAAATATTTTATTGATATATTTTTTAATTTGAGCTGTGCCAGTTAATGAATTAAATGGATTTTTTATTATATATAAATAGTGTAGAAGCACACATGAATTTTCACAATACGGAAATATCTTTACTGGATACAGTGGCCAAAAAGGAAGGGATGTTTAGTACTGAGTTCCAAAACTCGGTCACTAGGAATAGCAGTTTGAACTGTACTAGTATGCATTCCCCTTAAGTTAAAAAAATGTGGTTAAGGAGCAGGGCAGCTAATTAGAGTAAGACCTTTACCTGAAAATGATTCAGATTTTCATGCTGGGTTAATTTTTCTTTCTATGTAGAGGCTAGCTGCAGCACATAATTGATGAATAGTTGTTTAATGTTTTGTAGGGGAGATGATTGAGAAGTATAAACATGTATATATAACACAACATGGTTTATACATATATAAACTTTGGGGATGCTGTGAAATAAATTTACCTATGAAGTTAATCATTTCAATAGATGCAGTTAATGTCAAGCAGATTGTTGTCTTTCGGCTTTTCCCGGTTAGAGGTCGCCACAGCAGATCTCCGGTCCGCTAATGATTGGCAGTAGATTTTTACGGACGCCGAGGTGCCAGCTCGACGTTCAACCTTCAACGAAGGCACACCCATTTACTCATGTCTTTCGAATGCCCACCCAACCGCAGGGAGGACATGCAAACTCTACACAGAAGGCACTCCCCGCACTCCAGCCGAGAATCGAATGGGAGAACCTCTTGCTGTGAGGCAACAATGCTACTGCTGCACCACCGCAGAAGTATATATAATAATTAGAGAATATTACAGGGTTTCCCCATGTGTGTTAAGGTGGTTGGTGGTATGCCATCATTTATTTTCAAGAAGGCAAAGAATTTAAATCTTCCTTTGGAACAAAATTTTTGTTTCAGTACTTCCATTGCTAAAATGTTACACTGTAATAATTGTAATTATTGCAATTTTTTGATGAAAGGGATATCTGAGGTGTTTGGGTAACTGTAGGTGTAAGATACCTGCAATGTTTACATGCAATTTTGAGAATGTGATTTATGCTGCTATTTGTTTAAAATGTTCATTTTTTACATTGGTCATACTTGTAGTAAATTACCAAAAGAATTTGAGCATTTTTATTTTGTTAGATCTTTGGATAGTAGTAATTCATTGTATAAACATACTGCTGAATGGCTGAATGCACAGCTGCTTGGTTTTAAATTTATAGTGAACAGCTAAGCTCTCCTTGTAGTAAAGGTGTTATAGATGAATTGTTGGAATGGAGCGAGTATTGTTGCCAGGTGAGGCTAGACACTTGCACTCCAATATATGCTAAATTGTCAGTGGACCAGCACCCCTTTGAAGAGGTGACCCAGGAGCACTGTCAGGTTAAGTGACTTGCTCAGAATCACACAATAAGTAGATGGAGGTGTAAAGAATCCATCTGTACCTTGGGGGGGGGGTACAATAAGTAGATGGAGGTGTAAAGAATCCATCTGTACCTTTGGGGTACAGTAAGTAGATGGAAGTGTAAAGAATCCATCTGTACCTTGGAGGGTACAATAAGTAGATGGAGGTGTAAAGAATCCATCTGTACCTTGGAGGGTACAATAAGTAGATGGAAGTGTAAAGAATCCATCTGTACCTTTGGGGTAGTAAGTAGATGGAGGTGTAAAGAATCCATCTGTACCTTGGAGCGTACAATAAGTAGATGGAGGTGTAAAGAATCAATCTGTACCTTTGGGGTACAGTAAGTAGATGGAGGTGTAAATAATCCATCTCTACGTTGGAGGGTACAATAAGTAGATGGAGGTGTAAATAATCCATCTGTACCTTGGGGGGTACAATAAGTAGATGGAAGTGTAAAGAATCCATCTGTACCTTTGGGGTAGTAAGTAGATGGAGGTGTAAAGAATCCATCTGTACCTTGGAGGGTACAATAAGTAGATGGAGGTGTAAAGAATCAATCTGTACCTTTGGGGTACAGTAAGTAGATGGAGGTGTAAATAATCCATCTCTACGTTGGAGGGTACAATAAGTAGATGGAGGTGTAAATAATCCATCTGTACCTTGGGGGGTACAATAAGTAGATGGAAGTGTAAAGAATCCATCTGTACCTTTGGGGTAGTAAGTAGATGGAGGTGTAAAGAATCCATCTGTACCTTGGAGGGTACAATAAGTAGATGGAGGTGTAAAGAATCCATCTGTACGTTGGAGGGTGCAATAAGTAGGTGGAGGTGTAAAGAATCCATCTCTACCTTGGAGGGTACAATAAGTAGATGGAGGTGTAAAGAATCCATCTGTACCTTGGAGGGTACAATAAGCAGATGGAGGTGTAAAGAATCCATCTGTACCTTGGGGGGTACAATAAGTAGATGGAAGTGTAAAGAATCCATCTGTACCTTTGGGGTAGTAAGTAGATGGAGGTGTAAAGAATCCATCTGTACTTTGGAGGGTACAATAGGTAGATGGAGGTGTAAAGAATCCATCTGTACCTTTGGGGTACAGTAAGTAGATGGAAGTGTAAAGAATCCATCTGTACGTTGGAGGGTGCAATAAGTAGATGGAGGTGTAAAGAATCCATCTGTACTTTGGAGGGTACAATAGGTAGATGGAGGTGTAAAGAATCCATCTGTACCTTTGGGGTACAGGAAGCAGCTCATTAACAGCCCCAGAAATGTCAGTCTCAAAGCTAAATTCCCAAACTCATGATCAAGAAAGTGAACCTTGGAGATAGGTAGCAGCTCATATCAGTAATCGTCTGAGCTAACAGTAGTCTGGCAGACTCCGTAGTATGGCAGTTAGTTCAGAGGATTAAGGATATAAGCTGTTAATGAGCTCATATCCTTGAGGATGGAAAGGTGCCTGGGGAATGCACCAGGTAGTTATTCCCCCTGTAATCTAGACCTTGACCATAACATCTACATTACAGTGGCAATAGCTACATTCAGTGCTTCTTTTAGTGACTTATCACTGCAGCCCTTTTATCCGTAGTGCTGCCTTTCTCCAAGGATCACTTTTTTGACCAAGACTTTGGGAATTTTGCATTGAGTTTTGAGACTGTAACGTTTCTGGTGCAACCTCTTGGCACCTTTCTATCCTGGCACTTTCTCCTGATTGTCTGATTATTTGAATTGGCTGCTTATAGATGGTGTTTGGCTTAGATATTCTTTAACAACTTAAAAATATGAAAAGGATTGCTGTGGGTTTACAGAGCAAAAATGTCGTTTTTGGATTAATCTAATTAGTTTAACATGTTTTACACACTAGCACATTAACTTTGGCATAGATGTGCTTTCCAGACAAAGAAATGGAAAACCTTGTCTCTGCTGCTGTAGAGTAGAACTTGGTAGAATACTTACATTTTTGTTCCATTTTGTAGCTCAACATTTAGTGAGATGTCATTTCATCGTGAACGAAATAGATAGGGTGTACCCTTTTTAGATAGCATGTGATATCTGTATTGCCACTTTTGTTTAACATATATCATCAGGTATCCATTTTTCTATTTGTGCGCGTATGTGTGTGATTGTTAGTAATTTATCTTGTAAAGTAGGAGGTCTGTGGTGGAGGTATTTTTTTGAGGTTTTATATTCTCTTGTCTGCCCACATTTTCTGTATGCCACACCTTCAAAATGGTGTCACATGGGATATTCACTAATAGTTTGCAAGCAGCAAATCATTCTGGTACGAAGAGTCAAGTTTTGTTCAAATGTCATGATAAATATATATATATATATATATATTGCTGTTCAGTTCTAAAGCATCTCATATCAAGTTAAGGCCAGTTATTTATTTGCAGTATGTAACTAGCAGCGTATCTTTGCAGGGATCTGGGGTCTCCTGCAGTTGCATTTAGCCAAAACGTATAATAGTCTGAAGTAGTAGGAATGTTGAGCCAGGTGCTCTGTTTGCACACTTCACCAGTTTTGGTGTTATGTGGTGAAGTAGTAGGGATGTTGAGCCAGGTGCTCTGTTTGCACACTTCACCAGTTTTGGTGTTATGTGGTGAAGTAGCAGGAATGTTGAGCCAGGTGCTCTGTTTGCACACTTCACCAGTTTTGGTGTTATGTGGTGAAGTAGTAGGGATGTTGAGCCAGGTGCTCTGTTTGCACACTTCACCAGTTTTGGTGTTATGTGGTGAAGTTGTAGGAATGTTGAGCCAGGTGCTCTGTTTTCACACTTCACCAGTTTTGGTGTTATGTGGTGAAGTAGGGATGTTGAGCCAGGTGCTCTGTTTGCACACTTCACCAGTTTTGGTGTTATGTGGTGAAGTAGTAGGGATGTTGAGCCAGGTGCTCTGTTTGCACACTTCACCAGTTTTGGTGTTATGTGGTGAAGTAGTAGTGATGTTGAGCCAGGTGCTCTGTTTGCACACTTCACCAGTTTTGGTGTTATGTGGTGAAGTAGTAGGCATGTTGAGCCAGGTGCTCTGTTTGCACACTTCACCAGTTTTGGTGTTATGTGGTGAAGTAGTAGGGATGTTGAGCCAGGTGCTCTGTTTGCACACTTCACCAGTTTTGGTGTTATGTGGTGAAGTAGTGGGAATGTTGAGCCAGGTGCTCTGTTTGCACAGTTCACCAGTTTTGGTGTTATGTGGGTCAGGTTGCACTTACACAAGTAGAGGAGACTATCCTAACAGCAACCTGAAACGGTGTTTGTGCCAGTGTTAGTACACCATCACAATGGATGCAGTAAGGGACAATTTCCAACTTCTTGAAGCTTCTTCATTAATTTTGCTTTATGAAGTTGTCTCTGGTTATTTAAGCCAACACAGAAGTACTAATTACTGCCCTGGTTATTGGTGTAGGATGCATGTTAAAACTACACTGGAGGTCCTAAGTGTTAGAGTGGGGTCGAGCAGTTGGCGCTTAACTGTCTCATACTGACAGTGAAGGTGTGGGCTGTCACTATTACAGGGCTGATCCCAAGTACACTGTTGAGGGTACAACACTTTGGCTGTAGGCATAAAATTACTCAAACCAGCAGGGACACCATGTGGTGCTAAGCTTTTCTGAACCATAGCATATGGCTGTATCCATGGCATTGCACTAATGCCTAAATTGTACAATATGTTTAAAGAAACACTAATGCTGCGTGCTTGAGTGATGTATTTTATTCCCATTCCAGTTAACTCCACACAGAGTTTATCCGTGCATGTCAGTGGACAGGGGCAGATTACGTAGTTGAAATGGAGTGTCTGGATGCTTTGTGAAGCAGATGATAGAGGCCTGTTGTGAGCTCTGTAAGGCATAGTTTTCATACACCTTCTCTTCGACTCGAGCCAAATAACATTTTAAATGCAGGAGTAGAGGATACTGGACAGGCTAATGGGCAGGGGACAATTGCTCCACTACCTCGGTGGGCCTTGCTCACTGCTGGTTAATGGGGAGGAGCCAGTGAGGCAGCTGAATAAGATGTCTGGAGGTAGGGAGTCACATTTGATAGAATCCATGGTCACTAGGGTGGAGTGGACTTAAAAATGGAGTACTGATTATTGACCCAGCAGCAAGTTATTGTTGTGAGCAGTATATGCCAGGCAGACGGGATGAATACCTGTGATGTGCTATGGCTTTTCCATACCAGATGCCCCAAAAGTTGGAGTAGCAATTAGGTGGTCAGCGGCAGACTGGCTTCTTGATGGTGGCCGTGGAGGGGGTATAGCATCAAATGTTCACATGCCATTGAGTCTCTTCTGAATTAGAATGGTAAGTTTTCTTGCCTGTTGCCTGCCACCATGTCAAAGTGACTGGTTGTTCAGGTGCTTGTGCTGACTAGAATGACACCATGTGACAATCATGTGATGCACTGAGTGGGTCATGCAGTTTATGGTTTCTTCTGCACTGATTTGTCATTCATGTGTATCACTTTCCAGAATACAGAGCCAAGACTAATGTGACTAGGTGTTTCAACTTGGATAGTGTAGGGCTGGTGGCTCGTGCCACATTCTGCCACTGTTTGGAAGTAGTAGTGAAGACAGGTAAAAAAGCAGCTAGTGATCACACCTTGGGCAGGTCTAATAAAGCCAGGTAGCTCAGTTTGTCAGCAAAATGAATAAATATGTTTATGCTCTGCATTATGAGTTTAAAATTGAGTTAATAGAAATTGCCATGAATTGCAATGGTTCATGTGACATGCTAATGGATGTCTCCATCTCTCTTGCAGTGTCTCTCGCAGGATTCCTGTACTGTTGTTCAGAAACCAGAAGCATTAATGTACGCAAAAGTATCGTAATATGATGGTGGAGCGAAGTAAGTCTGAAATGGAATGTTTTGAACCAGATAAACACCAGAATCTTGCCAGCCAGTGGATCCTCACGTTTTTTTGCCGTTTCTGTTTTTTCTGTTGATTTCCAGATTTCTTGCTGTCAAGCGGTATTTTTTAGTGCGCCCTCCTGCTGGCATAAAGCCAGTCGTTAAGAACAAGAAGAAGACACAGCCGCAGCTGTAACTGGGCAAGACACTGGCTGCAGTAACTGAACCATTAAACGGGCAAGAGACACATTTCCCTGTTGATTTTCTTTTTGAACATGACTTATGGAGAAGAGCTTGGCTCTGATACGCACCAGGATTCAGTCGTATTAACATTTTTGGAAGGATTACTAATGTACCAAGGAACAGCAAACTCAGCTGTGGGAACTGACAAAAGATGCAAAGCTGGACACAGTGGAGAAGATCAGAACTTTGGTTCTGTAAATGTTTTGCCCAACCATCAGAACAGTGGTCCAGTTCTTTCAAATGGGAATGCATACTCAGGGCCAGGCATGCTCCATCTTAAAAAAGCAAGATTACTACAATCTTCCGAGGATTGGCATGCTGCCAAGAGAAGGCGGCTGACAGAGTCAGTGGATATTAATGGTAAGAAGAACACTTTGGTGGTTGGTATAGACGAGAATCCTTTGAAAGGTAAGCAGGATAGCACTTTACTTGCCTCTCTGCTTCAGTCTTTCAGCTCAAGGTTGCAGACTGTTGCATTGTCACAGCATATCAAACGTAGTCTGAAGGATGGCTATTCTCTCAATAATGCATTTCATGAAGAGCAGGAGACACGGTGCTATGGTGTGGCATCTCACCACTTAAAAACACTATTAAAAAAGAACAGAGAAAGAGATCATACTGTGAACACCATGCCTGTCTCAGGTAGTAATCATTCACTGGCTAAAACTGGGTTTGCCGACTCCGTAGACATGCAGAGTCTGCCCAAATCACCAAGAGAGTCTCTGTCATGTGCTGCACGCTTGCAAGCAGTTGCAAACATGGTTGAAACAAGGTCTAGCCCTGCTGCATCTCCCAAGCCTAGTGTAGCTTGTAGCCAACTAGCTCTGCTACTTTCTAGTGAGGCACACTTACAGCAGTACTCTAGGGAACATACCCTGAAAGCACATACTGCAAATCGGCTTGCCAGTGAGAGGCTTGCTGCAATGGCAAGATTGAAGGACGACTCGCAAAATAGTGATGGGTGCCATGTGTCCAGTGAATCACCAGGCCAAGTTAGTGGCCAAACACCTGTAACTTTGTTTAGTAGTAAACCACCTGTGACATCCCTAAAAACAACTGCTGAAGCTGACAGTCCTGTAAGGGGTACATTTAAGCAAAGGGATGCATTCCCTAAGAACAGTGTAAAAAACTGCATTGGAGCAAGCATCGGTAATAGTAGCAGTCTGCTGTTACATCTACTGAAAAGTCAGAGTGTTGAAAAGCAGAGTGGGAGGGAACATGATGACAGCTGTGTTACTTTTGAAGAAAGCAGTGTAACACCAACAACAGAGGAGTACTCTGACCATAACCCTAGCTTCACCGATGATGATGTCAGTGATGATGATGGCTGTTCCCATTCCAGCTGCACTCCAATCGACTTATCCTTCAAACACCGGACAGTTAGTCCCAGCCCCTTGACAAGGGAGCACACATCACTGGAGAACCTGACCAATTCCCTACTTCAGAACTGGGACCCTAAAATACCTGCAAACAAAGCTGATGGAGATGAGCAGGAATTGGTCACAGGTTCCAAGCTGAAGCCTCATCAGAAGGTAACACTTCTTCAGTTACTCCTTGGTCATAAGGAAGAGGGCAAGGTTGATAAAAGTACAGACACCCAAGAATTGCAAAGTCTTACTCACATGGCAAATTCGAGTGTACAGACCGGTAAAAGGACTCCTGTTATTACAGAAGTGAGCAGTTCTAACCACAGCACTCCTTTAAGCACACCGCCATTATTTAAAGAAGCAAAGTGTGATTCTCCAATAAATCTTTCTCACCAGGTTTCTGGTGCTGTGTACAACCCAGTGTCCTGTCCAACTTCATTTCACCAGAAACCTTTTACAAATCATGTATCAGACATGTTAATAGATTTGAGTAAAAACAGTAAAGAAATTCAGGCAACTAAACCACCTCTCAATGAAACTGTGAAAAATGGTTCTGTATTCAGTGCAAGTAAGCTATTACAGAACTTGGCTCGCTGTGGACTGCAGTCTTCCAGCTCTGACAGTGAAGCGGCAACAGCAAATGTGCCATTTGAAGCTAAAGCAGAGAAGCCTTTGGGTCTTTTTGAAAGACTAGATAGCCCGTTGCAGTCAGAGAGGAGCTCTGCAGTACAGAAAACATTGTTAAGCAAACATCCTTCATCAGTAGATGTAGGGATTAACTCTGAAATTGAAAACTTGCTGGAAAGACGCACTGTTCTGCAACTTCTTCTGGGCAACTCACACAAAGGTAAGATAAAAAAGCAACGGACTGCAAGTCTGAAAAGCGGTATGTCAGAGAAGAGGGTTTATGAGTCCTGCAACAGTGAGACTTTGCATGAACAGGTATCAGTTGTCAAAATAAAACAAGAGCCGACTGAGAAAGGGTATGTTCTTGTTCATCATCCAGAAATGTTGTCAAAAGATAGCAACACCGACCAATTTCCTGTAGCAGGTAATACAGAAAAGAGAAATACTGCTTTATCACCATCACCAGAGGACATTAAGAAAGAACGTTTGTCACCTCAGAGTCCATCACCTCCTTTGTCCAGAAATGGTCTGTTGAGTCGTCTCTTGAGGCAGAATCATGATTATGTATATCCACAGACAAGTTCTTCTCCATTAAGTCATGGTACTAATGAAATGATGTGTGCAAGAACAGGGAGCCCTTGCACAGTACCAAAGAAGAGAAAGCTTCCCCGAGTCCACAGCGATTTCCAAGAAGGTGACTTTAGTACTAAACCCAAAAATAATAATCTAGACTCTGTAAATAAACCTGGCTGGCATTCAGTGTCACCATGTTTGTCTTACGGTATCCATCAGGAAGACGAACACAAAAGTATTGAGCGAGATCCAGTTCCGACTGTTGTCTGTGCAAATGTAAATAATGACGCAAGTAATTATTCTAGAGAGAAAAGTTTTAATGTGTTGAAGCAGCTGCTGCTGTCCGAGAACTGCGTAAGAGAATCATCACAACCAAAAAGTGCAACGTGTTCCATTGGACTTAACTCCACTGACAATAAACAGAAAGAAATCTTCAATGACTCCATGTCAAAGAAAGGTGAAACCACTGGTCCTTCCTTACATAATCTGTTAGGTAACAACAGTCAGAAAAATATGTACACTGAACCCAGTTTGCCACATCACACTTTCAGCGTACTAACTTCTGCTCGATCTCCATTCCCTGAAAGTATGGGCAACCCAATCCCTAAGCTTGAAGCTACTCAATTTAACTTGGTTCCTGCTGCTAATGAAAAAGATGGTCCAATCAAATGGGTTATTAGGGGGATAGATCAGAACGAATTTTCCAAAGATTCCCCAAGGTTAACAAAAACCAACCCAATACTGTATTACATGTTACAGAAAGGTGCAAACACATCAGCAATAACTCGAGGAGCAAATAGGACACACTTCAGGGCTGGTCAGATTGAAGCAATTCTTTCAGGAAAGGAGAAACAAGTCCATATTAAGCAGGAGCCAGTGTGTGACATGGGAAATGACGAACACTTGCATGACATGAGAAAATCTTTCAGTCATTTTGCAAATAAGACAGAGAATCAAAATGGTAATAAAGGAAAAAGTGGTGTTTTGGGAGGTGCACTGGCAATAAAAAATGAGCCCGATTGAAACAGTGGGCAGTCATGTTGTCATTCGTAGCCCATTGTTGCATAAACTAGTTGGAGAGCAAGAACTTCACTCCTACAGATGCACCCAGCATGGCTTCATACAGCATGTTTGTTATCTGTTGATATTCCATTGTGTTAATCAAGTTTTGTAGCAAGCAGACTTGTCTGGTTTGTGCTTGTTTTCTGATGAATTTTGTGTGATTATTTGGGAGTAAAACAGTACTTTCAGAAAATGTATAAATTCTGTATCTGCTCTATGTTACTGCATTCAAAACTGAGTTCAGGAGGAAATCTTCTGAAGGTATGCATGCAGTGTTGGTATATTAGTTTGCATTTGACACTGAGCGTTTAAGGTTCAGAAGGCCTTGGCAATCAGAAAGTCAGGAATTCTCATCAGAAATACAGTAAACAGAAGACAGGGTGTTTAATGTGGCATTATATGATCATAAGCACATTTGCAGCTGGATTTCTTTAAAAAAGTTATTACAGATTTTCTTTTGAAATTGTAAAAGCTACCAATACAGACAAGGTAAAGTTAAGGTTTCAAATATGCAGACTGGCGGCATGCAGTGTAATCAGGTATTTCATGGAAATAACCTACAAATGCCCTCTTTTCTTTAATAGTTTTATAAAACACCCCATGTTGCGTATTCATAATCTGCATATGTGAATTGCCATTTTTGCTTGGCACATTTGTGCCCGTTAATCACTTTTTACATAGGGCTAAGGCTATATTTATATATTTGTTGATGGAACGCCTTGTTTGTTTACAGATAGCTTAGATGTTGAGTATGGAGGAGTTCCAGTACTTGGCTAGTGGTTTATGACATAATTTGCTGTTTATGCAAGTCTCTCAGCTCAGGTTGTCTCACACACTTCCTCAGCAAAGTGAGTATTTGAAGGCTACTTACCTTGCTAAGTTTGTGAATGGGAAAATTCTAGCAAGCACATTAAGCCGACAGGGAGCTTGCAGTTAAGGTTGTTACTGCAGTTGTAATGACAGTTGCACTGGAAAGGAATGCCACCACATTTGTGCGTAGGCCTTCCCCATTTGTGATGTACCATTGTGGTGATTAGCGAGTCTTGTCCACATGAATGAAACCTGTTTTTCATTATTGTATGTTATAATGAAATTCATTCTAATTTTTGTTCTGTTGTAGATTTTTAAGGATACAGAACAAACTTGATTAATTTTATCTGCTGTTAATTCACAGGTTTAATGTGTGGATTTTAGCACAGCTTCAGTGTTTACAGTACAGTACAGTTTTAAAGGATAGAATGTTTATTCAACACTTATATTATTCCTACTGGTTTTCTCTTGTAGTTTGGCAGAGAAGAGATCTTGGACAGCTTTACAGAGCTGCTTTGGACCAAACAGCCTTTGAAATGTGATTTTTGTAAATAATTCAGAAAGGCAGAAGTAGCTGTGATAACCACCATAGAAGTAATTTTCTCTCCCCTCATCTGGTAGAGCCTAAGTTTCTGTAAACAGCTGAAGCCTGAACTTCTAAATGTGTCTAATTTGCTTGTACTGATTAGCAAGAAAGTGGTCCATTTCACATCTCTGTAGTATATTGTGTAATAAAACACAGTAAGTTGTACCCCAAAACTGAATAAGGTGTTAGTGCATGTAGAAGTACCTTTTCATGGCACCATGAGTCATAAATGTAAACTACCCCTGAAAAAAAATGATTTCAGAACAGTGGCAAGTGACCCACAAGCTTTTTGCTTTGCAGTTGAACATAAAAGTCAGACTCCACTTCTATGGATAAAACTGTCGTCAGTTTTTGAAACTAACAGCATGTCTTAAGGGAACTTTACCTATGCCCTGAAGCTTTTGGCTTAGTAAAAGCAGGTGTGTTGCAACCTCCACCCCCCAAGCAAGGGTGGTGGTTTTGCGATGACGCTAAACAAAAACTGAAAGAATGCTGAACCCTTAGAGCAGCTAGAGAAAGTTAAAAGGATTCTGGTAAACTACTTTATGTAATGGTAGTGAAGTGCTGATTTCTAGTGCCAATCGCTAAGTTATCATGGAATGTTGGAAACATGACCAAGTTTACCATGCTGGAGAGCATTTCAGTGATGTCCATAACGAACAAGACAGTTTTTGTCCATTTTTGAATCGCAAGGTGCAGAAAAGTATCCCAGTGAGCATCGCACATAAGGCAGGAAGTTGGCCCTTGATGGGGAACCACTCCATCCTATGGCACACAAACACGCACACATGCATGCACACACGCATGCACATACGCACACAGACACACACACACACACACACACACACACACACACACACACACACACACACACACACACACACACACACACACACACACACACACGCGCATTTACTTCCTGCACATACAGCTGTGGCATTTGTGACCTTGTCAGTCCACCTCCATATGTGCTTGAGATGTGCAAGGAGTCTAGATATGCCAGCAAACACCCACTCAGACATACAGAAAACATACAAAATTCTACATATGACATCTCAGCTGGGAGTCAGACCAGGGACCCAAGCACTTTGAGACAGCAATGCTAAGCTCTGTACCACAGGTTTAATAAACAGCATTGGACAGTCCATAATTTGTGTGTTACATGTGATTGTTCTGGCGAGAACATGCAACTGTGGAAAAAGTGCATAGTCTGCACTGGAGTACCCCAGAAAGGTGAAATAACAAAAAGCTAAAAGATAAAATTCTGAAGTAAAACATCAAGGCAACATTTTCTGTAAATCCTAGAAAAACATTTCCTCATAACTTAGTATACCGACTCTAAGGTGGCCACTTCTTGAATAGGTCTATTTTACGGATAGCTTTAGTATTTTGTGTTGGTCTTTTGTCATTCAGACATGCATTGTGCACCCAGTTTGGACATCATTAACCTTTAATATTTTGTTTGTTTTCAATTGTATTTCCCCCTCAGAATTTAGCCATGAATGTTTATTGTGTAGGCACACTTTAGAAAGGATAGTTTAAACCCATGTGAGGACAGAACCACACATTTCCTTAAAATGCACTCATTTCCCTCAAGAAAGAAGTGAGGCATTAATCTGCACATCCACTTTTTCTTTTATTTTTATTTCAGTTTTGTCAATGAAAGAAAGAAAACTTGTATAGAGGAGTTTTGCATCAGAATTTTAAGTTCCTGGAGAGCATTTGATGTTGCACACACTTCTTGTTCAGGAAACCTAGAGTTTATTTTATCATTTTTTTGGTATCCTGATGTTATTTTAAGATTTCACTGTGCTGATAATAATTTGTTTCACCAGGTGAATAGATTGTATTAGCAAAAGAAAAGTTATTTTCTTGCAGTGATTTTGTACATAGATACATTATGAACTGACCTAAACGAATGGATATGTTTATTAAAATGTATAAAATGTGTATATATATATATATATATATATATATATATATATATATATATATATATATATATATATATATATAAAATGCTTTCTGTAAATAAATGTCTACTGAAGTAAAGAGATATTTTGTACTCCTGTCATGCAAAGAAGGAAATGTTTTAATCTCCTGAGGATGATGTATATTCTGTGTATAAATGTAAATAGAAGATAGGTTTTAAAATCAACTTTTGCATGTCTGTAAAATAGTTGTATTCTAAGCTTGAATGATGTCACATTACTCAGTTTGTATCCAATATTCGGATTTCCTTGCATGAAAATCGCATGGGAGACGGGAGGGACTCCTATGCATCTACTCCCACTTTTTGCAGAAGGTAATGTCTTAGTACATGAGGTCAAATGGTTATTAAAGCAAAGACAATATTCCAGATGTCCAGATAGTTATGTTAAAACATTTGTGGTACTGTTTTGGTTTCAAAAAAAGAATTAAACTTTTTATTAGGGGGGTCTAAAAAGACAAGGTTGTTACCTTGAGAAGCACTTTGCCCTACAGAAAAAGGCACAGTTTCTTTTGCTCACTTTGAGAGAGAAAATATCTGGCTGGTCTGATCTACAGAATATTGTCTTTATTTTTCACGTATCTGTTCTTCCTTGGGTTTCCATGGCTTTGATATGCAGTCCACATTCAGCCTTTTCAAGGTCAGATTATTTTTTTTTGGTGTTGCAGACCTGTTTATGCTGAGATTTTTTAATGTTTGTTTCTGCAAAACATTTCAATAAATTAAATAAATGCATTTATTTGGCTTTTTAAGTCATTCTATTTCCTTCTTGTTTTTGACAGACAGTATTTATTTAGCTTATATGAATAAATTAAACAAAAAACAAGTACATCTTTGTGTGGAGAATTATTTACAGCAGATAAGAATTTAAAAATCTTGCAACCCATACATGCATTTAATAATGTCAGCAAAGTAGTACATGGCTCAGCATTTGTAATCGAATGAATCTCTTCGATATCTCTGGGCTGTCTGCCATTTTGGTAAGTGATGAGAGCATATTTAACTGGTTGCTTAGTCATAGAAAACAATGCTACATTCGTAGCATGCTGTTCCAAAGTGGTGTAACAGTAGGTGCAGCAGATTTGTAGTTATGCATGACAGAAGTGTTGCAGAATTCATATTTCTTGCAAATAGGATATAAACAAAAGCAAAGCAGATGTTAAATATGTAAAATTTAATGTCTATTCTTTTAAATGTTTTAAAACTGCATTTTCATTTAACACTAGAGTAACACTGCAGAGTGATTTAATTTTTCAGCATTTCTTTTTTCCCTGTGGCTTACATTAGCATAATTTGATGTAGTAATAGTCTAGCAGTTAGCAGAGAGTGTTAAGGCTGTAAGCTGAAAATGACTACTTGCAGTGGTTCGGGGTTTGATTCCCGCAGCTTTCATATGCCTGCTGTGTTCCCTTCACAATGTCACTTAAAAAGACCGTGCTTTTTGGAAATTAGGACTTTTAAAGTACAGGAACAAACCAAGCTTATAATCAAATAAAAGGCAAAGGATTAAACAAATAAAAGGCATAGATGTCATTTTTGGTGGTTTATTTAAACCTAAAGGCTTTTTTGTCATGTTTGTCTGAAGAAGGTGCACAGTATTGCATCTGAAAGCACTCATAGTAAATAAATTAGTATAGTGAATACCATTTGCCTTTTATTTGGCAATTAGGACTTTGGCTGGGCTACTTAATGGTAGTTACTACAAAACTAGTAACTACCTGTGAACTTACAGAAACTTTAGCCAACAGTGGAGGCTGTGAAAAATACACACACACACACACACACACACACACACACACACAGAAACTATTTTTTTTTACCATGCAGACAGTATAGAGTTGTGTGTTTGAGACGTGAATGTTAAGAAATTCACCTTAGCAGAGCTTGAGAGGTCATTTTCTTGCAATTCATGTTGCTAACTCATGATAAGTTTGGAGCTTTATCTACCAACTGTAGTACCAGTTACAGAAAAAAAAATGCATATGAACATGAAGTATTTTATAGCTCTGAAAGCTATAACACACTTAGAATAGCCAGACCGGTAGCAGGTGGAAGTAACCTGTCTGTCTGAATGAATGGTTTTAAAAGCTGTTTTTGTGTGTGATGGTGAAGAGTGTAACATATTTTAAAACTGTGAAAACACTTCAGTTGTTCTGAAATAACGGTTATGATTTAGAGCAAAATTATACCTTATCAGTAGTGAAAGATACTGAATAAAACTTTGCCAAGCACTTTAAGTCAGGTGCATATCAAAATTTTCTTTTTTTTTTTTCAAAATATGGGGTGTAAACACAGCATACTGTCCACTAGAACTGACTTCATTTCTGCCCTCAGTTTGATAGCTGTTATCTGCATGCTTCTTGTGTGGCATCTAAAAACTGCATTGTTTACATTTACCTTTCATGTTGTAATTAGTAATTAATGTAATTTATCATGTGTAGAGGTATTTGTGCATATGTTGTATTTCAAATGTATTTGTTCTCATTTAGTCACTACTCTAATTGTACTATGATCACTTTTCATACTTTTTCTTGAGTTGCGTCTGAAAATGGTCCACTTGGATCAGCATTCTCCTGGTTAACAGATATTAAATATCTAACTAAATAAATAAAACGGCAGCTTAATACCATTACCAGATTAGAATGAATACAGTAAATAATGGATGAGACAAGCTGCAGTTAATAAAGCTGGTGATGTCTAGCTGAAATTGACGATGTTACAACGTGCACAAGATGGTGATGTCTAGCTGAAAGTGACGATGTCACAACTTGCACAAGATAGTGATGTCTAGCTGAAAGTGACGATGTTACAACTTGCATGAGATAGTGATGTCTAGCTGAAAGTGACGATGTTGCAACTTGCATGAGATGATGTCTAGCTGAAAGTGACGATGTTACAACTTGCACAAGATAGTGATGTGTAGCTGAAAGTGAAGATGTTACAACTTGCACGAGATAGTGATGTCTAGCTGAAAGTGACGATGTTGCAACTTGCATGAGATGATGTCTAGCTGAAAGTGACGATGTTACAACTTGCACAAGGTGGTGATGTCTAGCTGAAAGTGACGATGTTACAACTTGCACAGGTAAAGCAACAAATAAGTAGATTCCAGAACATGTTATAGAAAAAAAAAAAGTGTTCGCCAACAGCAATTGGGACCAGCAATGAAACAAAATGTGAAGCTTGGACAAGACTGTGTAAATTATTGTGACTGGCCATGATATGAAAAGGAGTGAACAAATATGGAGTAGGAGGGATAGAGGTGGAGAAAGTTAGAGGAAAGGTGAGGTTTAAACATCCATAAAGAGGTTTGGGAACACTGTGGGTGAAGCAGAGCAATGCAAACAGATGACTTGTTGAAGAGGTGGGATGTCTTAAAAGGTGAGTGACAAGTAACATTCCCGATCAAACGCCAGTTAATTCTCCAGAGAAGAGGTAATGAGTTTCAGTAGATTATAACTGTCGAATTTCTTCAGGTGTATGTACGCATTACTGAGCTAAAAATGACAGGATTAGCATTCAGGACACAGGAAAATAGAGGTGAGCAGCCATTGTTCAGCTGTGTAGAAGCCTTTGCAGCATTCCCAAGTTCCCTTATAATTGACATTAACTACCCCGTCACTGTCTCTTTCTATATGATCTCCAGGGCAAGTGTTTACCAGTCTCTGAAGTTTCTCCAGTCTTGTTCCAACGTAGCTAAGGTTGCAAGAATATCAGAACTGTACATCCTTCTGCTGTTGGAAGAGGGATATACGTCACTCTCCAGTTAGGAGTACCTTGAGTTGTCTAGCATGACCCCCTCCTTGCAGTGGTTAAAGTGGAAATATTTAAAAATCTGTTTGGCAGATATCAAGAAACTCGAATTGTGGAACTTCTCTTAGTTGTCTGAACTCTGGCCTCCATGTACAGCAGACCATTGTACTGATAGCATATCCATTTAATTGACAGCACTTCTGGGCCTCTAAGTAATTTTGGCCAAATTATTGACTTTGCTGCCAAACCAGAGTGCGTTTATTTCAGTGCTGCCATTCCCTAAATACCTGGACTTGTGTCCGTGTTTAAGAAAGGTGAACCTTTAAGTTCCTCTATACTGCAATGAACTGAGGGAAGAATAACTACAAAGCAAATCATTAGAGGAAATCAAGTCAGAGAAAGTGTATATGAGAAAGATTAGAAATTATCTTTCTTTGAAATAGAAACAGCAGGTTGTTGCTGCCCAGATCTGTGATACAGAGAGAGAAAGCCTGACTGCTCCCATTTGACCTACATGTGACTAGTAGCATAGGAAGCTGGAAAAGCTAAATGTAGGGTAGAAGTGATTGTCCTGTGCTGGTTCCAGCATCCTGGAGAGAGGGAAACCACCCAGCCAATAATAGATCTGACCCAAATAGGTGTGTAGAGGTCTACCATACAGTACTATGGTTCAGGGTGTTGTCTGCATGGCACAGTAATGTGTTAGGGGGGGACTGAACATATGTGCATGATGCAAATGTGTTGTCCCAGGAAAGCAGTGATTATGAAATCAAGTCAAAGCCACTGCAGGGAGGGAGTGCTTTGCAGGGGGGATAAGGCTTTGTTCTCATTCATGAGTATAACAGCCTAATCCAGGTATGCAACTCTCGTATCTGAGGGGAATGAATAAATTTTTGAGTTCTTACCCCATCAAGGGAAGGAATGGGCTGTAGGCCTCTTGCCTTGACTGTGGGAGATTGGCACTGCTTTCATCCTGAGGAAGAGTAACAAACCACCACAGGGTGGAACTCGTCTGAGGGGATTAGGCCCTATATGATAACAGACAAGTTAAAGTAATATGGACATAGCAGAACAAGTTGGTAGGCTTGATGGATTGATATGTGGTAGTAATCAAGCTGTCACAAACAGCAGCCATCTGACTGAATGGAACATTAGCACTGGTATAAGGGCAACTAAGGACATTGTTCATTTCAGGCCTGTGAAGACAATACCAGGTGATCTTTCACAGACGTTGGGACAAAAAGACGGATAAACTGAAATGTTTTAAGCGTTTTGAGTTCTGATGACCAAAAAGTTAACATTTAATGGGCTTGCCTCATAGCTAACAGTTCAGTAATTAAACCTGTGAGAATGATGCATGCATCTGTAGGGAAATATATTCAGTGTTTGTATGTGGTATTCAATTAGCAGGTGTTAGTAATGCTCTAGTGCAAAACCTAAAAGTGTGAAGTATGGCTGGATAGGAGACTAGTACTATCACAGGTTGATTCTGCAAGTATGATAATTCAGTCATTACCAAATAGTGAAATTAAGCTAGAAAGGAACATAGGGGTGGTATATATACACAGGGATAGACTGGAACATTCTACAGCTGCAGTAAAGATAGGCATGTTACCTACCTCATTAAATTCAGTAAACTTTGTGTTGGAGTCAGCCAGTCAGCTAGCTATGTTTTTGGTAAGCCACCACCTGTTGGAAGGGATGTCAGAGGTAGACATTCAGTCAGATATATAATCAGACCGTACTATAGTTGTAGTGTGCTACATAAGTGGACATCCTCCCAAAGCAAGATGAGTTTTGATCTGTTATTGTTAAAATACCCCAATAATCTGCACTTGAAAGACAGTGGGATATATAATTTTGGCAGAATGTGGAAGCTTAGGATATAAAGGAGTCCCATACCTCCCAGGTGGTTAAGACATTTTTTATGACCTATGTTAGGCATTTTAGTTGCAAAATAGAGAAGTGAAGCAAGTTATGTGATTTCAAAGCTTATCTGGCTGGGGCTGTTGGACATTATAGGGAATCAGTCAGGATCAGTACTGGTGTAATGAAATATATAGGTGGTCAGGAACAGTACTGGTGTAGTGAAATATATACCTAGTCAGAATCAGTACTGGTATAGTGAAATGTATAAGTAGTCAGGATCAGTACTGGTGAGTGAAATATATAAGTAGTCAGGATCACTACTGGTGTAGTGAAATATATAAGTAGTCGAGATCAGTACTTCTGTAGTGAAATTTATTAGTAGTCAAGGTTAGTATTGGTGTAGTGAAATATATAAGTAGTCGAGATCGGTACTTCTGTAGTGAAATATACAAGTAGTCAGGATCAGTACTGGTATAGTGAAATATATAGGTGGTCAGGATCAGTACTGGTATAGTGAAATATATAAGTAGTCTGGATCAGTACTGGTGTAAATATATAGGTGGTCGGGATCAGTACTGGTGTAATGAAATATATAGGTGGTCAGCATCAGTATTGGTGTAGTGAAATGTATAAGTGGTCGGGATCAGTACTGGAGTAGTGAAATATATTGGTGGTCAGAAACAGTACTGGTGCAATGAAATAGTAGTCAGGAACAGTACTGGTGTAGTGAAATGTAGAAGGTAGGATCAGTACTAGTGTAGTGAAATATATAAGTAGTCAGGATTAGTACTGGTGTAGTGAAATATATAGGTGGGCAAAATCAGTACTGGTACAAGGAAATATATAAGTAGTCAGGATCAGTACTGGTGTAGTGAAATATATAAGTAGTCAGGATCAGTACTGAAGTAGTGAAATATATAGGTGGTCAGGATCAGTACTGGTGTAGTGAAATATATAAGTAGTCTGGATCAGTACTGGTATAGTGAAATATATAGGTGGTCGTGTTCAGTGCTGGTGTAGTGAAATATATAGGTGGTCGGCATCAGTACTGGTGTACTGAAATATATTGGTGGTCGGCATCAGTACTGGTGTAGTGAAATATATAAGTAGTCAGGATCAGTACTGCTGTAGTGAAATGTATAAGTAGGATCAGTACTGGTGTAGTGAAATATATGAGTAGTCTGGATCAGTACTGGTGTAGTGAAATATACAAGTGGTCGGGATCAGTACTGGTGTAGTGAAATATATAGGTGGTTGGGATCAGTAATGGTGTAGTGAAAGATATAAGTGGTCAGGATCATTACTGGTGTAGTGAAATATATAGGTGGTCAGTATCATTACTGCTGTAGTGAAATATATAAGTTGTCAAGACTGGTACTGGAGTAGTGAAGTATCTAAGTAGTCGGTATCAGTACTGGTGTGGTGAAATATGTAGGTGGTCAGGATCAGTACTGGTGTAGTGAAATATATAGGTGATCGGAATCAGTACTGCTGTTGTGAAATATATAAGTAGTCAAGATTAGTACTGGTGTTGTGAAATATATAGGTGGTCAGAATCAGTGCTGGTGTAGTGAAATAATATAAGTAGTCTGGATCAGTACTGGTGTGGTGAAATATATAAGTTGTCTGGATCAGTACTGGTGTAGTGAAATATATAAGTTGTAGGTATCAGTACTGGTGTAGTGAAATATATAAGTAGTCAGGAATAGTACTGGTGTAGTGAAATATATAGATGGTCAGAAACAGAACTGGTGCAATATAGGTGGTCAGGATCAGTACTCGTGTAGTGAAATATAGAAGTAGTCAGGATTAGTACTGGTGTAGTGAAATATCTAAGTAGTCGGGATCAGTCCTGGTGTAGTGAAATATGTAGGTGGTCGGGATCAGTACTGGAGTAGTGAAATATATTGGTGGTCAGAAACAGTACTGGTGCAATGAAATATCTAAGTAGTCAGGATTAGTACTGGTGTAGTGAAATGTAGAAGTAGTCAGGATTAGTACTGGTTTAGTGAAATATATAGGTGGTCAAAATCAGTACTGGTACAATGAAATATATAAGTAGTCAGGAGCAGTACTGGTGTAGTGAAATATATAAGTAGTCGGGATCAGTACTGGTGTAGTGAAATATATAAGTAGTCAGGATCAGTACTGGTGTAGTGAAATATATAAGGAACAGTCCTAGTGTAGTGAAATATATAAGTAGTCAGGATCAGTACTGCTGTAGTGAAATGTATGTAGTCAGGATCAGTACTGGTGTAGTGAAATGTATAGGTGGTCAGGATCAGTACTGGTGTAGTGAAATATATAATTGGTTGGGATCAGTAATGGTGTAGTGAAAGATATAAGTGGTCAGGATCAGTACTGGTGTAGTGAAATAAATAGGTGGTCGTGAGCAGTGCTGGTGTAGTGAAATATATAGGTGGTCGGCATCAGTACTGATGCACTGAAATATATTGGTGGTCAGCATCAGTACTGGTGTAGTGAAATATATAAGTGGTCAGGATCGGTACTGCTGTAGTGAAATATATAAGTAGGATCAGTACTGGTGTAGTAAAATATATATTAGTGGTTGGGATCCGTACTGGTGTAGTGAAATATATAGGTGGTCGGGATCAGTACTGGTGTAGTGAAATATATAATTGGTTGGGATCAGTAATGGTGTAGTGAAAGATATAAGTGGTCAGGATCAGTACTGGTGTAGTGAAATATATAGGTGGTCAGTATCATTACTGCTGTAGTGAAATATATAAGTTGTCAAGATCGGTACTGGAGTAGTGAAGTATCTAAGTAGTCTGTATCAGTACCGGTGTAGTGAAATGGTCAGGATCAGTACTGGTGTAGTGAAATAATATAGGTGGTCGGGATCAGTACTGCTGTAGTGAAATATATAAGTAGTCAAGATTAGTACTGGTGTTGTGAAATATATAGGTGGTCAGAATCAGTACTGGTGTAGTGAAATAGTATAAGTAGTCAGGATCAGTACTGGTGTGGTGAAATATACAAGTTGTCGGGATCAGTACTGGTGTAGTGAATTATATAAGTTGTAGGTATCAGTACTGGTGTAGTGAAATATATAAATAGTCAGAAATAGTACTGGTGTAGTGAAATATATAGATGGTCAGAAACAGAACTGGTGCAATGAAATATCTAAGTAGTCAGGATCAGTACTGGTGTAATGAAATATAGAAGTAGTCAGGATCAGTACTCGTGTAGTGAAATATCTAAGTAGTCGGGATCAGTCCTGGTGTAGTGAAATATGTAGGTGGTCAGGATCAGTACTGGTGTAGTGAAATATATAGGTGGTCAGGATCAGTACTGGTTTAGTGAAATGTATAAGTAGCCAGGATTAGTACTGGTGTTGTGAAATATATATGTGGTCAGAATCAGTACTGGTGTAGTGAAATATATAAGTAGTTGGGATCAGTACTGGTGTAGTGAAATATATAAGTAGTCAGGATCAGTACTGGTGTAGTGAAATATATAAGTAGTCAGGATCAGTACTGGTGTAGTGAAATATTTTGGTGGTCCGAATCAGTACTGGTGTAGAGAAATAAATAGGTAGTCAGGATCAGTACTGGTGTAGTGAAATGTACAAGTAGTCTGGATCAGTAGTGGTGTAGTGAAATATATAAGTAGTCTGGATCAGTACTGGTGTAGTGAAACATGTAATTAGTCTGGATCAGTAGTGGTGTAATGAAATATATAAGTAGTCTGGATCAGTAGTGGTGTAGTGAAATATATAAGTAGTCTGGATCAGTACTGGTGTAGTGAAACATGTAATTAGTCTGGATCAGTAGTGGTGTAATGAAATATATAAGTCTGGATCAGTAGTGGTGTAGTGAAATATATAAGTAGTCGGGATCAGTACTGGTGTAGTGAAATATATAAGTTTTCGGGGTCAGTACTGTTGTAGTGAAATATACAAGTAGTTAGGAATAGTACTGGTGTAGTGAAATATATAGGTTGTCAGAAACAGTACTGGTGCAATGGAATGTCTAAGTAGTCAGGATCCGTACTGGTGTAATGACGTATAGATGTAGTCAGGATCAGTACTGGTGCAATGAAATATATAAGTAGTTAGGATTAGTACTGGTGTAGTGAAATATATAGGTAGTCAGGATCAGTACTGGCATAGTGAAATATGTAGGTGGTCAGGATCTGTACTGCTGTAGTTAAATATTTAAATTAACACAGGAAGCTAAAACAGCACATTTTTTGGAATTAACTTGCTGTATTAGACATGACAGATATGCTTACCTAAGTTGCTGGCACACAGACCCATGACCATAGAGCTGCCCGTGCTTTATTAGCTTTAAGGGATGCCTAAGATTTTTTTACCCTACTCTGCTCAAGGTGTAAATACCACTGTGAAGGATTTCTGTCATAACCTGTATTGGCAGCAATTGCACGGTCCAAACTGGACCAAGTTACATTGGATAAACTGAATGCTCTCCTTAACGAAAGTGAATAGCAGTAGGCAATTTTGGCCCTGAAAAGTGGTAAACCCCCCTGCAGCAGACAGTTTACAAAGTTTTACATGACCATGTGGCACAACAGTTGCTATAGTTGTTTAATGCCAACCTGGCAGGGGCGACTCTTCCCCTTACCTCTAGAATAGCTGCTACAATACATTTCCTGAAAGATGGTAAAGATGCTACTGACCCCTGGAGCTGTCCACATATATTGTTAATGTCAGTCCAAACTAGAATCCTTGCTAAAGCACTAGCAGCTAAATTAGATGAAATTATACAGTCATTAAAAGCAGAATCACAGCAGGCCTTTGTATAGGATGGCCAGGTGGTACAGTGTGTCATTTTAGACTTTTTCTGAATGTTTACCAGATAAGTAGGTTAAACGCCTACAGCAGTTCTGTTTATTGATTTTTAACAAGGCCTTTGACACCTTTAGGTGAGACTTTAAGTGGCTGGTATTGCAACATTTTTTCATTCAGGGCAAGGGCTTTATGTTACTATACTCAACATCCTGGTTGCCAACAACTTCTGCTCACAACCATTTGATATCCAAAGAGGCACAAGACAGAGGTGTCTGTTATCCCAGTTTCTTTTTATTTTGGCAGTATAAGCATTGTCCTTTGATAAAACAAAGATGCAACCAGTTGGGAGTAGCCATACAGGTTCACAAATGACTGCAATGTGGGTAACAATCCTGCCTGCAGGAGAATTTACAGGAAGTATTGCAGTTATTCTGTATCCGGGAGAGCGTGTCAGGGCAAGCAGTCAACTGGGAGGAAAATTGTCTTGGTTCCACTGAATGAAACCTGAGAGACTGTCATCGTATGCCTTACAAATAGTAAAGTCCCATGCCTACCCGAGTATGAAACATGAGAGACTGTCATCATATGCCTTACAAATAGTAAAGTCCCATGCCTACCTTTTCATTTTAAATTCCTTGGGGGATATGATACTGTGGAACTCACAGGTAGTGTTAGCTTGGACTGTAGTCAAAATCAAGGAATGACAAAAGCACCATCTTCCTTTAATGGGCAAAATAGCCACCATATGCATGTGCATTCAACCACAATCTTTGTTCCTTGTCAGGTGCATTCCATCACTTCACACACACAAAATTGCAAAGAAACTTAAACAAGAGGTAATGAACTTTGTATGGTATAGAAATTATCCCCAACTAGCAAAAAAGAAGCTGATGGTATCCAAACAGTATGGGAGATTAGACCTACTGGAGTTCCTAAAATACACCAAGCAGTGGAGTGAGTGCTCTGTATGATTGTCAGAATGAAGACCAGACTGATATCCCTGATTCTAGAAATTTTCTGACTCGTATTATAAAATCTACATTTTTTGTATGGGAACACAGAAAGGTTCAGGACCCAGGAATATGGGAGGATGGCATGGTAAATCTTCGATTGAAGCACAATCTGGTACAAGCCCAAGGGCATCCATGGGGACATATTTGGGGCAAAAAAGTATTTCAGTTTATGATGTTTCAATATGCTGGATTGGATTGAAGCTGACCCCCTTTTCCAGATGAACCTCTACTCTCTCATTACCAAGAAACTCATGCTGCTAGCTGGATGTAAGGCACAGAGTGCCAGGGTGGCTTGCATTGGTGGCAATATTTGGAGCTAATGGATATGGCAAGGAATAGGGACAGTATGACCTCTTGGATCACACTAGTGGGACCCCTGTAATCAAGTACTCAAAGCTAAATTTATCTCCAAGTTGTACAAAGCTGTACAGCAACAGTACTTGGGTATATGAAACAGAAATGGGAGGCATTGCTGAGTACCCATATACTGGGTAAAAAGTATCCTGATGTCTAATATCGGGAACTCAATGCACCCCCCCCCCTTTTATTTCACTCATAAAGTTGGATTTCTGGCACCACACTCCTGTAATGTTGAAAGGAGGAAGGTCAGAGGAAATTAATTGTTGGAGATATGATGCTGGAAATGCAAATCGTCTGCATAAACTGGAGAAAAGTTCACGAGGCAGCCTCGTACACACTTCAGAAGCTGATACTGTACTTAAGCAAGAAAATTGTTTGGATTATTGGTTTAACATCCTTGGCCAAGGGCCTTACCCGTTCAGAGAAAAAGTGGCATTTCTTCCTTCCATTCATTGCTTCAGCAGTAATATTTAAGTATAGAAAATTGCTTTCAAACATGCATTGCTAAAGACCTTAATTGTTACAGTACTCAATTATACACTGCCTTGGCCAAGGACAATGTATCTACAGATAGATAATTTGTGGTCTGTTTTTATATGTGGTCAGTTTTCAGTTAAATCACATGTTAAAGCAACTTGACTGGAGAAAGTGATGTTGATTGTTAAATGTTTCTTTCAGTTTTTTGGCTTGTTGCTCTATTTTTATAAACTTAATAATGGTGAATGAAAAAAAAATTGTTGGTATAATAACCAAATGTGTGCTTGATGTTGTTTTAAGGAAAGATTTCCATCTTGAACTGATTTTTGAGGTGTACATTTATGACGCATTACAGTGGTCCATAGAGCACGGGGGAATGTTGAGAAGAGACTGCCTTGCTCTGTAGTAAACTTAAAATGATCAAACTTTCTTGGAAGTAAACTTGGAGGAGAACAAGACTAAGAAAGTAATACCCTATGTGTACTAGATAGGAAATATTCCAATCAGAAAAATGCTAGTCTGAGGACACTAACCAGCATGGAGACCTGAAAGACCTAAGCATTCGTCACAGGCAGTGCTAGGCAACCTTTATTAAGCAGAGGGCCAGAAAGTTGTACGGCACAGTGGTGCCAGAGGTAGCATTATCACCTCACAGCAAGAGGTTCTGTGGTTTGATTCTTGGCTGGGGTGCCTTCTGTATGGAGTCTGCATGCCCTCACTGTGTTCGTGTGGGTTTCCTCCGGGTGCTCCGGTTTCCTTCCATGTTATAAAGACATGCATCTGGAGCATTTATTCCCGGGTCTCTGCTGAAAATTGGCTTTGTTCCAAGTCAGACTTTCCTGGTTAATAAATGTTAAATAAATCTTAACTTCTACTTTTGTGAGATTTTGAAGACCAAGATAGTTAAACTGTGGAAGGAGGTACATGGGATGATTGGATATACACGTATATTTTAAATAAATTGACTATGTGTTACTAATTATAGTAGATAACTATGTTAAGTTTTGCAGTAAATATTGCCAGAAATGTAAAACGGATCATAATGTCTAGTAGAGCAGTAATCAAAAAGTGCTTCATTGCCAGTCTTTGGCACTTGTGACAGGGGATGTCAACCCTGTTCACAGGTGGTTTAAGAAAGGCCATTTGGAGGAAAGAGCTGCCAGGTTGTAAGTTGGGCACAGTGCTGGCAGACAAGACACCATATTGAACCAAACAGTGATATTTATCAAGTTAACAAGAAAGGGGAAGGGTTAGTTGAACAACTGTTAGTGTCCCAAGCTTTCTGAAATGCAGTGTTGAACATGATGCAGACATATTTTAGGAGGTAATTTAGTAGTATGTAAAATAAATAAAAAAGTTTAGTAGTAGATGAGAAAAGAGAGTGGGTCACATAAATATTTTAATTATGATATATATATATATATATATTTTTTTTTTTTTTTTTGCTATAGAAATGTTTTGTGCAATTTGACTTTAGTGCTAGAAAACTCCACCCAAAACCTGCTACTGTTCCTAGTACTATTACATGTACTTGCTGGTTGCTTTGACAGGTTTGTCCTAAATGAGGCATGATTTCTGCAGGGCGGGCACTGGTACTTCTAGACTGTATTGTACCACCCAAATCTATACTGTTGCACAGAGCTGTAAACCTATTGCAAGGAAGCTGATAGTTATAATTTTGTTTGGATTGTGCTTGAAACTACCAGCACTTGGTCACTGAATACCATCTACTAGATTGTCAACAAATTAAAGTTTTCCCTGAATGAACAGAGTTGAAACTATGTCAATAAGACAGTCTTCCTGGCCACTCTGTTAGGCACCAGCTCTACAATGGGTTTACCTACCAAAGGAAAAGATAGACTCCCTTTTGACCCTCTTTCTGAACATAAGGCTATCCGTGATAATGGCCAGACATGATACCCACCATTCTCAAGTTGGCGTTAACCAGGCTGCAGATGTGAAACTATTTTTTCTAATAAGGAATACCTGGGAAGCAGTTTCAAACATTGGAAAACACCATCTGAAATTTGTCCTGCATAAAGAAGGAACTGAAATGGTAGATACTCCAACTCAAAGAATTAGAGCATGCCCTTTAGATGACAAACACACCGGACCTTAAGCATGAATGCTTCAGACATGGCATGGGGGAAGGAACCAAAAGTCTCAAGGTGTAGAGGACCTGGAATCACAGGCAGATCAAGATGCACATAAACATTAAAGAAATGTCTGTGGTCCAGTCTGTTAAAACCTTCACGGACAGTCCAGAATTTGGGTCTCTGCATAATACCTCAAACATACTATAAACATGGGAGTACACTTGCCAGCTGTGCAGAGTAGCCATTCAGACTTGGGAAGAGGCACTGAAGTACAGCCTCCACCTGAAGGCCACATGTAGTCTCACCCAGAATTCCATACCAGACCACCTGAGCAGACTCCCATAAGTGGATGTTAGACAGAGGCATATGGAGCAGAGTTTAGAGAAGGAGAGAGACCATAAATAATTTCTGTTAATCCATTCTGGCCCAGACAGCATTGGGTCTCCTAGATGATGCAGATGGTATGGTAAGGGAAACCCTTTCCAGCATATGAATCTGGTGATGCATTACTTGGGATCTCTTATACACCCAAAAATGTCATCCATGCAGACAAGCAGCTTGGAAGATAGGATCCTGCTATACTTGTTCACCTTTGTTGTGAGGATGTGCTGAAAATCATGAGGGGAAGCTAGACGGCTAAGTGTAAGCAATATGATATGTAGCTAAATAGAAAAGATCCTCCCCCTGTTGCCAAAAGAAGAACCAGTATCCACATAAAGTGGTTGTGCCAGTAGTTCTGTCGTATATCTGAGGTTTTTTTTTTTTTTCAGGTGTAGCCTGTGCTTCAGTAAAGATACATCTTTTGTCTATTTTAGTCTGCCTGGCTTCAAATCTCCATTGCTCCATTGTCATCCAGACATCTTTGAAGCAATTATTGAAGGCATGGTCATTTTGTGGCAGCAAGAAGGAGAGTGACTTCCATAGAACCCCAGGTTTGTGTAAGAAACCTATCACATACTAATAACCACTCCCCCTTACCTCATTTACACCTTTCTAGTCCACACCCTCATATACTCATACGTCCATAATCCCAATCACTTTTTATAACATCTCGCTCACCATGCCCTCTACGTATCAACTCTTGTACATTAAACTATTCCTACTCTCACTAATGTCAATGCTTTGCATTCCCTATACTCTCACTTATTACGAACATCTGCAATACTCATCTTCTCAACATTCCCTTAAACAAACATTAACAGTAAATCTCAAAATCCTTAACCACTCTAACATAACATCTACCTCACTATCACCTAAATACCACAGAGTCTCCCATTTTAAATGCACACAATTTAGAAAAATACAGCTTATTTATACTAAATCTCTGAAACATACATATTATCCTCTCAAATATCCTCTCCTTCACAAGGATATTCATCCTAACCCAGGACCATACAACACCCTAGGACAACCAACCCCACCCTACACTCCCACAAATTCAGTACTCATAGCTCATCTAAACATTAGGAGTGTTAACAACAAAGTAAGCCAACTACATGCTCTACTTGAAACTCACTCATTTGATATCTTCTGCTTAACTGAAACCTGGCTTAAACCTACTACAAAAGATACTGAAATACTTCCATCTGGATACAACATACTGAGGCTAGACCGAACTGCTAAAAAAGGTGGTGGGATAGCAATATTATACAAATCTCATTTACAGGTCACTCCCATACTGGTACAATCCCCTGCAATAACCAAGGTAGAAATTCTTATCACCAAACTCCAACTCAACAATACCAAATCCATTAACGTAATATGCTCTTACATACCCCCAGGCAGCAACATTAGCATCATAGAAAGTATTCTCAGCTGGCTGTCTACATCCTTCCCTCAAGAAACAATAGTACTTGGTGATTTTAATATAGACTGGTACTCCTGTACCACACTAAATACACCAACCCAAATAAACCTTTATGGCTTCTCTCAAACTATTACCACCCCCACTAGAATCCATAAACCCACCAAAAAAAGAAAGTATATTAGACTGGATCTTAATAAATTGTCACCCTGTCTCTTACAAAGTAGGTGTCCTTCCTGATGATATTACTTACCACTCACTAACCTACATATCCAGACAAAAAAACTGCATCCCAAATGAACCAACCCTTAAAATCACCCACAAAAAAAAAATTTAATCCAGCCAATTTTCAGGCGGAGCTACTAGCCTGTGACTGGTCACCCTTAAAGCACCTGCCAATTGACGAAGCAGTATCCCACTTTAACACCAAATTTCTACAGATTTTACAATTCCATGCCCCCTCATGTTCCATAAGAACTAGATGCAAAGCAGTCCCATGGCTCACTAAAGAAACCAGACAACAAATCCTACAAAGAAACAAAATCTGGTCCAAATAGAGACACACTAAAGACCCTATTGATCAACAGCATTTCAGACAACTAAGAAATGCCACCAAAAAGTCAATATTACAGGATAAAAAGAACTATTTCTACAAGCTACAACAAAATCACCATAATCAACCCCAAAGATTCTGGTCTAGCATAAATAAACTCTTACATCCAGGAGACTCCAAAACTCCTACCCCATCTACTCTTTCCCACAACTCTCCCAAGGAGATTGCTGATGCTTTCAACTGCTTTTTTACTGAAACTGTCCGATCTCTAGCTAACTCCCTACCACGTCTCAACCCCACCCTACCCCCCCACTACCTTACCACCTACATTTCACTTAAAACCTATTTCTACAGCCCTCATCTAGAGACTACTTCATAAACTCAAACCCTGTACAGCCTCAGCTGATGATCTACCACCTGAATACTTTCAAATTGCTGCTAAACCTCTTGCCTACCCAATCTCTATTCTAATTAATAGAACCATAACTGAAGGCTCCATCCCTTCATTATGGAAAATCTCTCACATACTCCCACTTCATAAAGGAGGGAACTCAACTGAACTCTCCAACTTTTGACCTATTGCACTACTATCTCCACTAGCCAAAATTATGGAAAAATGTATCCACAAACAATTTCTAGACCACATTCTCCAATATAACCTTCTAGCTGACTGTCAACATGGTTTCAGACCATTCCACAGTACCACCACTGCTCTCCTATCCTTCACAGACTGCATTAATAAACAACATAACAATAAGATGCTGTCCTCTGCTCTGTTCATTGATCTCTCTAAAGCTTTTGATATGGTCAACCATCAATTACTACTTAATATACTCAACTCTCTCTCTTGACACACTAGCATTCCAATGGTTCAAATCCTACATGCATAATAGACAACAGGCTGTCCTCTGGGATAATAACTTATCCAAACATCTACCAATTACTCTGGGTGTCCCCCAAGGCTCTATCCTGGGACCTCTACTCTTCTCCATTTTCATTAACAACCTTTCTACTAATCTTCCTCTACCCACCTGCATAAAATACGCAGATGACTCCACTCTCATCTGTAAAGCAACCACTTCATCTGAGCTCCATGATATCACCCAATCAGTTTTCAACCAAGTAGAAAATTGGTTCCAAGAACATCACCTCCTCCTCAATGCCAAAAAAAACAAACTATTACTATTTACACAACTAACAAATCCACCCCATTACACTTCTCTATTACCTCCATCGATGGGACAATCGTAGCTCCCAACACAACTACAAAACTCTTAGGTGTACTGATTGACCACAACCTCAACTTTGACACTCACATTAATGCCACCATCAAAACTGTAAACAAAAAACTGGGATCCTTATATAGGATAAAACCTTTTCTTACCCCTGAAGCCAGAACTACTGTTGCCCAAACCCATCTGAGCTCCACTCTCTTCTGTGCCTCCCCAATTTTCACTAATCTTTCCAAAAGCAACCTAAACAAATTGTCCACTTCATATAACAACATTGCCAGGTTTGCTACTGGGTCCTCATTCAGAACACTTCACTGTCTAAACCTAAAACATCTAGGATGGCTTGAACTAAATAACCAACTAAAATTTCAACAACTCTCAATCACACACAAAATTCTATACCAGCCTACTAATACTCCTATTCTCACTAGCCTCATCTCCCCCTATACAAACCTTTCAAACCTGCACTCAGCAAATAAACTACTAGTTACAACCCAGAAATCCCACAAGGCAGGAGATTCTCTCTTCACAAACTCTGTGGGGACAATTTGGAACAAGCTTCCCACAAAACTGACATCTCTGTCATCATTACCGCTCTTTAAAAATCAACTAAAAAGTCACTTAAAAGCACAAGGGCTTTGTCCTTGCACAAACCCCGACTAACCCCCCCTTACCACCATAACCGTTTCTATACATCTCCTCCTCAACCGCCTTTAATCTATGTAAACATATGTTATCTCATATATACAGTATGACAAAAAACATCTCTATTATTCCTTGTTTGAAAAGATATTTTATCTTTTCTCTCTGTTTCAATCTTATTCATATTTGTGTATTACATGTATTAACTTACTCTGTTTTATAAATGTTATCTTATAATGCCTATTTCTGTGCAAACTTGTAAAACCCCCTGGAGCTTTTCTCCCCAGGCCTCCACTGAAAATGGGCATAAATCCAGCTGGACTAGTCCAGTCAACAAATGTAAAATAAGGAAAATATGACCTTATCACCATTTGAGCCAACAGCTTATACACCTCTGATATTCCATACTTGGAAAACAGTGTTCCTAGTAAATGTCTCCTCTGCAAGAAGATTTTCTGACCTGGAAGTCCTCATCTGCAAGGAGCCTTTCCCCCAGTTCCATAGAGACAGGGTGGTCCTGCATATCAATCCTTCTTTTATGATTATTGTCATAGAATTGGCTGTGAATTAAGCTGTCCAAATGCTGATGTTCTTACATTTTTCTCAAAATAAGGGGGAAGAATCCTGCTTCCACTGGAGATGTATAGACAAGTGAGCTACAACCTTGGCAAAGCTAAGCTTTTCAGAAGAACAGATCAACTGTTAATTTCATTTACAGAAACTAAACCAAGATCGCCAGTGACAAAAACTTTCTTAAAGTGGAGCTTTTCTTCCTGGGCCTCCGCTGAAAATGGACCTACGTCCAGTCAGACACTCCCGGTCAACAAATATAAATAAATAAAATAAAGTGGCTTGTGCATTGAATTAACTTTTAATATAAAATACATGACAAAACTTTACAGGAGAGGGCAGGACCTCATTTCACAAAGGGCAGTGCTGCTACTTCAGCCTTTCTGAGAGGGGTCGCTATCCAGAACCTCCTAGAAGCAGCCACCTAGTCCTTGGGTCATACCTTTTCTAAGATGGATTTGCCAGTGATATCCTGAAGGCCATGTTCTAATCTTAATTTGGGACTGTTAGCTAGCCACAAACCTGGGTTGTATAAGTTATATTTGCAACAGTGACTGACCAAGAACGTAATTCAGTTGTGTTGGTAATTTACCATAATTGTAGATTCTCGTTTGGTTACATTTCCAGTTCTGTTCTCCCTCCCTTCCTGCTTCCCCTCTACTGCAGTCAAACTACTTTGGACCAGGGTGCATATCCTTAGCCCCATTCTGTTTCAGTCCTCTGTTTTGCCTCCCTTCACTCCTTGTTCATATTCACTAAGGAGTGCTTATCTTCTCTGTCTCACAGGCTTTATTACTCTTAGAGTAATCATCATGCTGTGGCCCAACAGTTCCTAATGTATGCATGGCTCTGCTAGGCTTGAGGTGGGGGGCAGACACAGATGACGTATGAGGAAGATGAAAATCTCTAAGGTAAACAAGGTCCCCATTAGAGGGTGAAAGCACTTAAAGTGTAGATATTTTAAATCAGAAACCCTTGTTCCTTATGCATTACATTTGTTGGATTTATTAACCACCTGCTTAATCAGACTACCCCTTTAGATACAAAAGTAACTTGTCAGATTTAACTGAGAGATAGGAGGTTCTCCTGAATCCAGTTTTGTATGTTTCTCACAAAATTCTGTCATGCTATAATATTGATTTTTCTAGACCTTCCAATTGATATTACTTAAAAAGGAGAAACCTTCCCACAGCAAGAAAGAGTCACTTCATCTTATCCTGTGCCATCCTTAGTCGTCTGCATCGATGAGTAAGGCGGCCGTATCGGAGTATTTTTCTTGACTTCAGAACGCCAGGGTACAAATGACTGATGACAGAGCGTCATATGTACCCCTACATGACCGCGTCCATGCAGTGCTTTGCACGCAGTGCCGATGTAGAAACAGTGGAATAATTTCTGTTTATTTTTAATTTGCGAGTCGGAGTTGGTTAACATATAATTGGGGTATACCTTGTGTTTTCTTTGGCAATGGTGATTGTTGGAATGAAAAGTGAACTTGTGTATTTTAGTGACTATAGATATACCGATGGATTTGCCATAGATTGTGTATACCTTGACCTTAATTTGAGCATGACAAGCAGGCCGCTTTGACGCCAGGGACTCAAAAGGGTATAAAGCGGACAAGTTGCGCTTTTCTAGGTCTTTGGTCAGCGGCCACGGGAGCAAATGCCGAAGCGTCTCAATCGCCAAAGAAGCGCAAGGGATGTTCAGCAGTTAGGCCTAGGGAAGAGTCAAAAGAGCCTAACCGGGTTTTTAGAGGCCAGTGGAACCGTGGTGGAACGGACGCCCGGCCCTCTCTTGGAGTCAGGGGAAACTTTGCTTTCGGCAGCCATGTGGTCCTCAGGAGGCAGAGGTAGTTTAGTAGGCTCATCTCATATACTCCCCCTCCCCAGCTTCCTGGGCAGGTCCCTTCCTCCTTTCTGCTTTGTCCTTCCCTAGTAAGGGTCTATATAGCTTTCTTTCTGTGGGTGTCACCCTATTCTCTTCTCAGGGTAAGTGCATGCTTCTTCTCTGGTTAAAATGATTTAATTACTTTTTAAGACTTACAGAAGCTCCTCTGATAAAAAAGGATCTGATGTAAACCTGATTCTGGGTTACAGGAGTGAGCAGGATGAAGGGTGTTCTAGCCTGGAGGCTTATGAGAGAGGGATTATTCCTACTCAGGTGAGGATGATTCTGATGATCTCACTTCCTCCATTGGATGATTTCTTTTTTTCTTTTCCTGTGACTATGATCATTCCTTTAAAGAGCATTTTAAATCCATTCCCTGATTTTCTGATTAGAGACCTTTTATTTTGCCTTTTGCTCCTACCCTATACCAGGCTTTTTACTATACCTGGCAAATGTTAAATGTTGCCTTTCTATGTATCTGTCTATTCTTCTCTAATCCTGCTTCTGCCTTTCCTGGCTTCTTTATTCCTGATTCAAATTATCCTGGTCCCTCAGATAAAAGTCCTGGGTTAAGAAGATAGGGCAGACCCTGGGGTTCTAAGGTGTTAATGAAGCTGTTAGGCTTTTGACAGACCAAAAGGTTAGGTTGCTTCTTAGAGGGGAGGCCTTGTTCTGCAGATAGAAAGTTAGGTTGGTTTCCAAATTAGGAATGAGAGCTTTGAATTGTTGAAAATACATGTTGAAACTTCATGAAGTTTCACATCACAGTTGAAAAAATAGGCATTGTCTGTTTGAAGGTATTGAGGGTAATGCTCTTTTGGGATGTGATTTGATTCTGAACAGGCAAGATTTGGTGCATGTTTCTACTGGCCAGTGGCAGGCTGCTGCCTGGCTGCTGGATTTTTTGTCTGCTGATGTCATGGGTGGTATGGCTCAAAATTTATCAGAAAGAAGGCAAATTGTTTGACGAGATCAAAATTTATCTGTTAATGTTAAAACTGGGTTTCCTGTTAAGTTTCCAATTAAATTTGTTAAAGTGACAAGGCTAAGTCTATGCATTTAAAGGTAGAAATTTACAACTTAAGCCTGCAAGTTGTTTTCAAATTGGGGTACTTAGGGGTGTATCTCAGATTGCCCATGGGGCACAGTAGAGGGGGGATGGCAACGGCAGGGGCTCCAGTCAGGGCTCTGACAGGGCAGGGGAGCAGAGGGCTCAGGGCCACAGTCTAGGACAAGGGGCAGGGGTCAGCACTTTCGTGAACAATGAGGGGTCCTTTACTTTTTCAGACAGCAGAAAGCACTTTCCAATCAGCACCTTTTGGGATTACCTGCCTCAGAAGGGTATTGACACAGACAAGCCTCCTCCATACACAGATGTTATTTGGACATCATACATCACGGCTACACTCCAAAGACATTCCTCCTCAACGAAGAATAGATGCTGCCAGACTTTCCTCCTTTGTTTCTCCAAATAGGGACGTAGGGCTCTGGAACATTAAGAAATAAGAAATAGGCTCTTTCTATTGCCTTGTTAGGCCTAAAAAAAAAGTCTCGTTCCTTTGTACCAAAAGGATTATCTATCCTCAGGCAAGGATTTATTTATCATAAATTCTTATCTGAGATGGACAGTACAAGATGTTGACTCCTGGCTAACTTTTCACTTTTACCTCTGCGGATCACGGTATGGGACTTTTCACTTTCAAATCTCAGCATCTTTTGTGTTCCTATCATCTGCCAGACGGGACAGGGACTATCCTCGTTTTCGGACATTGCCGCAGTATCTATGCAGAGTTCTGTATCTTCTTTGACGAAGTTCCTATTTACGAAGTGGTTGGCAGGCAGATAGCTTTAGTCACCCAAATCTATCATTAGGAGTGCGATTGCCTGATTCTGGCTCTGAAAAAGGCTCAAGGAAGGAAGATTATTTGATAGTGCTAAGATGCCTGGAAGAATATTAGGTAGTCATACAGCAACCCAATTAAGTCTTCTAAGATAGACAATTCTCAAGACTTGGGTTTTCTGGGTGCCCCAGCTCCAACAGCAAACTAAGATGGCCTTTCTAACCCCGACAAACAAAAGAATCTTTTCCTTTCTCCGTATTCTGGCTCTTCAGGATGGGCTTCTTCATAGGAGGCCTCTCCAGCCTTAGGGTCTGAGATTCCCCTTATTTCAGGTGGAGATAGGTACAAACGGTTTATGCAGAAGTTTGCATGGATAAATTTTGATAAATGACCTTTGAATGTCAGGATTCTGACACTTGCATTCCAATAATATTTTGCAGGAATCAAATTCATTGTGGTGGCTCCCATCCAAACTACCTGAAGGCCCTCTGTGACTCCGCCAGAAAAAAGTCAAATTTCGACGACAGATGCCTCGGGAAAGAGAACGATCCATCATTCCGGACGAAGGAGACAAGCAAAGTACAGCGGAGAAGTATCTATCTACATATCAACCTTAAGGAGAGTAGCAGGTGTTAGTGCATTAATAGCTTGGACAAGGATCTCTTTTTCCAGGGCAGCTGTCAAGAACAGACAACACAACTGTCTGTATGTGGCAATCAACACAAAGGGAACGTGTAGGTGATACCTCTCACTGTGTCTTCAATGATTTTGTAGGAGACTGCTCTCAGTTTACAACTAAGTCTGGAGCAGTTTCTCAGGAGGCAACAGAACTCTTTAAGAAAAGTGTTAAGCAGATCTATGATCCAATTTTAGCAGCAGTCCTGGGGATGGTGAATTTCATGGATTGTATGTGAACTGAAGAACTAAACTTGTTTCAGCATTCGTTACCTCCTAACAAATCACCAAGATTAAGATTAGCTAAAGAGGTTTCCCAAACACCTGGCTCTTTCAGTTCTTTTCTTTCAGTTCCAAAATTGCCTCTCCCTTCCTCTGTATGCTCCTTGCTTCCTGCTTCTCCTCCCAAAGGTACCTTGAAGACAAGTCAGGACAGCTCAAGGAAGGATGAAATAGCTCCAGCAGTCTGTATGCTAACGAAGCTTTGTTACTGGAGAGCCATAGCCATCTGTTTGCCTCATCTTCACATCTTTTGTCCCAGGAGGACAGTCATTTCAACAATGTCAAACTTCCTCATCTCTCATTTCAGCCAACTTCATTCTGTTTTCAAACCATAAACTTTTGACACCCAACACTTTAGCTTAAGAATGATTTTGAAAGTGGAAGCTTTAGTACAAGGAAAGTGTAAAGAGATAAATGGAAGAGATTTTTGTTTTGGTTTGCAGTTTGTGATTAAGGATTTTCTGATGTTTGCTTCCCAATCTAAGATCTGCTCTTCAATAGTCCTTTTCTCTCTCTTCCAATCTCTTCTATTAAGATTCATGCTAACTGTCATTCTGCAGCCCATTCACACGGACCGACATGACTTTTTCATTTAATTCTTTTTCCCTTCCTCAAGCAAAGACTTTAGTTCCCTCTCCTATGGGGACCTCCCCGAACTTGCCTTACCCCGCTTTTTCCTACAAGAAACTCCACTGACAACCCAGCCTGCAACCTTTTGAGTCTGCAGCTACTGCTATTTGTGAAATATTTGGTTTTGAAATTTGTACCTTTCTACTGCTGCCCTCTGAGCAGAGGGTTTCTCCCTATCAGTTTTGAGTTTTCTTAATTTTCCATAAGGATCGGGTATCTTTACGTACTAATCCTTCCTTTATGCCTAAGGTGGTTTCTAGTGTGGCTTTTAGGCTTAAACTATTCATTTGCCCTCAAAATAAAAAAATAAAAAAATCCCCAAACAAAAGATTTAAACATTTTGCAACACTTTAGATTTTGGACAGAACTAAGACAGAACTAACGAGATCATCAGGGTTCAGCAGTTTTTTTTTTCTTTTGTTCTCTTTGTGCTGCCAGGGCAAAAACGTCAAGTTTCTGGATTGATTGGGGATTGATTGCATTTCTATTCCGGTTACAGATCATGGCGTTAGAATTCCAGTGGATTTCATTCTCAGCACACTAGCACTGCCACTTCAATCATTTTCTTTTTTGGGGGGGTACTAAGGATATTTATTTTGGACTTGGACTTTTCAGTGCAGCTTCCTCACTGCATTACCACCTTCCATTGTTGTACTCTTAATGGGGCTGGGCTTTTGCCTGCTGTGTTGTGCAGGGGCATTCTGGCAGCTCCTGCTTCATTTAATAATTTAGCCATCCTCCTACCTCTGCTGCTTTAGGTTCTACCCAAGTGTTAGGGACTGCAGCAATGTGAGATGAAGAACATAGTACAGTTTGTACTATAACAAATGTAGATGTTTCAGATTCACATTTACTGTGCGTCCACCCCTCCCTCCTTCCCTCTGTAGTTTGAGGTGTGGTTGTGTGGGTTGGGTTATCCATCTGAGGTATATTGTGTTTATTGTATTATATATATTATTTATCTTTATTCTTGGTGTTAGGCTGGTTGTTTGTTTAGCTGTTGCCTATGGGTTTTGACCTTTTCTTTGTTTTTTTTTTGTGACAGAAATGTGTTCCATTTTACTTATGTAGGTAAACTGTCCATCACATACAGTTGCCTGCAATTACTTTTGAATCCGCTGATTAAGTCACTTCACTATGCTTCTCCTGCTCAGCGTGGGATTTACCCTTGGTCTCAAAAAGTCTGTGTTGAATCTCTCTCTGGACCAAGTGTATTTTGGTTGCAGGATTCAGACCCATCCCAATGTTGGCTTTCCTCCCACCTTCCAAGATTGTTCTTTTAATTGCTTATTTCAGGTCTCCTCTTCCTTTTCTTCCCGCAAGATAATTTCTCTGAGCCCTAGGGGTACATGGCATCCACCATTCTCATGGTTCCTTTTACCAAACTCCACATGAGGAAATTTCAGTGGTGTCTCAAGACTCTTTGACTTTAGCACTGCCACCCTCTGGAGTATCTGGTCCCTCTCTTACTTTGTCTCAAGTTCAAACTCCACTGGTGGACGCAGCAAATTTCTCTAAATCCAGGTCTGCCTTTTCAGGTTCCTCTCCCTACTCAGGACCTGTGCACAGATGCTTCTGATCAACACTGGGGGACCTTTCTCCAACAAACTTAGTTCATGGTCTTTTGTTAGACTATGTCAACATCAAGGAAATGAAGGCTATAATATTTGCTCTTCAGGTCTTTACCTCCCTTTGGGTTCTAGGTCATCTAAATATTTTTTACAGACAATGCCACAACCATGTGGTACATCAACAAGCAAAGGGGCACAAAATCTTATTTGCAGGTTGACTCTTCTGGCTTGGGATATTGCAGTCTGCCATCACTTAGTTCTCGTGGTTTAGATCTCTTCAGCACACAATCTAGTGCAAACTCTTTGATCAGGTCCAGGATAAATCCTCACAAATGGATGCTTCATGTGGCGGTATTAATGGGTATTGTACATCAGTGGGATACTGCTCAGGTAGATCTTTTTGCATCCCCTCTGAACAGACAACCTGCCCAGTTCTGCTCCAGAATGCCAAGTCCTTTGGTTTAGAGAGTGGACATCATGTCTTTTTCTTGGAAAGGAATGTTTCTGTATACCTATCTTCCCCTTTTTTTTCTTCCCAGAGGCTTCCACAAGATCGTCGGACACACCCAAAATGTTACTGGTGACTCCCTTTGATTTCCCATCTCTTTCAGTTGTCCAGAGGCAATCATCACTAGTTACCTTACAAGATGGATCTTGTCACACAAGACAAGGGATCTATCATTCACCCTCACTTGTCCACACTCCACCTGACACTTTGGTTGATAGGGTTTTGCTTCCTTTCAGGTACCAGTTTTCTGAGGACGTGCTTTGAGTTTTTTTAGTAGGCAAGAAAACCTACTACTAGAAAATCCTATGTGGGTACACAGAAGAGGTTTTCTATATGGTGTCGCAAACATAACCTGGACGCTGTGCGAATTGCTCAATGCTAGTCTGGCATATTCTTGTTATACTTCATTTTTCAGCCATTTCTGCATGTCTGCCTCTGGGTCCACCTTTGGCTTCTAGTTTTGAAGTCAAACAATTCGTAAAATGTGTCCTTCATATCAGGCCTCCAAGAAAACCTATTCCTCCTTCTTGGGACCCAATTTTGTTCTTGAGAAACTGACTCGGTCCCCTTTTGAGTCTGCCTTTTCTTCCATGAAACATTTTACTTGGAAGACTGTTGTTTTTCTCTCTTTCTTCTGTCAAGAGGCTGTATGAACTTCAAGCACTCATGGTGGTTATTACTTTTTTGTTTCTTCACAAGGTCAGGGTGTCTCTTTTTACCAGTTCTTCTTTTATGGCCAGGGTTGGTAATGATTTGTCCTTGAATCAGTCCATTCATCTATCCTCCTTTTTTCCTTTTCCACATTCCGCTAGTGAGTAGGTACTACACACCTTGGATTTACATACACACCTCAGATATTACTTTGATAAGACAAAATGTATCAGAAAATCTGAGCAACGTGTTGTAACCATCTCCTCCCAGGTTACTAAAGCCATTTCTTTTTGTTCTTTTCATGGAAAGCAGCTTTCCTCTTCTGTTCATGCTCATTCTAACAGGGTGGTAGCCTTCTGGGATGTTCTTTTCAAGGGTCTGAGTACTAGATCCATCTTGGAAGCTGCTACCACGTCTTCCATTCACACTTTTACCAAATATTATAATTTGTCTCATTTCCAGGAGCAGGGCAGGATTTTTCAGGGCTACCATTTATGAGTTTGTGGAGGGATCTTTTTTGCCTTCCTCCTTCCATAATTTCCAGTAGATTTTGTACTCTCCTAAGAGTAAAAATACTGCAACAGTGATAAGGAAAGACATAGTACAGTTGCATAAGATCTTACCATAGCAGTAGATGTCCTACTTCTCACTGGTGCAGCATGCTGCCCCTTATTATTTTCTGTTGCCCTACTTCTGACTGAAGGGTCCCTATTCCATCCTTATCTCCTTCTGATTGCCTTCCCAGATGTGCATATTATTGTTGCTCTGGGGTTGCTCGGGTTCTCCTGAGGCACTTTTGTTCTGAGAATTAGGTGTTTGTTTTTCACTTATGTACCCTATGCCTTGCATGTAGGACTTAATGTCTGACATCTGATGCCTGGAAGGTGTAAGGACTTTGGTATGTTAACCAGGTATTAGGCTGTCCTCAGCAAGATATCTCAGGAGTAAAGAATGTTGCAACAGTGAAAAGTAGGGCATCTACTGTTATGGTATGATCTTGTGCAACTGCACCATACTTTGTACTGTAAAAGGCAGCTGATACCTCTCATTCCCTGCTCTCACCACTCATAGAAACCTACAAAGACCCATGAGTCTCAACAAAGAAGTAACTTCTCCCAGTGTCCTATTTATGCCCTCCATCTTCACTGCTAAGAAGAAACTTCTCATTACTTAAGTCTTTATCCAGCTGTTACTAAAAGAATACATGTTACAAAACCCAAAGAAAAAATAACGACTGATCATTTAGTGTAGAGGATTTAATCTATGAGGTGTTAATGAGTTGCTTCCTGTACGCCACAGGTTTGATTCTCTCCGTCTCCATTTGTCCATTGTGTGATTCTGGACAAGTCATTTAACCAGACAGTGCTGTGGGCCAAATGGTGAAATGGCTGTGCTGCTCAGTGGTCTCCTGGACCCCATTCCTAATAACTACCTATAACTCCGAGAATCACTGACATGCATGTAAAGCAGTGACAGTTTTGTAGTTCTTAAAGTATTGATTCTGAGCCTGTGCAGGTGATTATCCCCAGACATGAACAGAAAATTATACATAGTCTGCAAAGCTTTAGCATGTCTAAAATCTGGAAAAACAGTATGCTGATTGAACATCTGATGAATCGTGTTGTCTCTGCACTAACCACTGCATGGTTTCTAGTTATGACATTAGTACCTTCAAATGACACATCACTGGTAATAACAAGGAGCAGTAGAATAAGTCACCTATTCCACTATCTAGGAATAGGACTCAGTCCATTGTCTGTTCCACTATCTAGGAATAGGACTCAGTCCATTGTCTGTTCCACTATGTAGGAATAGGACTCAGTCCATTGTCTGTTCCACTATGTAGGAATAGGACTCAGTCCATTGTCTGTTCCACTATGTAGGAATAGGACTCAGTCCATTGTCTGTTCCACTATCTAGGAATAGGACTCAGTCCATTGTCTGTTCCACTATGTAGGAATAGGACTCAGTCCATTGTCTGTTCCACTATGTAGGAATATGACTCAGTCCATTGTCTGTTCCACTATCGAGGAATAGGACTCAGTCCATTGTCTGTTCCACTATGTAGGAATATGACTCAGTCCATTGTCTGTTCCACTATCTAGGAATAGGACTCAGTCCATTGTCTGTTCCACTATCGAGGAATAGGACTCAGTCCATTGTCTGTTCCACTATCTAGGAATAGGACTCAGTCCATTGTCTGTTACACTATCGAGGAATAGGACTCAGTCCATTGTCTGTTCCACTATCTAGGAATAGGACTCAGTCCATTGTCTGTTCTACTATCTAGAAATAGGAATCGGTCCATTGTCTGTTCCACTATCTAGGGATAGGACTCAGTCCATTGTGTGTTCCACTATCTAGGAATAGGACTCAGTCCATTGTCTGTTCCACTATGTAGGAATAGGACTCAGTCCATTGTCTGTTCCACTATGTAGGAATAGGACTCCTCTAATATTTATTAATATAACAATGGCCAAATTTTAAACATTCTTTCACAAGAAACCAAAAGTATAACTAGGAAAGAAATTCTCCAAGCACAATTAGAATGACCTTAGTTCCTGTGCCGTAATGAAAAAAAAAAACTGTCTAACCTGCAAACTGAGATCATTGATCATTCTTCATTGAATCCCCAAAAAAGGAAGAATCAGGGACTTACAGTAGCCAAAGTAAAACTGCTCCTTTTCAAAGTTCTCAGATCCTTTTAGACTCTCTCATGTTCAGATTCCTAAAACTATGGTCCCCCTGTTTTGTAACCAGTTGTCAAAGACACATATTCTGAAATGATCACCTCAAGTCACTTCATCAGGACCCCCCAATCCAAGCATCACAGACCAATTGTGCCCCAAAACTGTGGGAGACTGTCATCCCAAGCCTAAAATGTATTCATGCCTGCACTGAACACACACACACACACACACACATATTTAATTTCTCTATACAGAGGCAAACTGCATATGCTTTTCCTACCCAGAAATTATCTGTCCACCACTTTCCCAGACTCTATCCAAATTTAACCATTACCAAAACTACATTAAAAATGATTGCAATACAGTACAATGTCGTACTATCTCAGCAAGCAAGATATGTATACAGGCTTACATCTGTAGCCTATAGCTCTCATTAGGCACATCATAACTCACCTATCAAGTAAAATTATTGTATCTTCTGAGGTTAGTTGTTCAAGCTTCTGTACAAACAGTGTAGTTTGTTTTGTGTATGCTTTCATGGGTTTGTTTTTTGACTTGTATATCTTCTATTACTGCACATAGTCAATGTTTTGCATATCTTTTTTTTTACTTTTCAAATTGTCTAATATTTTGTGCTCACCAGTCTGGTGTGCATGTAGTCCATTTAGGTCAGTAATATGCCCCATAAAACCTTGGCTAGGAAGATATAGATAGATAAAAGCATCATATCACAGGAGAAGGCTTTCTGATAAAGTGATCCACACCCATGTTGTGAATAGCATGATAAGCTTTAATGATTCAGTTATGTAGGACTAGAGTCAAGGGTTACCTCAACTTGTTTTTCTTCCATTTTTGATGGGAATAATTATCAAACTGTATCTTTCTACTGAGAAAATGTATCACTTGGTAGTGATTATGCAGATGTTCTTCATGTTTCACTGTTGCAGTTATCACATTTGGGTTATCTGCCTGCAGGTAGCCCTCAGTTGGCCTGAATACCAGAGTCTTGGAATTTCTGCATTGGATGCTGTCGCTTCTTCCATGACATCAGGTCGTCAAGGGTATAAAAAATGCAGCCAACACCATTAAATCAGCCTTTCTTGCCGTGCGGTGCCAGAAGCAGAAGCAGTTCGCAAGTACCGGTCGGCTGTCTCCTGAAGTTTTCGTTTTTCGAGTTTCAGACCTGAAGTCATCTAAAAGATAATTACCTCGTTGGGGATCCTTTTTTCTTGCTCTAACCAATGTCAGAAAAAATTAATAATTGTCTTGCCTGTGAAAAGCAAATACCTCACAGAGATTTTCATTCTTACTGTGTCACCTGTCTATGCCCAGACCATGACGTCCCTCGCTGTCGGTTTTGTGCCTTGTTCAACACCCGAACTATTCGTTGTCAGGCTATATTTGTCGGTACATTCTTTCACTCTCAATCTCCGTATTCCGAAATGGCTTCTATAAGCCAACTGACTACCGATCTTCCAAAAAAAAATGAAAGGATAAGGACAGAGACAGACCGCATAGGTCCAAAACTGGCAACGACGTTACTGTTAAGCTAGTCGCCAGTCCACCGGTACTCAGTGAGGTGGTTTTGCAGCCCCTGATACCTGCTGCTACATATTTGCAGACCTCTACTGAGACCCATTTGGAATCCGGTATGCCGCAAGGTGCTTCTTCGACTATGAAACTTGCGGATGTCTCTACCTTGGATGGGTCTGGAACCATTGTGCAGGCACCAGCTTCTGAGGGTGTATTCAGGCCTTCCGATTTTCATATTAAACTGACGACTGTTTCAAACCAAAAATACTGAATTTCTCAGGCCTAAAGTTAACAGTACGCCTAGGAAACTGATGACCAAAGCACATTCTAAGGCCCACATACCACAAAAACAAATACTTAGAATGGCTGAAGACCTCATTACCTTAATTAGGGGAAGTCAGCCTTCCCCCTCAAAAAAAAAACAAGAACTGATTTTCCTTCTGATTCTTCAGATCAGGAGTCTGATAACTCTGATCCTTCTGATTACCAAGACATACCTTTATCTACCTATGAGGATTCTGATGCAGGGGATTCCATTCCCTCATCTTCCCCTACAGAAGATTTTTCTTTTGTTGAAACCCTGCATACCCTTAGAGAGCATTTCTGCTGGGCGAGCCAGGATTACTGTCAGTCCAAAAAGAGACTCAGGGAATTTTTAAACTTGCCTCAGCACAGGCCTTTAGCTATCCCTCTGGAAATTGTAGATGTGTCTTCTTGGAATCCAGCTTTACCCCTGATACTTTGTCTCCAGCTCCCAGGAAACCTGACAGGTACTACAGAGTACCTGACTCCCAAAAATTCCTCTAAGTATCACACTGCAGATCCAGAGACCATTTCCCAGGGACCTAAAGGCATTAAGGCTACAACAGCCAAAAATCCAAACCCTTCAGACAGGGATTTTAGGGCTTTAGACAGCTGGGGTAAGAAGGTATGCACCTCTGCTACTCTTGCCATTAGGGCTTTAAATTGCCAGTTTCATATATTAAAGTATCAGCAGTATATTATGGAGCTAATGAAACAGAAAATGATGTTGATTCCTGCAGAACACAGATTTACAAGAGTTAATGCATTCTACTAACCAAGTTGGTAAACATACTTTGCAATGTGGAATTGATGCCTTAGAAACATCTTGCAGGGCTGCTGTGATTGGGTCTGTTCTTAAAAGGCATGCTTGCCTTAAGGAACAAAACTTGCCAGATCATGACAAAGCAAAATTACTAGATGCACCATTAAACCAAGAGCGTCTATTTGGCAATAAAGAAGTCCTCAAAAGGATGAAGGAGAAAGCTAAATCTATGCAAACTGTTAAATATTTCTTACAAGTACAGCCACCTAGATTCAGTAGGCATTGACCTTCTAAAACTGGTCTTTTCCAGACCTTCTCAGTACAAACCCATGGGCAGCAGACCACCAAGACTGCAGTCTCAGGTTATGCACAGATCTAAGCAATGGAGTGCTTCCACATCCAAAACAGGGAGTAGTAAGCCACCATCCTATGGTAAAATTGCACAATAACTTATCCTTAACTCTTCCAAGCCTTGCCCAAATACTTGCACCTTTAGGAGGGAAACTTGCCCTGCATGCCAAAAGCTGGAAGTACATTATACATTACCCATGACAGATGGGTCTTAAACATTGTTTCCCAGGGATACAGATTCCACTTTCACTCTCTCCCAACCCTAAGCAAATCACCAGACCTCCCCCCAAACCAGTGGGCAAAGGCCCAAAAGCAAGTACTTTCTCCTATCAGTATCAAGGCTATTCAACCTGTCCCAGCAGAACAAAGGGGACAAGGCTTTTATTGCAGGCTGTTTTTGGTACCCAGAAAAGAAAACTCCTGGTGTCCCATCCTGGACCTGTATATTCTCAACACCTTTCTGGTGGTTCCAAAATTCAAAATGTTAACTCTCCAACAGCTGCTTCCTATGCTATCCAAGGACTCCTGGCTAGCAACCCTAGACTTAAAAGAAGCTTATCTGCACATCCCCATAAGGGAATCTTGCAGGAAATACCTATGTTTCAGAGCAGGTTTTGTGCACTATCGGTTCTCTGCACTTCCCTTTGGATTATCTACTGTGCTCAGGGTATTCACAAAGTGCCTAGCTCCAGCCATTGCATATTGCAGGCAGAGAAGAATTCAAATGTACCCATACTTGGATGATTGCCTAATTCAGGCGGACAGTCAGGAATTGCTACTGCAGCACCTGGCATTTGTAAAGAGACTTCACTTCATGGGGTCAGCATCTTCTTCTTCTTTCGGCTTTTCCCGGTTAGGGGGTCGCCACAGTGGATCACCTGTCTGCTCATGATTGGCAGTGGAGTTTTTACGGTGTTGAGTTGCCAGCCCGGCACCCAACCTTCCACAAAAGGCACACGCACACATGCACTCACACCTAGGGCCAGTTTAGTGTCCAATCCACCTACAGCATGTCTTGGGATGTGGGACAAAACCGGAGCACCTGGAGGAAACCCACGCGACCACAGGGAGGACATTCAGACTCTGCACAGAAGGCACCCCAGCTGAGGATCGAACCGGAGAACCTCTTGTTGTGAGGTGGTAACGCTAACCTCTGCAACACCGCGGCTGCCCACTGGGGTACACCATCAACTAAACGAAATCTCATCTGGTACACAGCCAACAGATTGTATTCCTAGGAGCAAGCTTGAACACAACTTCCCAGATGGCATTCCTCACTCCAGAAAAACAAATTTATTCGACAAACTACTTCAATCTGCTGACCACCAAAACCCGGCTATCTGCAAGAAAAATATTGCAAGCCCTAGGGATCATGGCCTCTTGCATTCTGCTAATTCCATATGCAAGGCTGCATATGAGGAAACTTCAATGGTACCTAAAAAGTCTCTGGTGTCATTCTCAGGACCTAGAAACAATGATTCCTGTCATTCCTTGCCTAAGGACAGAGTTCCTTTGGTGGGCAGAAGCCTGCAACCACAACAAGGGACTCCCTTTCACTCTACCCCCTGCTGCCCAAACCCTAACAACAGATGCATCAGACTATGCATGGGAGGGCAATGCATTCAGGGCAAATGGAGTCCAAAGCAAATGCACCTGCATATCAATCAAAAAGAAATGTTAGCTGTACAGAATGCTCTGACAGCCTTCAAAGGCCTTATTCTTCCAGGACAACTATTGGTAAAGACAGACAACACCACAGTTATATGGTACATAAACAAGCAGGGAGGAACCCATTCCTACCCACTCTGCAGATTATCCATGGCTCTGTGGAACACAGCCCTGAGAAACCAAGTGCACCTGCAAGCTCAATTCCTGCCAGGCAAACTAAATTCACTGGAAGACTTGAGCAGAAATCTCATGGACCCACATGAGTGGAAACAGGAACCCAAAATATTCAAACTTTTGAGGAACAGGTGGGGGGCATCAGCGGTGGACCTCTTTGTTTCCCCTCAGAACTATCAATTGAGCAAATATTGCATCAGAACTCCCCATAGCCAAGCTTGAAAAGTGGATGCCCTGTCTTTTACCTGGGAAAGCCTCTCAATCTATGCCTTTCCCCCTCTGCCCTTCCTCTCGAAGTTTCTACTAAAGACTAAACAGGACAAACCAAGGACAATCCTGATTGCACCAGACTGGCCATGCAAGCACTGGTATCCTCTTTTGTGCAGTCTGACAGTAGTGCCACCATGGCACCTGCCTCAGACCCCTCCCCTGTTGTCCCAGCAGGAGGGACAGATTTTGCACCCTCAGCTGCAGACCCTGAACCTAGCAGCCTGGCTCATCCCCTGAACTCATCACCAGCAACCCTCAGTAAGCAGGTGCTGGATGTCATTCTTGAGGCAAGGAGGCCTAGTACTAGAAAATCCTATTCTGAAAAGTGGAAAAGATACTGTTCCTGGAGCCAGTCTCAGGGGATGGACATTACGGTGCCCAGCTTACCTCATGTACCAGATTGCTTAACAGAAATGCTTCACAAAAGCCTATCTTTTTCTTCAATTAAGATTCATGCCTCTGCCATCTCAGCTCATTATAATACTGAGCCACCCCTCTTCTCTCACCCTCTGGTCAAACAGTTCCTGAGAGGAGCTAAAAATTAGAGCCCCCCCCCCAGGAGAGCTCCCACCCCAGCCTGGGACCTTAACTTTGTATTGGAAAAGCTCACGCTTTCCCCCTTTGAACCTGCTGCTACAGCAGAGTTACAATTCCTCTCATGGAAATCAGCTTTACTTTTAGCCATCACTTCAGCAAGAAGAGTGTCTGAATTGCAGGCCCTTGTGGCCATGGGAACCCTTCATTATCTTCCATGCGGACAGGGTTTCCCTCAGGACTAACTCATCATTTATGCCCAAGGTGGTATCTAGTTTGGCTTTTAACCAATCCATTCACTGGCCAACTTTTTTCCCTAATCCTCAGAATAAAGGGGAAAGGATCCTGCACTCCCTGGATGTGCACAGACAGCTTAGGTTCTATCTGGACAGGACCAGCTGCTAGTTAGCTTTGCTGCAGGGGCAGAGGGCAAGGCCATTTCAAAGCAAACCATTTCCAAATGGATAGCACACTGCATCCATTTCTGCTACAAACACCATGGGAAACGTACCCCACAGGGGATCAGAACACATTCCACTAGGTCTACATCAATCTCTACAGCATTTCTCAGGGGAGTCCCTACCACGGACATCCTAGCTGCAACATGGAGCTCTATACACACTTTCACGAAGCATTACCACTTACAGAGCTGGATTTGTCACAGCAGTCTTACACGGCCTGATTGCCAGCCCTAATACTTCTTAACTACCTCCACCCATCCTCAGCTTTGGGAATCAACCCAAATGTGATTACAACAGTGAAACACAAAGAACATAGTACAGTTGTGTACACTTACCATAAATGTAGATGTTCGAGTGTATTCACTGTTGCAGTCCTGGTTACCCTTCCTCCAGCCCCCTGACTTTTCTTTACTTCTACCTTTCCTTTTTGTTTGGAATTTTTTACATCATTGGTATTTGCTTTTTGCTGGGGGTGTTCCATACCATGTAATTGCTTCCTATTTTGGGGGCTCCTAATGGGCGCCTGACATCTGGGGCAATAAAAACTGATGTAATGGCATCGGCTGCATGTTTTATTTAGAAAATCAAAAATGCAGACATTATTCCTTCTCTTTCTGTTGTCATGGTCACGAAGCTTTGAAACAAAACCAAGTAAAAACTCAGTTCATATCTCATTCTGTTTTTAAACAAAGCCAAGTATCTGTTAACCAGTTTACTGTGTAATTTAATTTAATCCTGACTTGCGCTCAGGATTAACTGTAACCTGTGGAACTTGTTTAACTTGCTTACTTATGTAATCTCTGTAAATAGTCTGTTTGTAATATGTAATGCTGCTATTATGTAATGCTGTATCTGCTTACCCTTGGAGCTTTTCTCCCCGGGCCTCCGCTGAAAATGGGCATGCATCCAGTCGGACTATCCCGGTCAACAAATGTAAAATAAATAAAATAAAAAGTAAAAACCCAATTCATATCTCATTCTTAGTAGCACAGATAAAGATTTCTATTAAAGCCTGTGTCTGGTGGGCATATCTCTCAACTTCTATGTTAAGAATTCCTCACAAGGCCAAAAGTAATGGGGGTAGAGACAAAGACCCAAAATGAAGGAGAATTTTTAAAACATTACTCGTTCACTTAAGAAGTTAATAAAATAAAATGTTTTGCATCAGCATGCATTTCCTGAGCAGTAAGAGTTATGAAATTCTAATGTTTGACATTGATGGACTGTAATCTGTTGTGGTTTACCAGAAAATTCAGATTGCAAGGTATGCTGGTGGCTAACATGGAGACAGATGGTCTTGGTGACTACAACTCGACTACCCAAGTCTGCAGTGTGTTCTGTGGAATGGGACTATTGACAAATTTAGCTCTGAATGAAATAAGTAACTGGTCAATGTCTGGTGCAGTATTAGGAGGATATAGGAATTTGCTAGGTATTTGTGTTAACATGTTCTTTCGTTGTTACGTGCTCTTATTGTAGGCAAGTGATAATACTCCAGTAATGGCCTAGCTTAACTTTTATTTCAGCAGTTTCAAAATCTGTATGGAAGACTGAGTACTTCAGTAAGTCCTGAGATATTACAAAAGTATAACTTAAGGAAACATTAAATTAAATTAGAGTGAGAGAGAGACTTACATGTTGACAGCAGAAACAGAAGCCCCAAAGGAATCATACATTTGGGAGAAATGTGTAAATTACTTTTTAAAAAGTACACTAAAGTGGCAAAGCTGATATTCATTTCAGTTGCCAATATGTATAATGAACTTTACAGCTTAAAAGAAAAGGTATATCAGATGTTGTTATATCAAATTATAGTGAAATTAGGTGAAGTTATTCTTTTATTTGCCTTTGTTTAGCAAGAATGTCTGACTGGGCAAAGTCCATTTTCAGTTGTGGCCCGGGAGAAAAGAAGCTGCAGCAAACATATTTAAATGTGTAAGATAGTCATGACAAAACATTTTTTTTTTTTTTGCAAAATACATCACACAGTTCCTCTTAAGACATCTGTATACAAACAGGTAATTATTCTTTACTGACACTATGCAAAGATGCAACAGGTATTTCTTCTGTGGTGACAATACATTGTTTTAATGTTTTTTTAATTATCTCTGGTGTTAAATATTTAATTCTGTTGTGAGCTTTTTATTGTGAATCTTTTTACTCTTTTATTTTCAGTATCTGATTTCATTAAACTTTATGTATTTGTTTTTATATCTGTTTTGTTTTACTTTGTCATTATTATTAAGAAAACTGAACTTGAAATTTTAGATTATGAATGGAAGGTCCTGCTTTCTAGACTTGCTTATATTTGAACAAGTAACTTCTGTCATAAATGAAGCTCTACATTTATACAGCATTTGGATCTGGAAATAGCAGTAGTAGGTGTGCTGGATAAGATACACCAGTTAAAAATGAACTGACACACTATTACATTTATTTATTTATTTATTTATTTATTTAAGCTTTGCTGAGTTAGTCCCCACTATGCAGGTTCCTCTTTCATGGTAGGCAGACCCAAGTTTGTATTAATACCAACTAGAGAAAATTTAGCCAGAACACTGGAAACCTCCCTGACTCTTTCTGATCACTAGGTGGCACCAGAGGGCTGTCACTAGTGCTTGGAGAATCCCATGATGCAGGAATGACGCCTTGGTGCTGGAATAATTTTGGAGAGAGAGAATGACAGCAACATGAATTCCTAGTTATGGAGTTGATGATTGGAGGTTTGGATACAGAGATATTGCAGAAATAATGATGGAAGGAGAAGTAAATGAAGGTGAGGAAGTGAGCTGGAGCTGTGATGGTTGAAATGCTGCAGGAGCAGTCCAACAATGAAGCTGTTACTGCAGTAGAGAAGCAATTATGGAGGCTGAAAGTACAGAGGCATATTTGACTGATGGTGTAATCAGTGTTAAGAATAATGCTTCTGCAGCTTGGTACTGTGGATGACAGAAATGAAGTAAAGAAGAAAAAAAAACATGCAAGTGTAAGTGAAGGAACAGGAAGCAGTGTAGAACAGGAAGAGAGGCATTCATCAGTAGCAGACGTATATCAGCTTTAGAAAGAAAGACCAGTGGCTGGAATAAGAAAGAAAACCATTGCTACCATTGACAGGTATGACATTATAGGTAATATTATATTGTTGTTTGTCTTTCGGCTTTTTCCCGTTAAGGGGTCACCGCAGCGGAACTCTGGTCTGCTAATGATTGGCAGTAGATTTTTACGACACGCCGTGGTGCCAGCTCGATGCCCAACCTTCAACAAAGGCATGCCCATTTACGCACACATGTCTTTCGAACACTACCCAACCGTGGGGAGGACATGCAGACTCCACACAGAAGGCACTCCCAAGCCAAGCCGAGAATCAAATGGGAGAACCACTTGCTGTGAGGTAACAATGCTACCACCGTACCACCGCTGCATCTAATTGCCAATCTGGATTTACTTTAAAAGGCATAAGAGCTTTTATACATTTTGGGGGTTCAGATGATTTCAGAAACTAACTGTAGAGACTTTTTCAAGTGCAGAAAAACATATGGGTGAATAGAATAAAGAAATAACATAGCACATTGGAAAGACTTTATTTTTCAGAACTTTGGCCTGCAGTTAAAAAGAAAACTGACTGTGCAATTCAGAGAGTCAGACATAAAAACGTTTTAATTTCAAATTCCTCTGTCATAGTATGTGATAACTTGTATGATATAAAGAAAATGTATGGTAACAGAAATGTTTGGACATGGAGATGGGAAGTGTTGGCTACACTGAATATGCATGATAGGAAATTATATCAAATTTCAAATAATATAATAAATAGGGGGGAAGTAAACCAACTGTTAGATATTGCAGGCAACCATAGGATGATTTTATTGTGGAAATAAAACAAAAAATGTGGGTAATGTGGAAGCAGGGCAATATTGCTAGAAACTGCAGACCAGTCTGTAGAAAATGTAAGAAGTCTGTTTTTGTTTTTTGGAAAAAATGAAGAGGGAGTAAGGATGGCATGTAGAAAGCAATATTCTGGAAGAACGTGACATGACTGATGTGAAGAAGAAAGTAAAAGACGTATAAATCAGGGGCAGTAAAATAGCAAAGGAAAGGACTAACGGTAGGAAAGATTCAGGCGATGTGTTAGCAACTGAAGAACAAGAAGCTTGTGACTCCGAGACAGGAAGAAGAAAAAGAAAAGGAACTTGTAGCTATTGGAAGCAGGATGAGAGCAGAAGAAAAAAAAAACAAGAACACGAGGAAAGAAAAATGCAGAAAGGGAAAAGGATGTAACTAGTATAAGAAATGAAGTGAGAGGTTTAATGGTTCTTCAATGCTGCGAAAAGAAAAAAGATGAATGTATTATGTTTACTGGATACAAGATATGTTAAAAAGGAAAAAAAACTGAAAAAAATGAAGCTGTATGGAGGAAAAAAACTGTTCAGTAGGATATGAAATGTGCTCTGGGCTACGGATGTTCATGAAAGAAGATATTAGATGTAACAATTGTGAGAGCAGGAAGGGTGATGGCATGTGACTAGAGGAGAAATGGAAATTGTGAGAGGCTAATAGTAATGTATGCATATAAAAACATATCAAACAATATTTGAGGAATAGAAAATGTGATGGTAAACAAACAGTAATGACTGGAGAATTTAACTGTAAGGTAAGAAACAAAAACAAAACAATACAAGATGTAAAGGTGATATAAGAAACAATATGATGTGGAAATTTTACAAAAATAATGGAGAGTGGACATACAAGAGAGGAATTAAAAAACGAGATTGTTATGTATTCAGGTGATATGAAGGAAATGGTCGCTGGGGTAGGACAGGTATATTTTTTCAGAGCACAGAGCGGTTTGGGCGGTTTTAGCTGATAATGAAAATGTAATAAAAGAAAAAGAATGAAATAGTAAAATAGGGATGCACATACGACGAAAGAAAGAAAGAAAGGGAAGGTAGTAGGCTATGGAAAACACAGGCAATGAGAGTAATCTATGAAAACTGCACACAATGCTGGCTAGTGTTTAAAGAGAAATAAAATATGTTTTTGGAAGCAGGAAGAAGGGTATAAAAGAAATTATGAAAACATGCTGAAAGATTTTAGGAAAGGAATGGACGACGGAAGTAATGAAAAAAGAGAAATAGAAAAATGTATGAGAAAAATTAAGAAAATTTAATGCAATGATGTATGGCCAGAAATATTTTTATAGTGAAGGAAGGAAGAAGGTTCACCCTTTTTAGGATAGGGGAAAAAGAAAAGAAGGCAAGATGGATGTTTATGACAATGGAACAGAAAAATATAAATAAGAGCAAATTAAAGAGATAGCAAAACGTAAAAACAATGTATAAGAAAAGTTGAAAAAGGAAAGGTGGAAAGTGTGTGTGTGTGTGTGTATATATATATATATATATATATATATATATATATATAAAAATTTAGGTAATTCATAACATTGAAATTTCATAATGTTGCGACTATAACATCAAAATTTCAAAACATTGAAAACTGAAAAGTGCTTGAAAGCATTGAAAACTACATTGCACAAGTAAACAAGATCCCATCCAACTACACCACCACCTAACAGACACTTTCTACTATATTTCTGCAGGGGGGCAAGACCCCCACACCCCCGTAAATTAAATATACCAACTCCAACATCACACTACAGTGGAAAAAAGTTAATTTCCTAACCTCAGTAGAAAGTGTGTTTGTTAGGTGGTGTTATAGGTGGAGAGGATTTTATTTACATATGCATTGTAGTTTTCAATGTTATGAAGTAGACATTCAATGTTTTGAGTTTTCAGTGTTTTGGGATTTAGATGTTTTGGTCTCAATATTATGAAATTCAACATTATGAAATTTCAGTGGTATGAAGTAGACCTATATATATATATATATATATATATATATGCAGACACACACACATATAGACATATGTAAGTGTGTGTGTGTATATATATATATATATATATATATATATATATATATATATATATATATATATATAGAGAGAGAGAGAAATATAGTGAGTGAGCATATATGTTTACTGAAAAAAATAGAAAAAAGTATTGTAGAGATTTTTTTCAGTTTTATCTGGGAATCAAGATTCAGTGCAGTTAGATGGTGAATTGTTTATAATAAGAAAGATGAAGGAGGTCTGGATTTAAAGAGTCCAGTTGTACATTTAGCATATTTACACCTTTTTGTGGTATTAAAAATGTGAAGGAGAAAGAAGATAGCTCTCTAAGAAAATGTTTGCGAAATATGGAGAGAGAAAAATGGTGAAAAAAATAAAATTATAAGACAAAGTCATAGAAAATTAAGATTGGTGAAGGAAAGATAGAAAGGGGTAGCATAACATGATAAAGGGGAAGAGTTATTTAATGTATCCGTGGAAAGATCATAAGGATGAGATTAAAAAAGCAGTAAAAATAGAAGGGAAGATTTGAAGATTTTTATGATGCTGGAGATTTTTGTAGAGATTATTGTTAAAGTGTCTGAAAAACTTGTATGAAAAACATAGCGGTTGAGGAGACAAACTGTAAAGTGTGTAATGAAGAGAAATGACTGCAGCATTTTTGGTTGTAGAAAGAAATCAACACTTTTTGAAAAAATCAAAATGAGTATGTGTGTGAAGGTTTTCAAACTGTAAACATGGATGTAATATTATATGAGAAATATGAAAAAGAAAAAATGTGATGCTGAGTGATGGGAGATGATATTGATAACAGTTTGGGTGCTGCGGAAAAGATGTGAAGAACTGACGTATAATAATAGGAATGAAAAATGTGTTGGTTGAAATAAAAAGGAAGGTTGTAGAGAAGAGGATGGGAGATAGAAGGCTGCCAAACTGAAGATATAAAAAGTAAGTATTGTAAAACTTCTTAATGCTAACATTTTGTATAAATGTCAGTAGAAGAAAATAGGTATGTTGTATTAAGATGTATATAGAAATAAAGCAACCCCTACAATTTTCTGTAAGTGCAATGGGATCTTTTACAACCAAAGCCCCTAAGGCAAAACAGCTTGCCCAACACACTAGTCTTAGGTAACTCGATAGTGAGGCATACTGTTGTCCCACTCACTAGGTTGAATAAGGAGAAAGTAACAGTCCAGCTGCCTGTCAGGTGCTAGGATCATCCACATAATGCACGCACTCGGGTCCCGCAACAACCGGTACAAATATGACTCTGTTATTGTACATGTGGGTGTGAATCACCAGAGATGTACCTCCCTGGACTACATGAAAAGAAACATGGAGGAGCTCTTGAATTATGTAGCCCAGGCGGGTATGACCCTAGCCCTGAGCAACCTCCTACCATCACCCAGAATTATACCACAGTACAAACAGAAAATGACTGATTTCAACAATTGGCTAAGATTCTGGTGCCATTCTAAGGGGATCCAGTATCTGCCTGGGATGTCATGATTGATGGACCTTGATGCTTTGCCAGAGATGGTCGGCATCTGTCACCCCTGGGCTTATGGATACATCTCTTGCCACCCTTATAGTGCCTTTTTCAGGCAGTGTTCCAAAGACCAAACTACCACAGTAACAGCTACAAACAAATGTAATCGGAGGGTCACGCTGCTCAATGCTAGAAGTCTAAATCTCAAAATGCACTCACTAGAAGCATTCCTTAAAATGGAGAATATCATCATTTGTGCTGTAGCAAAGACCTGGTTCAAGGCAGTAGAAAGGACCCCTGCACTACCAACCTATAACTCATTCCACACCATTCAGCCCCAGAAAACTTGGACAGAAGTTCCAAAGGCTGTGGTGTTTCCATATTTATAAAGGATACGCACACTTCCAGATTGGTAGCCCAACATAATGCATCAGAGATACTTTAGATTTAGCTAACATTGGGTAAGACAGCGATTCAGGTTGTAGCCTGCTACAGGTCCCCAACCATGTCCCAAGACTCACACTCAACGTTCCAAAGCACCCTGGAGATTATTAGGGTCCAACCTAACACTCATACTGGGCGACTTCATCTACCCCTCCATTAACTGGGAAAACAACTCATACACCAATACACTTGCCCAATATTTCCTTGAATTCATTAATTCCAATGCCCTGGACCAGCTCATTCTTACCCCCACTAGAGGTAGCAACATCCTTGACCTGGTCATTACTAACATGGGTGACAGTTGCTCTACACCAATAGTCAACTCCTCCCTGGTTAGATCTGACCACAAACTAATCACCTTGGAAACCCACATCCCTCTCACCACCACCTCTCCAAAGGTAGCCACCATTAAAAACTTCTCCAAAGCTAACTTTGGGCTCCTAAAATCAGAGGTGGCTAACTCCACGGCACCCATGCAAATAGAGAATAGTTGCATGACCACCGAATCATACACCACTGCATTGTATGAACACGTACACAAATGCATGGATCTCACCATACCCAATAGAACCAAGATGCTTTCCTCCCCCCAAAAAGGAAGCCAATCTGGTGGTTCCCTGCCATAAACAAACTCTACAACAGAAGGAGGGAACTGATGCGGAATAAGGGGAAGTCCCAAGACTGGAAAAACTCCCTTATTAGCCTCAACAAAAAGTTGAGATCCCTCATCAAATCTGCTAAAGCTAGCTATGAAAACAGAATAATAGCAGATAGTAAAGACAACCACAAGGCCTTCTATAGTTATGTAAAGAAACTCCATGGCAATACCCAGATTTGCTCTGAGCTACTGCACAATGGTACCTCCTATACCGAGCCAACAGATATTGCCAATATACTGGCTGACAGATTCAGTGCCAACTTTACCCCCCCCCCCCACCAAAGGACCAATCACAATACAAGTAGATTGCCAGTCACCCAGTATTACTGCTGCACAGGTTAAAACAGCACTGTCCAAGGCCAAGAATACAGCTTCTATGGGACCTGACAATGTCCCTGGCTGTATTCTACAGGAACTACAGAGTGAACTGGCACCACACCTGTGTGCCCTGTTCAATCACAACGTCACCTCAGGTTTTGCCCCTACCAAATGGCGCACTGCTACAGTCATCCCTCTCCACAAAGGAGGAGCGACTACAGACCCTGGAAAGCCTGATGAGTCTGATATGCAAAGCTATGGAACACCTCATCATGGACCTAATAAACAAGGATATAGGGAATCTCCAAACTCTGGATCCCACACAGTTTGGTTTTGTGAAGGGTAGATCATGCCTGTTCAACTTGGTCGACTTCTTTGAGTCAGTCACCAGAACTGTGGATGAAGGCAAGGTGGTTCATACTGCCTACCTTGACCTGGCCAAGGCCTTTGATACCATTTCCCACTCAGGAATCATAGAAAAACTTGCTAAGCTAGACATCAACCCCTATATCACCAGGTGGGTTGCAAACTGGCTCACAGAGCCCACAGTGTGAAAGTAGCTGACTCCAAGTCAGACTGCCGACCAGTCATGAGTGTAGTCCCACAGGGTTCGGTCCTGGGTCCTCTCCTGTTTGTATCTACTTCTGTGAAGTCCAGGCCAACACAAAGGCACTCTGGCTGTCAAAGTTCACAAACAATTGCAAGATGACAGCTATTATTAACTCACCAAGTGATGCTGACATCATACAGAAAGGCCTCACTGAGACCAATGACTGGTGTCAGAACCATGGCCTTAAGCTCAATGACAGTGTGTCATCATCCCCTTTGGGAAAAACTCGGTTCCCATGAATTACCACGTCAATGGTAGTCCACTGAACACAGAAGGCATTATGAGAGATCTGGGAACACAGGTTGACAGCAACCTCTCTTTTGATCACCACATTGCCACTGTGGTCAGAAAGTCCTTCTATGTGGTACATCTCATTACTAAGGGTTTTGCATCCAGGAAGAAAGAGGTCATTGTCTCCCTCTACTCTTCCCCTCATTAGGCCAGTCACCAAGTACAATGTCCCATTTGGCATGTACCTCACTAGACACCTGCAACAACTGGAGAGGCCACAAACATATCTCACAAAAAGGATCCTAGGCCTTAAACACTTGTCCTATATGGACAGACAAAAAACTCCAACTATTCTCTGTCTCATATCGCCTACTTAGAGACAATCTCTGCTTGACTTACAAAGCCATGTCTGCGTTAGAAATGCTACAGCTAAAGAAATCCCATTCCCTCCACACTACATGCTTCAGAGACCTCAACCTCATTACCACAATCAACAGAACATACTAGAAGGAGAGGTTCATAACCCAGAGACTGCCCATGCTATGGAATAGACTTCCCATACATGTCAAACAGAGCACCTCACTGGCCCTCTTCAAGAAAAATCTTGATGAGTGGATGGGAAATAGAATGTTCATCCCAGTGATCACTCCAGTGACTCTACTCGACAGAGGCACTGGGAACTAAGGTTTGGGTGGCACAATGCCAGGGTAATCCTATGGGCTAGGCTTGTAAAGGCTCCAGGGCCATTTGCCTAGAACACACTTATGAACCTATGAAGAGTGTAATTATTATTTGAATTATATTATCTTATAGCATTGATATAAAGACTGCAGATGCCTTGTTTGTTAGTGTATAGAATACCTTTTTACTGAACAACACAGCAGTTTGTAGCTTTTTAACAGAACTTACTCTTCATCGCATGGCTTTAATTTTGCTGCTTAGGCTTTTTCTAACTTGAATTTTCAGAAAATGTTTAGTGATATAAGATTGTGTATGAGTTACTAGAGAATATTAACAAACGTTAGATCTTATTGAGCATTGTATGCGTCTCTAGATGGAAGTGGAGTGACATCCCATGACCATTCAGGTTTTGGCCAGCTGTTATGCTCTGGGACCTTTTCAGATGTTAGGTGAGAGGAAAAGCTTCTGCCTCAACATCTGCATCTATGCCCAGCAGTAGGGAATTGGCTTTAATATAATCCACTCTCATTGGCACAGGCACCTCTGGTTTAGAAGCTCCTACAGGTGGAATATATGTTTGCGTTAGAGATTTATAGTTTGCTTCCAGTGATAAAAATATGTGCTAGATTGGAGAATGATTTTGTAAAGTGCTTTGACACTTTAAATTATTCTTTAAGGCCAGTGTTTGATTTGTTGCCTGTGTGCACTGTTGTAAAACCATTGCTGCTGAATGGTATCCTGAACAGAGTCCATTAACTTTCTGAATCTTCCATTATAATTAAGCACTTATATCCAAACAATGAATAACCCTCTCACTGCCACAAGGTTTCCCTTGTACAGACAGGCTGTAAAATTATTTATCAATTGTATCCAATTGAAAAATTGGAATCACCCTTTCACTACAGCAAGGTTTCCCTTAAATGTATACATGGTATGAATGACTAAACAAAATTGTAAGGTGTCTAGTATTGCTACTTAAGAAATTCTGTTCAGGTTCTCAGTCTTTCTTATAATGGGCTGAATGATGACACAATTCATCAATAATTTTAGAAAAAAAAACAGAATTCATTGCAACATATTACTATTTGTAGTCCCCACTCCCAGTTATTAGTTGACAGGAGTTTCTTAGCTGGAGTTAAGAGGAGGTAGCAAACACATTCTGCAGTTTGTCCTGTATGTATTAAGGATAAAAATGTTGTCACGTAATTTCAGTATTAAAGACTAGGGAATAAAAT